>NC_138939.1:1115000-1442500 GCF_965226115.1 Aulonocara stuartgranti | reverse complement strand
TTTTTCTGCTTTATCAGAATTTTTACAGATTTGTTTTTTATAAGATCAAATAAAGATACTTTACTGTCGCGGTCTTTGGGCTCTGGACAGAAAGCTCGCTGAAAGATCTTCAGATATTAAACTCCTCCCACGCCCCGGGTCACCTGTAATGAAGCTCAATGATCCCGCCCACTTTAACACTTTGCTGCAGCGAGTCAGAAAGCAGTATGCTCCTCATGTTACACCCCTCGGTGTAGCGGCAGCTAGCTAAGCCCAGCCAATCAAAATTCACCTTGCACATGATTGGTTGTTCCTATGACGACGGTGTATTGCCCTGATCACATATGAAGTGATCGTCACGTGTCCTCTGAGGCTTACGGTTGGTCACGAGTAGTAGTAGGGCTGGGCCTCTGGTTGCCTAGGTAACCCTTTAATTACTGCCCCGCACATGTGAGTCACATAGTCACCTCTATTAACCTTAATTCTGGCCCCGCCCACTTCACATCTCTAAAGCTGCGTACATACTGGCAGCGATTCGCTCACACCGACAGCTGGTGGCTCTGGTTGCCTAGGTAACCCTCTAACATATGTACTACCAGGTCATCTGTCAGTCGTGTTATTCTTTACTCGATCGTTTCAAACTTAAAACTTGAGAGAGGTTCATCTCGCGTTTGCGCACTTCCTGTCACTCACAGTGTCACAGAATGCTGTTCACCTACCGCGGTCATGGGTCGCCACTTCCTGTGTGTAGTTTAATGGTTATTTGCCCGTCTGTTTCGTTTAAGTGAGCTAAAGATGAATCTGATGAAGGCTAAGCTAACTAGCTAAATAAAGGAAGGTGTCTCACTCTCCCAGCGGGTCGTTGCTGTGGATCGACGCTCCATCGAAGACGTCCACTCCTTTCCCGACACTCCTCAGGCTGCGGAGCGAGGCGGCGCGGTGAATGGTCCCGGAGGTCCTGGACACGTGCTGCTGCTGTTGTTGCTGCTGGTGGTGCCACTGTGTTCCCCAGGTGTCCCCCCCAGTGGGGACGCCCCTGCCGTTCCCCACCCAGCCCTCCTGGCCTAGGCTGGAGCTCTGCTGCTGCTGGTAGTGCTGCTGTCTGTTGGTGATGCGGCTGATGGTGCGGTGGGAGGGGCCTTTATAGGTGTACTGCTGTGGAAGCTCCTCCTCCTGCCAGCAACCTTTCTCCTGGGCCAGAATCCCACTGAGGCTGCGCCTCAGGGTACCTGGTGGAGGCGCAGGGAGAGAAAGCAAAGGGTTCTCTAGACGGCCGGAGGAAGTGACAGGAAGTGCCTCGTGCTCGCCCTGGGTCAGCGACTTAGAGCGTCTGCTTCTGCTGTACACCTGGGAGGTCTGAGAGCTGCTGTGGAGCACAGCCGCACCTTTGTGGGTCAGCCGGGAAGTGGTGTCCACAGCAGAGCGAGACGAGAAGCCCGAGGCAGGAAGAGGCACAGTGGGCACCTGGAGACAGGAGGCATGGGGAGAAAGAAGGTTAGAGGTCGAACGGCTTTCTTAGAGTCTCAGCCAGATCAATAATTTGTTAACAGCTCATTAAATCCCAAAATGAAAAGTGTTCAGTGAGATTTGTTCCCGGTTGGTTTTGGACTCCGCCCGGTCCTTCCACTTCACAGTCTGGAGGAGGAGCAACGATCACAGCTGCTTGTTGTGGACGATGTCCTCCTGTTGGCAATGGAGCTGCTTGCAGCTCGCTGTGAGGTCTGAGGCCTCACAGGGCAGAGTTCCTTCTCTGGAGTTCAGAGGAGCCTCAAGTTTAAGTATCTCAGGGTCTTATTCCCGGGTGAGGCGCGAGAGGAAGGCGTGATTGATTGGCGTGACACCGAAGCTGCTGATTTACTGGTCGATCTACATTCCTACCCTCACCCATGACCGCGAGCTGTGAGTGGGACTGAAAGAATGTGACTGAGGATGCGAGCAGCTTCCTCTGAAGGATGTCGGTGCTCTTCCTTAGAGATAAGGTGAAGATCTCGGTCGTTCAGGAGGAACTCAGATGTTCTTCAGGATGGGACCTGGACAGAGGAGGTGGCCTGGAGACGGAGCGAGTTTGGCTGTGGAGATGTGTGGCAGCTAAAAGGAATGTGTAATAATACAAATGTCTCGTTCCAGAAATCCAAACTCTGCTGCGAGCAGCTTAAAGGCGCAACTATTTTCGTTCCCCAGAGTCGTATCAAAACTGCTCACAGCAACCAAGGTTTGTGCAGATATCACTGCACGCCAGAGCGAGGGAGTGACACGGAGCTGTACGGGCGCAGGGAGGAGCATTTTACGGCTCTTCCTCTCCTTCGTTATAATCTGCAGGAAACGCCGTGCAGCCTCTGTATTGTTAAGCTGCAGAGGCACAGCAGCGGGTCGATGTCCTGTTTGTGTTTTGCTTTTCTTTGCATTGTTCTGAACTCTGACAGACACACAGAGGAAACAGCCCAACACAATGGCTGCTCGGTGTGAGCGCCGTGCTCCCAGCACACGTAGGTCGAGTAACAAACACTGCCGCACATTTCCAGACGGCGCAGGCAGATGTAACCTGCTGCTTTTTTATGGAGCTGAGTGGATGAAAAATCATTTCTTCAGAACGTTTCTCTTCACGGTTTCATGAGTCCCGCCCCCGTGAACTTTGAAAGGTTGTCTGAGCAGCTGGTGGCGTCCTGCAGAACAATGCTCTTTGCTTCTGTTGGAGTTCAGAGGGAGAGACGCCGCGGGGCACTGCTGTGGGTGGGGCTGATGAAGATGCTTGGACCTCTTCCTCACCCGAGTTGAATTTGAACAGAAATCATCGTCAGTCTCATCTTCGCGCTGTTTGGTGCCTGACGTGGTCAGCTGCCGACCTCCTTTTACAGTCTTTTGTTTTCACCCTCTGCTCCTGTTTCGCCACTAAAAGCTACTCGGCGATGGAAAAGATGGCGGCTTTGGCTAAAATACACACTGCACACCTGTGGTCCTGTTTTTAAATAATAATGTGCGAGGACAGCAGCGTCTCATTAACACGGAGCGTCACGCTCCAAACGACAGCTTGTGTGTAACTGGGAATTATTTCAAATCCCAGGAGTGAGGAGAAGCAGCTCAGCCGAAGCTTTGTGCTGCTTCAGGATTCCTAAAAGATCACATTTAGTAATAATAAGAAAAACATTTTATTATTATTATTTTCCTCTGAGCACGAGGCTCATCTCCTCATAGACTTCTATCCAATCGGGCGTCTTTAAAAGGCGCCCCCTGCTGGATGTTACAGAAATGTCAGCCCCCCCCTCCACCATGTCACAAAGAGGAAAACGACTTTTATATTTATTTACATTCAAAGTCTAATTATTGACGTCCCTTCTGTGTTGCAGTGGAGCTGCTCCCACCACAGTGACTCACGCGGTGTGTTTAAAGCTCTTCATCGTGTGTGTGGCGTGTACTCACGGCCATGACGCGGCTCGGCGTGTTTATCATGGATCTGGAGCTGAAACCCTGAGCGTGGCCGTAGCTCTTCATCTCAGGAGGGTCTGCAGAGAGAAGGAAGACAGTCACTCTCATTACAACTGATGCACCATCAGTCTAACCTTCACACACAAACTCCAGCCACTTTATTAGGAACACATGTACATCTGCTCATCCAATCAGCCAATCATGTGGCAGTGCATAATATCAGCTGCAGGTTACCGAGCACCAATCACAGTCAGAGGAACCGCCTCTGGGACCAGTTCAGTCCAGAGCTCATGAAACGCTGGAGAGGCTGAGAAGAACCAGAGGGGCACTCAGAGAATAAGAGACGTGTTAGAAAGAGGAGGCCAGGAGGCGCACAAATACACTCAGTGTGTCATCATTTAACAAGAGGAAGAAGCACCGGGAACGTCCCCAACTCGGGCCGAAGGTGGACCAGCGTCGCCACTGAAAGACCGTCTGTGTGCAGGAATACGCCGTCCAACAAACACCACACGCCTCAAACACAAGCTTCAGCTGCCGCCACGCGAAACCCGAGCAAAGCCCATTTATCCTAACACGTGATGCAAGCTGCTGGACGCAGTGAAACAGCGAACAGAAAACATCACACACAATCGAGCCGAGCAGGAAGGAGGGAGGAAATGCTGCTGGGCAGGCCGCGGGGCATGCAAGCATCAACACGTCAGAGACGAGGGAGCGGCGGTCACGCACGGCGTACAAACGGGACTCAAACCAGACCAGATCAAAGCAGAAAGCATCGACCTGCAGGTCAGCGAAGGTCGTCTGTACCCGACACACACGGCGCCTGCAAAGACCCAAAGGTTTTATGGGTTTGTGTAGATGTCATAAATTATGACACAGCAACAGACACATGAAACTGAGGTGGGCTCATACCTGCATCCACCTGCAGAAGATCATCTTCAAAGCAAAAAGATGGAAATAAACTCGACCAGCTGAGACTTCAGGATGGAAACTTATTAATCCCAAAATGAATCTTATTCTCGTTTTGGCAGCAGCAGCACAGCCTGAACTGGGGCTCACTTTAATTCTGTTATTTTTGATTGAAAGGACAAATTCCTGCAAAATAAACCTTTCTTCAGATTAAATGCAGTTTAGTTATTTCATAAAGCTGACAAACAGAAAGATGACATCGTGTGTGCAGCGACTGCGGCTCAGGAGGTGGTGGATCGATCCAGACTCCAGTCTGCTGAACCCGAGCTGTGCGCGATGCATCCATGTGTCAATGCGTGTGATTGGCTGAAAAAGGCTTGCAATAAAAACAGTGCTTTGAATGCTCAGAGTGGAAAAAGCTCCATCGGTACCAGAAACACCACGAAAACGAGGAGCTGGGGTGGAGGTGGGTTACAAAGCAGCTTGCAGAATGCAGCAACTGTATGGAGGCAAAAGCAGCTTCAATAATTCATACTGTGAGAGGTTTGAGCCTCAGCTGATTGGCTGCAATCTGCAGGCTTCCTGAGCTGATGACAGAAATAAAAACGTGGTGCCGTGAACAGAATTTATGCTAAAACTCAAATTACAAACTCAAACTGAAGATGAATGAAAACAGGTAAAACAGAGAAAATCAGGCCTTGCTGTTGTGTTGGTTTGAAGGTGTGTGGAAAGTTCACACAGTGAGAAATACCAGCCACACTGTGGAAGAGCAGCAGCCAACCAACAGTCTAAAATAGGCTGTGATAACATGCTGTGAAGATTGGAGAGGAATGTTCCCCACAGGAGGTGGTCCATGAGCTTACACAGAGACCTTTACTTTCATTTCTTTGGCCTGCACTGCGTGAAGGTCGTCGAACTTAATGAACGTTTTACCTCAAACCGTCCGGATCGCTGCTTTCCACTTCGCTCAGGCTGAATCTGGCAGCATGTCCACCTGTTAGAGACGCAGCTGTGCCTCCAGTTTCCAGCAGAACATTGCTGACTAAGCAGCACAGTGATAATAGGAAACATGACATCAGTGCTCAGAGCTTTCTCACAGCCTGAGTAAAGCTGCTCTGCATCTTTCTTTCTTTCTGTGAACCATCTGAATCAGGATTCAGAGCCGGATGATCGATACATCAGAAAAGGCCGGAGGTCAGGAGAATCGAGGACCGACCCTCAACACCTTTATACCTGTTGCATGTTGAAACTATGGAAGGCAAACTCGTGAAAGGATTCAAGCTTCAAGCTTCAGAACAGAGTTTGGATAAAGAGGACGAGACTCTGTTGGGACTCACTGATCTGTAAATATCCGCTGAAGGCTTTATTTGATATGTCGCACTGAGCTTCCAGTGAATCAGATGCTTTAAATCTCAAATTCTCAAACAGGTCAGAGACTCTAACAACACCGGCTCTTTGCCAAAGCGTAAGGTTAGTCCTGCTCCCTGCAGTAAGAGCTCTGGGTCAGTGTTGTTATAGGACAGAGAGGGCGAGTATTACTGAATATTGAATATAACAGTTTTCTCCAAGCCCGCAAACATGAAGTCGTGTGGCTGCTCGCTGTCCACGGGCTCAGACCCCCGTGCTGCTGCAGCTGATCCAAAATGCTGCAGCAAGAGTCCTGACAGGGACTAGAAAGAGAGCAGATTTCTCCTGTTTTGGCTTCCTGTTAAATCCAGAATCCAAAATCCTGCTCCTCACATACAAGGTCTTAAATAATCAGGCCCCATCTTATCTTAATGACCTTGTAGTACCATATCACCCTATTAGAGCACTTGGCTCTCGCTCTGCAGGCCTACTTGTTGTTCCTAGAGTATTTAAAGTAGAATGGGAGGCAGAGCCTTCAGTTTTCAGGCCCCTCTTCTGTGGAACCAGCTTCCAGTTTGGATTCAGGAGACAGACACTATCTCTACTTTCAAGATTCAAACTTTCCTTTTTAATAAAGCATATAGTTAGGGCTGGACCAGGTGACCCTGAATCCTCCCTTAGTTACGCTGCAATAGACGTAGGCTGCCGGGGGATTGACCCTGAGCCTGGTTCTGCTGTAGCTGCTAGCTGTGTGCTAGGCTTCACCTCAGCTAACTGGAGTCCCTGAACTGGACCGTGTTTGTGCTGTTGGAGCCTTTCTCCACAGCATGTCTTTATCCTGTCGTCCTTCTCTCACCCCAACCAATCACAGCAGATGGCCCCGCCCCTCCCTGAGCCTGGTTCTGCTGGAGGTTTCTTCCTGTTAAAAGGGAGTTTTTCCTTCCCACTGTCACCAAAGTGCTGCTCATAGGGGGTCATATGATTGTTGGGTTTCTCTGTGTGTATTATTGTAGGCTCTACTGTACAATATAAAGCTCCTTGAGGCGACTGTTGTTGTGTTTAGGCGCAAGTTAAACAAAGAAGGACCAAAGGAGGCTTCAGCTGCAGAATCGGCAGAGACTCCTCCCACTCGTTTTTGAGGGGCTAAAAATATTGACTTTGGTCATTTTAGTTTATCCTGAAATGATTTTGTTATCATGTACAAACTGAGATAACTGATCCTTTACAGTGATGAAAATTCCTCTGTCTTAAAAAAGCACTTGGGAGAATTTAGACTAAACTTTGAATTTCATTGGTGGGCTAATAATTGTTTCCTCATCTGTGGCCTTTGCAGCATTAGCTTTAGCTTCCTTTTTCTTGTTTCCTCTTCCTGATCAACCAGGGTGTGCAACAAATGCGCTGAGTGACGTTAATTACACCGAAGGGTTTTTCCCAGAGTTCGAAGCTTGTTGATGAATCTTGGTTCAAGTGTGGCTGCAGGGAGAAGCGGGAGAACCATCAGTCCAGCCTCCAGTTTGATCTTTACGCAGAAGGAAACTGAAGCAAAGCAAACACACCTCAATATCTGAAGAACAAAGAGGACTTTCCAGCACAGACCCCTGACCTGAACCCCACGGAGCTTTACTCCAAAACAAAAACAGAGGCTCTGTGAACGCCGGTGAGAAAGAGGTGATGAATCGCACATTAGTGCGCTCACGCTGGTCGTGAACGAGGCCCGCTGTGTTTACGTGCTCCTTGAAGCAGTGCTCAAAATACCAACGGAGCAGGGAGGGGCTCCGTCATCAGTCACATCCCATTGGCTGCTCCTGAAAAACAGGCTTACTGAATATTGAGGACTTGAGCCCCGTAAGCTCGGACCAGGCGAAGTTATTTCATTGTTGATATTAAATATGAGGAGATTCGCCTCTTTTTACTAATAAGAGAATATTTAACATGTGCTTCCATGCAGACACATCCTGACTCTGTGGGTCAGACCGAGGGCCTCTTTTATCAGCCAAGAGGTCAGGAGGGGGGTCTCCTTCCTCTCCCAGACCTTCTTTGTGAAAACAGATGTGGATCATCACAGTTCCCCTCCTCACCGACTGCTGATGTCCAAACAGACACCCCGCCTTTCTTCTTCTTTCTGTGTTATTAACGTTCTGGGGTCAAACATCCATGTTTAACATTTTATCCGGTCGGGAATCTGTGATGTCACACTGCACTTTTCCGTAAAGAGGGGAAAAAACAGGAAACGGTGGAAATAACACCCACACGGCTTCACACAAATTCACATCTGTGAACAATAAACAGACTGATGTCGCCTGTGTTGGGCTCACAGTTCAAATTACAGCCGCTCAGCATTTAGCTTTGCTTTCATCGTGCAGGGTTGCTGCTGTATTTGACCACAGCACACCATCGAGCTTCTTCTCGTTTTTACCCGAACCAGAGAGTCAAAAACGAAAAGCATCCAAC
This sequence comes from Aulonocara stuartgranti, assembly GCF_965226115.1. NCBI lineage: Eukaryota > Metazoa > Chordata > Actinopteri > Cichliformes > Cichlidae > Aulonocara > Aulonocara stuartgranti. The sequence goes on along the minus strand of NC_138939.1, from coordinate 1,434,394 downwards.
GTGACAGAGGCGAGCTTCGCCCGCCTCCACCCCTGTGAACACCCAGCACAGACCGGTCGTCTCTAAAGCAACAGTGTTATCTGCTGCACCCAGGCAGCATCAGTTTCCCATCACGGCTGCTGCTTCTTTCTAAAAAGACGCCAACACTTCTGACGTCATGTTAAACTTTCCTTTGTTCACTGCAAACTGTCAGATTAGCCTCAATCTGTCTGCACAGGCTCGAATAAATCCTGAAAGTTCCTGAGAAAAACTTTCAAAGAAGTAGAAGAAATGTTCAATTTCCCAAAAGCCAGCTGGATCCCGTCGTTCATTAGTCCCTCTGTGCACCCTAAACATCACTTCCGTCCCACTTTTAAACTCCAGTTGTGACCTTTTCTGCTGATGACCCTGATAAGAAGGTCGAGTCTGTTAAAGCTCTGCGGTCTCTTCTAACACGCAGCTCATCATTTCTGGATACAAAGCGAAAGCTGAGCTCGTGCTGCGACTCAGATCTCAGACTAACTCAGTAAAACTGGCTCATGTGAACATCTGGACCTGCCCGGGTCCAGTGATGGAATAAAGATCCAGCAGACACACGGTGGAGGCGATTAGAGGCTGAAGGAGCCGTTTGGCACAAAGATTCAAACGTGTCGGGAAGAGCTCGGAGACGCAGGATTTCTAAAGAAGCGCCACTGCCTCCGCTGGGTTCGCATCCAGAACGACACCGTTAGAAGCAAAAGTCACAGAGTTTTGGGAAATGAGCTCACAGTCCAGATGTTTCACACTGGATTAAACAAACCTGCCAAACCTTCAGCTTGAAAGAAGAACATGAACATTCACCATGTTTATTTGCATCATACAGAGGGGCGGGGCGGGGTCTGTGGTTTCTTATATTAATATTATCGTGCTGCTGTAGCTCATAAGCTGCGGTGTAACTGAAAGTGGGCGAGTACTGACTCAGAGTACTGCTGGTATCGGGGTTCAGCACCTCACCCAGAGACAGCGTACGGACCGGGTATCAAACCACGACCTTCTGACAACCAGATCACCCGCTCGACTTCCTGAGCCACAGCCGCCCCAAAAGCAGATTTCTGCGTCTGTTTCTTTGAACACGTGCAGATACTGAGGTGGGAAAACGATCCGTCCACACTGAACGAGCTTCTGGTGTCTCAGCTCTGCAGAACGATGATCTGCAGCCCAAAGTATTTACACAGTCACACCTTCTTTAGGGCTGCCATGTTTTATATGCTTGATACTCACTTCTTGGTAACGCTGACAGTGAGCAGTGTGTTTGCCGTATGCTCTGTACAGATGTAACAAAGGGAAGGAGCTGGAGGAGTTTCAGGCTCTGTCTAAGCTGCCAAACATTTCACAGCCTCGCTCAGCAGGTCCAAACACACCATCAGCTGACCTTTCATTTCACCGCACACTCCTCAGAGAAACTACACATGACAGTTGTTTCACCAGGGCTCGAGTACCAGGGTGGCATCAGCACACCTTCAGACATGATTTACCCCCAAAGCTACTGGATTACAGCTCTGGAGGATTTGAGCACAGGGCCAGTGGTAATTTATTCCCACAGATCAGATAGTGGAGGAAATTCCCACAATTAGGGCTGGGCCATATCATACCGTTCACGGTGATACCGGTGTAATGTTGGGCAACGATAGGAATGAAACCAATGAACCTGAACTGGTTTGTAAAAATGCTGCAACTTCACTGGTGTGGAACTGGTTTAGCTTTCGTCCGTCAGATACACTACAAAGCACTATTTTTGGTAGCGCATGCTAGCGGGCCGTCGTTATTACCGTGTTGTTTGGAAAATACGGCGCACTTAAAATTAATCCTTTGATTTTCTGAAAGTCGACAGAGCCCCTTATAATCCCGTGTGCCTGATGTATGAACTCTGGTTGTGTTTCTGGAAACGATTTTATGTGCACGGCGCTCGAAAATCTGTCAAATGTTTCAGTACGACTTTGCTAAGCTACGAAGCCGCACCGCTTGATGGATTGTCGGAGCGTTACGGCTATTGTAGGCGGAGCCTCGCGGAGTGATACGTACTGTGGTTCAACATAATATTACCGTATTGTGTGTGTATAAGCTCTTTTTAAGTGTTGTGGACATTATACATGGTGATGCTGAGGATACGTCGGCCAGTTTCCACTGGAAATGCTTTTTGGTTAAACTGTCAGCAATGAGTTTGCATTTGCACTGTTACATTTTATAGAACTTTAATGCACATAAAAAACAGCTGCTTGTTTAAGTGAAAACACAGTGATTTTTTTTTTACTAATAAAGTTGTGGAGTCTCGTCTCAATTATATCGTCGGTTATATCATTATCGCAAATTTTCAAATATATATCGTGATAAATATTTTTGGTCATATCGCCCTGCTCTAGCCACAATCACAGGCGTGGAGCGACCAGCTGGACGCCGTGACGCGCACTGACCTCTGACCTGGACAACAACTGGAGCTCTCCCTGATGTTTCAGGATGTCTCCTTGCAAACACGGAGGGCAACAAAGATGTGAGACGTGGACTGGCAGCTGATGGGAAACACGCTCGAGGTGATTTTTAGGTGAAGCAGCGGTACGAGGATGAGTGTGAGGCTGACGAGATTTAGCCCCCACGGAGGATAAAGCACCCCTGTGGGGGGAATTCACCTCAAACTCAAAGTATGGAAGTCAAGCCCGGTACTAATACGTGGTAATGTGTTATTGTACGTACAGCATCGGCACATGCGTCACTAAAACCAGCTGTAACATTAAAGCGACTGACCATGAATAATGAAGGATAAACTCACAGAGATAAATGTGTGTAACATGAAACGAGCTCTTTGGTATCAGTCTGATCATCACTGTCAGGGGGAGTTATTATCTTTGAACTCAAACCACATTTTCCTTCCTTAAGTTTGGAAAAGTTCAGAATAAAAGTAAGAACAAAAGTGAGCAGAGACCAGGGTTTTAATAGTTTTGCAATTTTCATTAGTTTTTATTTTTATTTCGTTTTGACTTCAGATTTTCAATTTTATATTAGTTTTAATTAGTTTTTACCAGTTGTTTGCTAGTTTAGTTTTTATTTTTTTGAAAATCCTTAGTTTCAGTTTAGTTTTGATTAGTTTCAGTTATAGTTTTAGTTGTGTTTGCAATAATTAAGTGTAACAAAATCCCAGTTTCATCATATCAGTCATGCTCTTCTGCTCATCCTTGGGTATGTTACTATTGCAGCTACCATACCCTGCACCCTGCACAGGTCGCCTGTCTGTCGCAGGGCTAACAGCAGAGACAGACAACTCACATTCCCACCTATGGGTTCTTTAAATAAATAAATAAATAAAGGCAGATGAACAACCATTGATACCAGGCAACTATAAAATGTATATCTTGGCCCCAATGAGACTATTAACTCTTGCAGCACCGGGTGTTAACGCAATTGACTCACACAGTTATGTAGATGTCCCCGTCCTGTTGTCTCGGGATGCATCACGCTGCCTTGCCTGGGGTTAGCTTCTGTTTCTGGGGATGAGGGTTGAGTGTGCTCCCTTCTCAAGGTAAGCTAGGTTAGCCTTCTTGTGTGAGCTTTTCAAGTGCACTTTAAGGTTTGTGGGATTTTTTCCCTTTAGAAATGTCCCTCATAATTTGTCTCTTTCCACTACAAGACACTTGCTTTATCCAAAACACAGTCATATTCAAAGTAATCCCAAATTGGACTCTGGCGCTTTCTCCCGACTTTTCCTGACATGATTCTGCGCGTGGACGCAGCAGCAACACAGACGACTCGACTAACGTGCTGCCACCTGCTGGCATAATGAGACACAGCAAGAATAAATCTGGAAACTAAACTTCATTTTCACCCTCGACTATTGTAGGACACGCACACATCAATGAAACTAAACACATTTTTGCTATAAATTCAGTTAATTTTAGTTAGTTTTGTGAACACACATTACAGTTTTAGTTAGTTTTCCTTTTTTTGTTTTTATTTTTATTTCCGTTAACGAAAATGTTTTTTCACTTCTAGTTTTCGTTATTTTGTTAGTTTTCGTTAACGATAATAACCTTGGCAGAGACTCACATGATAGTTAAAGCAGGTTAAAGCCTGACAATCATCATGACTCTGACGTGGGAGGTTACTGTGAAGCTCACACTGGCTACAACAACTATTTTCCAGTGAGTGCACATTTTTAACCCTTTAGCACCAAGCGAGTCATAGCTTATACATCAGACTCCCCCAGAACCACCTGATCCGATCACTACATTACTCCTCGTTTTTACTTCCACGCACTAACCGACGGGACCGTGGGCAGAAGGATGTGAAGCATTAAATCCGTGGCTTATTGTGCTGCGATCGCTGCTTCAGTTCTCCCCCCCCATCAATAACTGACAGACTTTAAATGGCTCTCTGTGTGAACACATGCTGGAATATTGTGTTTATCATCGTCACCTCTGCTCTTATGCTCGCTGCTCTTTTTAAAACTGAAGCCAACTCATTACATGTTTCTGTGGGGACCCCTGTGGCCCCACTGAAAAGAAATCCTGGAAACGCCCCTGACCGCTACTTTCGGGTGGGGGCAATGAGCTCAGGGAGGTGTTGGTTGAATTCCAGGAGGAGGTAACAGATACTCCACGGTGTACTTTACTGAGACTTACTCAGCCCGTTACTCTGCACTTTCAAGCTCTCACCTGTTGATCCTTCCAGCCTGCTCAGGGAGGACGACTTCCTCTCAGCCAGCCGCATCCGGACCTGCTCCCGGACCCTCCGAGCTTTCGCCACTGGGTCCGGAGACGGGCCGTCCGAGGGGACCACGTAAGCGGTGCAGGAGGAGTTGGGCTGCAGGGCGGACAGAAAGCAGCCCTCCGGGATCCCCACATTCATCCTGACGCTTCACCGAGCGAACAAAGAAAAAAGGCTCCAGGCGAACTCCGGCGAACAGCGGACCGTCCGGTGCGCAGCGCAGCTCCGAGTGTCTGCAAAGAAACGGCGCTCCGTCAGCCCAGCGTCTGTGGGCGGGGCCCGAGAGTGGGGGGCGGGGGGTCTAAAATCCACCTGCTGTCAAGACAACCAGTACACAGGAGGTCTGACCTCACACGCTTACGTCACCGCAGCCCCCGTGACCTCTCCGTTCCCGCAAATATTAATAAACATGAACCCAAATAAAAACAGATTAGTGTTCAGCAGTGTAGAGACCACATACCTGCTTCACGTCAAACTCAGGTGAAGCCATCCACCTACCAGTCAAAGAGGCCACGCCCCTTTCCTACTCTGAGGCTCAAAGCTTTTACAGCTTGGACATTTCATTGACACAAGTACATTTGTCTGTGCTGTTTCTAACATTCACACACATTCATGCTCCGATGGACGCGTCCGACAGCAGCTTGGGGTTGATACCTTGTGGCTGTGGCTACAATGTAGCTGCCATCACCAGTGTGTGAATGTGTGTGTGAATGGATGTGTAAAGCGCTTTGGGGTCCTTAGGGACTAGTAAAGCGCTAGATAAATACAGGCCATTTACCATTTACCTTGCCCAAGGACACTTGGCAGGCAGACTGGGATCGAACCACCAACCTTCCAGTTAGTCGGTGACCTGCTCTACCACCTGAGCTCATAACCCCCCCCTAACAGGTGTTATGAAGGACTAAATTACCTATAGAGACCAAACATTTTGTGTATCAGGCTGTAAACATGTTTGTTTTAACACTGGAGTCTATGGGGACTGACTCACTGCTGCCTCTGCTGGACGCCAGAGGAACTGCAGGCTTCGAGTTTCAGAGTTGGCTTCATCTCTCAGGTCGAGGAGTGGAAACAACCTGATAAACTGAGTGTTGTTTAATATGAACATCCACCAGTGGAACGGGAGATACATGAGTGGAAACAAAGAGTAGGTTTGAGTTTAACCGCCTTCGAGAGCGGCTGTAAATGACTCATGAAGAAAAATGGTCACTTTGAACTTTGGTGCCGTGAACATGAGTAGAAGTTAGAAAACGTGTCTGTCATCAGTTTTGGTGAAGCATGATGTCAGGGTTACACATCTGTACGTTATGCAAGCCGATGAAAATAACCCTTCTTACCCAATCCTGATAAATGAGAGGAGCCGACAGAAGGGCCGAGCCGGGGTCAGACGTTTAGCTCCAAACTCGACTGTCGATTCACAAAAACAACGTGCTCACACTCAGACGTGTGTTTCTAATGTGTACCGACAGAAAGTTAGCTGGCTTCTGTGCTTCTTTAGCAACTTTTGAACAGGGGTACGAGCGGGATTGTGAAATAAGTCGAGAGATCGTGATTGTTTAAGGGTCCAGGAATGTGGAAATAGTTGGGGGAGGTCTGGGAAGGCGAGAGTGAGGAGCAGCAATACGTCAGGAGGGAGCAGGGAGGGATCCTGCTGCAGAAACCACGGACTTTCACACAAACCACCCCATCTGGGTTTGGATGCACACAGGACTGCATTTAGCAACACACACACACACACACACACACACACACACACACACACACACACACACACACACACACACAGGTCACGACCTCTTTGTGTGACTTTCACAAACCCAGAAATATGTGCAGAAAGCCCTGCGGTGTGCAGCAGAGAACACGCTGCTCTGATTTTGTTTAGAGGCAACAAAGCTACAGACAAGCTGAGGTTTCAGCCCAGAAGAAGTTTCACTCGTTTGATTCTTTCCAGTTTGTTTTTTTACTGTTTGTGATGAATCTCAACTAAAAAACAAAACAAATAAAGAGCGAGACCGCCTCCCTAAAAAGACCTCTTTGGACGAGGGCTGGATCACAGAGCATCTCAGGACAGGAAATTGGAAAACCGGCAGGAATACGAGGACAGGCTCAGCTCATGGTCTGACAGTCCTCGTGATTAGTAAACGGCGTTTGTGGGAACTCCTCACACATCCTGTGGAAACAAATGAAGGTGGTGTGGGGGGAAAGAACAAAAAGGATGGTGGGGGGGAGGAGGACGCCACAAATCAACCTCCCAGCCAAGCGAGTGCAGGAGAGAAGCTGTTTGTCAGCGCTGCCCAAAGACCTCGACTCCCGTAACAGGGAAATCTCTCCGCCGTGATCAGACGCGATCCTGATTCTGTAACACGATCGTCCATCGACTGAAACAGTTACAGAACTTTAAAATAGGTTTTTAACTTTAAACACTGAAATGAAAAAGGAATAAATGGTGGAGAAAGGGTGGAGGAGGTGGGGGCACGGGGGCCATCCTGTAGGGCGTCACCATAAAGCGTGTTTGGCGAGCGTTTCAAGGTTCAAGGTTCTTTATTTGTCACATGCATAGTTATACAAGTATAACACACAGTGAAATGTAGCCTGACACGCTCCTCGACATGTGCAAAAATTGGGGGGGGGGGGTGTAGAGGAAGAACATTATATATATATATATATATATATATATGTATATATATATATATATATACACATACACACATAGTATATACACTGGGTGAATGTGCAGTAGTAGCAGCAAGCAGGTGAATTCTGTACATTAATATGAATAGACATCTGACTATTTTACAGGATAGACAATATAAACATATTTAAAATTAAAGGAATTGAAATGTACATTGTGCCTTGGTTTAGTGTCTGGAAGAGTCCTGTCTCAGTCAGTTATAGATGATGTGAGAGGGCGGGTGTGTGTGTTTAGGGCACGGATGGCTTGGGGATAGAAGCTCCTCATCAGTCTCTCTGTCCTTGCCCGGAAGATGCGGAACCTTCTACCAGATTGCAGAAGTTGGAACAGTTTGTTGCCAGGATGGGACGGGTCCTTCAGTATCTGCTCTAGTCCGGCATCTCCTGGTGTAGGTGTCCTGAAGCGCTCTGAAGCGCTCCCTGCTGATCTGCAGCATCCATCACAGGACGTGTACAATAAGCAGGCTGCACCACGAAGAGCCAGCAGCCCCCCCCCCCATCAGGGCCTTTATTACCTTTACTTTGCAAAAGACATCGAGGGACAATTTCTGAACAGGACAACGTTAAATTTCACAGTAACGCCAAAATATAACACAGAAGGATTTTTAACATGAAACCTTTAGTTGCTAAATAAAGAACACGTTATTCTAGATTAGCTTTCATGTTGTGCTGATCAAATACTGCAGCCACGTGTTTCACACACACAAGTCATACAAACCAGTCAAAAACAGTGACCTGACTCTAGAGTGCGACCAAAAAAACAAATCCTATGTCGCGACGGTGCGACGGTTTGAGTGAAATCAGTGATGAGACGCAGCTCTAGTGAGCAGCCTGTGGGTAATGAGAAAAGATGAAAAGAACTATTGCTACATTTTTGTTAAGGTCTGAAATTCACAGCCAGCTCTGACATGGAGACATCAACCTCTGAGCGCTGAAAAGCAGCAGTGTATCCAGAAACACGTTATACGCTGCAATAAATGCCCAGGTGTCCCCTCTCCCCACGGCCTTTCAGCGGCAGGCAGCAAACAGGTCGCCAGAGGTCGATGTGATGATTAAGTTCAACATTGTCTACAATATTGCCAAAGCACTTTAAGCACAAGCAGTTTTTCAGCAACTTTCTGGTAGAAATGTGCTTCAACTAAAGGACTTTGTGTTGAAAAGATTGTTAGTTCATCATTTACAAATGAATATTGTCTGCATGGGCTGAAAAACCTCCTTAAAAGTGCGCATGTAAAACTGCGTGTTAAGCGATGCGGCTGAAAAATTTGGGTGCGCATAAGGGAAAAAAAATTCGGCACACCAGTGCAGCCGTGACAAACGTTAGTCTGCAGCCCTGCCATATGAAGTTTTTCCTTAGTGCCCCCTCAAATGTGGGAGTTTAGCAGAGTGCTGGCTAACACTGACTGCACCAGTTTACACACCCTGACCTACTTTTATGGTAAAGATCAGTGAAACTTTCAGACTTTAATATTCAAACATTGCGTGAGTGAGTAAAAAAGGTCCCGAAAGGTCAAAACACAGTTTTCCAAAACTATTGATGTTCAAAAATATTTGATATCTGAAGCCAAAAACTTGCAGAAATAATTGGACTTGTTCAAACTTTGTACCATGTTGATGCTAATCAGAGATGGTGGAGCAGAAAATGCTGTAAAAACAGCTGATGTGAGATGAAATGTGTGACTTATGTCCAAGTATAAAAGTGCAAGTTTGACTTTAACACGAGGCTGAAACAGAACACGCAGCAATCGTTTACTTCCTGTTTCTAAAGCAGCAGCTCACTGTGTGACTACGCGTGAGACAAAGAACCTTCAATCTTTAGACAAGGATAACGGTTTCTCTGAAAAACAGGATTTTTGATTTTGTGACGTTGAGATGAAGAAGATTTGGTGCCATCCGACATCTTTAACATCGCTGAGACGTTTGAAGCAGCTGCTGGTCTTCTACGGTTGCCAGGGATCATCAGCAGGTCCATCCGTGTGTCAGCGTGGCCGTGAAACTCTTAGCGGGAGGAAAAGTGACAGAAAATCAAACAGGACCTACCAAAAAGCCCGCAGGAGGCCACAGGTAATGCAGGCTGCACCACAAGGTTATACAAGTACAACTGCAGTCCTCGAGGGCCGCTTTGCTGAAACGCTTCTATGCGTCGCTGCTGCAACACACCTGAATAAAGCCGACTGCACGCTGAGGTGCCCGCCCCCCCATTTAAAGAAGTGTTTAGAAAACTGTACTTTTACTGCACCACGTTCACTCACTCCTGATGTAACATGAATCAAATGCTGAATCGCCTCCTCAGCATTGAGTCAAGTCTTGCTGAGCTGCTAATTTCATCAGGACACCCTCGAGTTTGACACCTGTGCTCTCAAATATATGAAAGCAACAAGTGCAGCATCCTTGATGCCAACCAAAGCTCGACTAAGGAGCTCACACTGCTGCACTCGCTAACAACCACCAAGCCCTGACTGAAGGTAGAAGCGACCCCCTCTTCCAACAGTCACCTTTCCTCAAATAAAAGACAAGAAGAGCTGAAAGGTTATTTGTAAAATACATTTATTCCCTTTATATTTGGGCAAACCAAAGTCTACAGAGCAGAGAGGAGATTTATGCAGCGGTTATTCAAAAGGCTGCATCAACGCTTCATCGGCGCTGTCACAAAACCTTCCCCTTCCTCCTGTGATGACGTACCAGACAGATATTACGATACAAAGAGAAGAAAGGCATACACTGTTTCTACAGCCGTCATTATTTTCATTAGTACGATACATCAGAGCTGTACGTCGCACTGTCCAGCGCCACTTAGTTAACAAGGCAAAGTTTTAATTGGTTGAGAAAAGCTACGATTATATGGAGGGTTACACGAGACGCTATGATTTAAAGGAGAGGTTAGAGGCCCGCGGGGCTGTGCAGCTAGCGGTCGGCCGATGAGGCGGGAACAGTTGGGACGGAAGGCGCTCTGCACGTGCACGGGTCAGCTCGGACGGCGCCGATAGAGCCACGCTCGTTACCATGACGACAACACAACAGATGAACTGCTAGTGCGCGGCTAACGAAGGTGGAGGGACGATGACCACATAAACATGTCAGATTAGACTGCCGAGGCTCAACCGGACGGGCTGTAAGTACGGGGATTTCAAAATAAGGGCAAAATGCACAAAATGACTCAAATGTGCCAAATATGACATGAATTTAAGAAGCAACATTAATTATTATTTGTGGGCTTTTAAATTTCTGCTTTGAATCCTTTTTAGCAGCCCATAGTTTTATTTGTGAGCAAACACAACCAGCTGCCTACCAGGACAACCGGTTTGCTGGGAAACACACGTGACCAGTACACGACTGCAGGAGTGAGCCGAACATTAAACTCTGAGGCTCTGATTCTGACATGACGATCATAGTTTACCACCGCAGAAAGAAAGCAAACGGGGTCAGAGGTCACGGACTTTGGTTACAGCTTCAGATTAAACATTGCATTTCCTGACAACATCCCACAGTATGACCAGAGGGGTGTGTGTGTGTGTCTGTCTGTGTCTGTGTGTGTGTGTGTGTCTGTGTGTGTGTGTGTGTGTGTGTGTCTGTGTGTGTGTGTGTCTGTGTGTGTCTGTGTGTGTGTCTGTGTGTGTGTCTGTCTGTGTGTCTGTGTGTGTGTGTGTCTGTGTGTGTGTGTGTGTGTGTGTGTGTGTGTGTGTGTGTGTGTGTGTGTGTGTCTGTGTGTGAGAGAGTGCGCCGGTCATGTATGCCTTCAGTCTGGATCAATCCACAGAGTGTTTGTGAACAAAGCTCATGATAAACAACCTCCATGCTCAGGCAGACATGAAGCACTGTCCACATATATTTATATACAGTTTATACAGAAAACGTGGGGATAACATCCAGAAAAGGCCGATATGAGAGCGTGGACGTAGGCAGGACAGCAGTAAACTAATCAGATTACAGCACCTGGACCGTGTGTGACAGCATATCTACATTAAACACTGCTCTAATATGCATAACAGCATCTGTGACTAACAAAATAACAATAAAAAATGATCTTTGACAGTGTAAGAAAAACAGGATATTGTCTTTAACAGCTGACTAAAATCCAGCAAGCAATACATGTGGCATTTCCTGGTTATAAAAAAACAAACAAACGAAGGAGAGGGCGAGGTCGTCCTCTCCTCGTTCATTGGCCGGAGCCCCGGCGCTTTAGTACACGGGGCTGTTGCGGATCCCGCAGCACAACACCATGCTGAAGATCATCTCGAAGATCTGAGGAAGAAGAGGAAGCTGTCAGGGCTGCGTCACAACATTACATCATTACAGCATCTACGATTTCCACTCGGCGACAGCATTCATGCGCTCGCGCCGCCTTAACGCCTCCTGATTATCACTGAGACTCTTTTTGACACGAGAAGGTGGGATGGTCGTCTTTGACCGAGGGAGCAGCAGCGCATCAGCTTCACTAACGCACCAGGAAAGACTCGGTTTTCTCTGCGTTTCACAGACTTCAGTGCTGTCCTACATACAGCCACAAAAACCAAAAGACTACCCAATAAAATACGATTTTTCATGCTCATGAGCTAAAAAGGGCCAATGGTGCTTGAGGAAAGGTCAGGGGTCACCTTCATCTTCAAGGGGGTCTATCCCACTCATTTCTAGCTTCATATTTGCAGCTGTGGATTCACAGTTTGTAATAATCTTTACTTTACACTGAGCTCAGTTCATCTAAAAGAAGCTTCTTTTTTCAGCTCCTCCCTTTTTCAGTCAACCTTCTGATTGGCAGCCCCTCACACAGGAGGTTTAAAGAGCAAGTGGGTGGGGCTTCTACGTGGCTGAGGATGACTGTATGAGGACGTATCCTCTCTGTTACTCGTACACACACTGTATGCATGAAACAGAAACAATCGAAGCTGCCCCTCAGCCTTCAGCACATTTACGAGCAGCAGCACTGTGTGATGTTCATGTTCTCACCATAATAACGGCGACCACCAGCGCAGCGATGCCGATCAGGTAAATCTTATCGTGGAACAGCTCGTTGATTCTGTCGTGGCAGTTCTGCAAAGCAAAAACAAAACATTCAAACACGCCACCTACTGGAGATCAGAGAGAATGCATCCTGCTCTCCTGCTGCTTCACATTTTTACAAACACCACGTGTCGGCATTTCTTTATTCTCTTAAACCACGATTTCATTTGAGGAATCTTTTATTTTAAGTTTTGGATAGATGGAGGAAAAACTTTATTGTTTTAATGTTTAGGAATTTCACTTCCTGTTTGTGGACCAGTCTCAGGCTGCGTTCACTCTGCAGGTCTTGATGCTCAATTCAAATTATTTGATCAAATCCGATTTTTTTGTCTGCTCGTTCACACTACAAACAAAATGCGACAGCAAACGCGCTCTAGTGTGAACGCTCAAAGCGCCCGCATGCGCAAAAGAAGACGTCACACACAACGCGCTCTGTTTACACCCAGAGCAACAGTATGTGTGACTGATGGCCTTAATATAAAGACTTCGGACTTTATGTTAAGTTATAAAGTTATTGTGTTTTCTACATTTGGCCTAATAATGATCCTTGTTGCTGTTTTAGAGGATAGCTGCAGATTATACAGAACAAATAAAATGTTCACGTTTCTCCAACGTTGTTCCCAACAGTTGTACTGGATGGACAGGAAGTGTTCACGATGTCTTCTCCGGCGCTGATAATCGGAGTCTGTCTTGTGTCAGTGACGTAAAAGGCGGATTTAATGCGACATGACAATCAAACAGCAGTCGCTTTCTGAAACATCGGATATGTATCGGATTCAGCACCACATACGAAAGTGACCCAGATCGGATTTAAAAATATCAGATTTGTGCCGTTCACGCTGTCATGTGGGTCGCAGAGGGTCAAAAACGCCGGATTTGATGCGCTTTCGCCTGCAGAGTGAACGTTGCCATAGAGACAGCTGATCACACATCATCTGTGAGCTTCTCTCTTACAGCCACCTCAGCTCACACACACTCATTTATTTATCAGTCATTAATATTTCAGCTCATTTATTCTGTAACACTGCTTTCATTTATTCATGCTAACGCTACTTTAGCTTCCTGCTGTGTCCACGTGTTCAGCGCGTTAGGCCCCACCTCCTCCTGATGAGTTTCCTCTCACAGAAATCAGCAACAGACAAAGTAAAAAGTGCTTCTTTTAAACACTTCTGTGTTCTGGCAGCCGCGCAGCTCTGCACCGACCTCGGGTCACTTCAGTAACGCTGCCAACAAGTGGAGTTAAGCCTCGTGTGAAGCTGCAGGCTGCATACAGAACAGCCTCCTGCAGATCTTTGGACTCTGAGGCTTTTGCTGTCTCGATGTTCTCTAAATCTTTTGTCTGGCAAGTCTTTACTTACACTGCTGGCTATGTGGTAAAAAAAAAACGTGTGACACAAACTGAAAATGGAGACGATGTACCTTCAAAGTAAAAGTCTCAAAAGATGTGACTTTTACTTTGAAGTGAAATGTTCTCGGTTTGTGGAGAGCAGCTGCACAGCCTCAACCACTTCCATTCATTTAACTGAAACTTAAATATACGTTTTTATCTCAGTCTAGCTCCATTCACTTCTGTTCAGTGGACTAAAAGCGCCCCCTGCTGTGCTCTCGGGTGAACTGCAACTACTTTCGATACCACGGTTTAACAGGAAGTGGAACAGCCCCCCGTGACTGCGTCAGGTTACCAAGAGCAGATTATTTTACAGCAGCACATGAGAACCCGCCAACGCTATCAATGCACCGAGTCGTGCCGAGAGGCTCGTGTTCCTGATGGTGAGACAGGACACAAACATGAATGACCCCGCCCCCTGCGTTTGCCTGGTGCAAGTATACAGCAGAGAGAAAATGTCTCACAGCAAAGTTTATGGAGTTTTTTTGACTAACTTCATGATTTCTGCAGAGAGCTAAATGATGGTCCTGCTTGTTCTCCCCGTGAGCCAGAAGCATGCGAGCAAAGATTAAACCACTGAAATAAATGATTGTACTTACCGTGAATGTATTACTGGGGCAAATATTGGTAATTCCAGTTCTGTCTGTGAGCAGTGTAAGGAGGTTAGTGCCTGTGCCTTTACCGCAGCAGCTCAGCTGAAACACAAAGACAACACAGTAAAGACCTGGAAACCTCCGACAAACAAGCACCACAACTGCAGTTCCTCTAATGTCCAGCAGAAGCAGCAATGAGTCCGTCCCCATAAGCCCCTTTTCCATTTGACCTACTCGGGTCGACTGGTTTTCCATTATAACCCAGTAGTACCTTGTTTGCACGCCTTTCGTCATAGCAAAGCGTCGGCGCATCTGAACGTTCCAACAAAGGTGGACATCGAAGCTAATATTTACCTGCTGCTCGGTCTGTGGGTGTTCGTCACACTCGGGGGATCACGGCGTTGTTTTGCAGCCGAGTTTCAAAAATGGCAGTTTTGATTTTTGTGAACGAGACGCTCTCGTGACTCGTCGAGTGACGCTACTGACCAGCCAATCGGTTGCGTGCGGTCTGACGACATCACATTTTAGTACCTGTCTGGATCACTTAGAACCCCAGCAGGTACTAAAAGACTACCTGGTTTTTAACGGAAAACCCTGGAAAACGTGGCAAACTGTGCCAAGTCAGTCCGAGTAGGTACTCTAGGAAAAGGGGCCGCAGACTCCCGTGTTACAACTTTACAGCAGAAACAAACATGTTTACAACCTGTTACACAAACCGTTTGGTCTCTGTGGATCGTTTCCTGTACAGGGGAGGATGTTTCTATAACTCACCTGTTTAAATCCTATTAAGGTTTAAAGTTTGCATTATTAGGGGCGTGGCCTCTTTGACAGACAGGTGGATGTAGCCGCTAGGTGTAGCTGCTAGCTGCACCTCAGCTAACTGCACCGTGTTTGTGCTGTTGGAGCATTTTTAATGACATCATGTGACCAAAAACACGACTGCTGTGAGGTCAGTGTCCTAACAGGCTGTCACAGAGGGCGGAGCTCCGGTTTGCTGAGTGAAGTTTGAAGATTCGGACTTAATGTTTGTGATTAGCAGGTTCGTCTTAGTGAGGGTCTCGTGTTAGCTAGCATTAGCCGATAACTCAGGGCTCCACCCTCTTGTGAAAACGCGGTGACAGACGAGACGCTCCAACAGAGGGCGTGGTGCAACCCGACGTCTACCTGCATCTCTCTGATTTGGAGTTTAGTTTCTGCTAATTCCAAAGTCAGCTCACCTGGTATTCCCAACTTTTATTCCCAAATTCAACACGTCCAAGTTGTACGTGACCTTCAAAGCATGCGTGTGATTATCTCAGCTCTGCCGCTTTTCATGCACCGTGTTCTCAGTGTTTGCTGTACTTTAAGGTGACGAGGTTCAGGACGCCTCAGAAAACCCTTTACTTTATAAGAAAATATTCACATGATCATTTTGTTATATATCTGCATTGTACCGTCTCAT
The DNA here is from genome assembly GCF_965226115.1 of Aulonocara stuartgranti. Taxonomy (NCBI): domain Eukaryota; kingdom Metazoa; phylum Chordata; class Actinopteri; order Cichliformes; family Cichlidae; genus Aulonocara; species Aulonocara stuartgranti. Next base: position 1,418,574 of record NC_138939.1, on the reverse strand, counting down.
GGAAGGCCTTCAGGACAAGGGTGGCGGCATTGTTCTTTTCCTGCATATTGCTGTTAATTGCGCTGTCGTAGGCGTTGTCGTAGAAGATTTTCATCTCCTTTGTAACCTGCAAAAGTTTAAATAAAGTTATTAGTTGTTGCCTGGTGACAGAAGCACACTAATGACTAATAACTCACACAAGGTAAAGAATATCGAGATATGAATTTTGGGTCATATCCTCAGTACAGTCTGTGGTTGCTGATTATATGAAGCATGTTTAATCCCAGGTGTCAACCAGGACCAAACGCTTCCCGATCAGAGAGCGGCATGCCCGATTTAACCTGCAGTGTCAGCGTGCACACTCACCGTGTCCCTGTTCATGTAGCCCCAGATGCCAGCTGCAACCTCACAGGCGAACAGGATGACGAGGCAGGCGAAGAACTGCAGGACGGGCCAGAAACACAGCAGGTGAGCGCGAGCGTCCTTCTACCTGAGCTCCGACTCAGAGAACACGTGCAGGTAACCGTGCAGCTGCTGCGTTTATTATAACTTTTTTATTATAATTTACAACCTTGCAACTTACACTTGTCAATGTTCACAAGTTGAACAGACGCAGGCAACGTAGAAGCACAAACTTCAGATAATATTAAATAAGACGATCTTAGCAGCAGTAAAAAGTGAACCTCTGCTGGATTATTGAAACAATAAGCATGTATGGGCCATCGCTCACTGAACAAGCCTCTCTGCATCCACAGAGCAGATGTTATTCCCTCCATCTGATCAATCTTACTTTATCAATCCACATATTACATGAAGGCCGGTCATGATTTAATGGTGATACACTTTAGTGCTGCTGTGAGCAAGATTCTTACGAGAGACTTTGTTTTGCTGTTGGTAAGACTCACTAACTGTTGGTCCTTTGTTAATGGTTGTTGGGAAACTGTAGTGAGCTTTATTCCAAACTGAGCTAATGTTTGGACACGGCCAGGATATGTGTGAGTGGGTTGCTAAGTGAGTACCACAATTTCACCAACAAGTGTCGGGAGTTGGTTCATTTTAGCAACGATGTCTGGGGGTCTAAAATATCTCATGACCACCTTCCATTTAAATTCTCTCCACAGCCCAGAATTAGTCACCAGATGGGAAGAGGTGTTCGGTGAGGCCCGAGTCTCAGAGGAGACTTGGGCCTCACTGAACACCTCTTCCCAGGTGTGCTCTGAGACTTGAGTGCCAGTCTCCGCTTCCCACCTTGCCTTAATATCCAAAGTTGCACTTGTATTGAAACTCATAAATGAGTTATAGAAATGACTGATCAGCTTTGGGGAGGAATTACTTTGAAATATTTTAGAGATATTTCCTCGACGGCTGAGGGCTCCAAACTTGCCTCCAGTCTTTATGTTTTGTCAAAAAATCTAAAACAGTCCGAAGAAGGAAGCTGAAGCCGACGTCTCAGCTGTTCAAATGAGCTCAGGTCCTCACAACATGACGAAGTTTATGACGCCTGTTATTTGACCTGCTCTGAAGTCTTCCACAGTAGGAGAAAAACCCTGCAGGGAGGAGAGGCTTGATAACATTGAAATTTCTTTTGGAAGACCAAACGTTTGTTTGATTCTGCGCCAAATCTTTAGTGTGAGCCTCGTCCATTCCCCGTACGCACAAGTTAGAAAAAAGCAGGGAGTCCAGTGATCTTTCACATATTGTCTTCTCAGTGTTTAGCCACCGAGTTTCAGACCGATCCCGTACAGTCAGGAGTCTCGTAGAACAGCCGACCCCCCCCCCCTGCAGTTTGACAGTTTTAATGTTTGAAACTTGATCCTTGGACGTTTGCCTCGCCGTATCAATTTGGAAAAAAGTTTATCTAAATTATCAAATGTACAGTTGGGAATGTTTACAGGCAGCATCTGAAAAAGGTATAAAAGTCTCGGTAACACATTCGTTCTATACTCTCGATGCGACGCAGGAGAGACGGAGGCAGGACTGTGCATCGCTCTAAATCTGTTTTTATTACTTTAAACAAGTCTGAGAATAAGGAAGGGATTTGAATTCCTAAATGCTTGCGTAGCGTTTTTTCTCTGAAAATGTCCAGATTCAACTTTTTGGGATTTCCTTGCCTGGATGCTTGAGCATGTGTCCTGATATCTTACAGTTTATTTCGTGCTGTGTGGGCCTGCAGATGGAAATGAGTCAGGAGCTAAACCTGGTGCGAGGCATCTTTTCACATCGTTATTCGTGCACCGTCTCACACAAAGAAACATTAAAACTATTAGCAGGTGTGAAAGTCCACAGGGAAGCTTCAGCGTGACTCACAGTTCCCAGCAGGCACTGCGACTCCTGGATGGCGCCGTAACAGCCGAGGAAGCCGACCACCATCATCACCGCGCCGACCGCGATCAGAATGTGGACACCTAGACAGAAGCACAGATGGATGGTCGTTACGAGAGGGGTGGAAGTCATCCTGGACCACAGACTCACAACATCTCATTTTATAACACGTGTAGTGACGCGTGGCGGACAGCAGATGGCGCACTTTTGTTTTCATGCCAGGGTGGTGAGTCATGTTCCTGTTATGTTCACACTTTTCTCGGTTTCTAACACAAAGCTGCAGCTCTGTAATGTCACACGGATCCATCGTCGGGGCACCAAACAGACTTTTCCTAAAGCTTGCACAGAATTCCTGGTAAAGACGGACGATGGGAACAAAAGCGTGAACGAGCTCCAGTCTGTGAGCGTGTCTGTTATCAGTGAAGTTTTTACAGCATCAGAGAAAGTCTGCATGTTAGAATCAACATGTTAAAGCTCGTACTAAAGAACAGCATGATCCCAGTTCACAGGAGCAATTTCACTGGAAAAATCTGGAGACGCACAAATCTTCTTATTTCCTGCAGATTCTCACTTTCATGCTTTAAGGCCAACAAATACATTTGACACCATTCAGCTCAGAATAAACACAAAGAAGAAGAAGAGACGACAGACCCTCGGAGCAGCTTCGGACACAAACAGGAAGTCGAACCCAAACAGATTCCAAATTGTCGTCCCGGCAAATGTAATCAAACACTGAGCGAGACCGCCGCAGCGGGGACGGCGGTGTCGCCATCACGGGCGACAGCAAGAAAGAAAGGCCGATAAATCAGTGACAGCAAAGTTCAAGATGACGGCCGCGGCAACAGCTTGCCTTTGTAAACACGCACAACGCTGCTTTTCACAATAAAAGCCTAAAGAACTACATTAATGTTTATTCTCAACAGCTGTGGAACCCACAGACTGTACGTAGATGATGGAGCGCCACATTTAGACCCACCTTACAGTTAATGGCATCAAAGATAAATAATAAAAAACAAAACTCTGAACTAAAATGTAAAAAAAGAGAAAATTTCTGAATAATTATCTGAGCTTCAAAAATTTCCTTTGAGTTTAGTTTCAGTCGTCTCCTTCTTTATTAAAATAACACGCACGCTCAACTCGGATGCTTTTATTTGGGAGGTTCACCCCGCCTCCTTCCTGCTTGTCAGCTCACACATTATTGAATTATTGGACCACTAACTGCTGCTCTACCCCCCCCTCTTTCTTTTTTTTAAGCTCGGAGCCACAAAACTGCGGGTAATTTATAAATCGATATCTTGGCAAGTGCTCCCTCCATCTCTTCCATTACGGCTCTCCGGTGTCAAACTCCTGGCGGTTTGCCGCTCTTCATCCCTCGCTCTCCTGGCGCTCGGCCATCAGTCCGTCCTCCCTGCGTAATGCTTTCTCTCATTCAGAATTATGCTCTCAACCATGCATTTACTTAAATGTCTCTTCCTGTCTCTCCTTATTTAATCCTCTTATGGCTTTGCTTCCATTACAGCCTCTCTGCTCCATCCTTCAGCTGCTCCGTAGGAAGAGGAGCTGATGGAATGTGAGATCCTCGGCTTTGTGCCGAGATCTTCTCAGATGTTACAGACAAACGTCCGCAGGAAGAATCCGTGGTTTCTCGTTTTTATTTGTCTGGAGAAAACATAAAACTGCATCTGTACAGGCCCCTCGCTCCCAGCTCCACTCCTTCCTTGCCAATGAGATCGCCGCTATCCTCGGCGTCATTCAGCCATCTTGGACAGACTCCACCACCTCTGCGAGCTGCAGCAGGTGGAGAGGTGGTTGTTGAGCCACTATGCCGAGCAGAACCAGAACCTGGACCAACGGAAGGACGTGGAGCCCGCCAAAGAGGGACCGCTGTCTCTAATCCCACAGGAATGACTCACGGCTGGTCAGAGTGTGAAAGCCAAACCCGACACTAGGGCTGTGCGATATGACCAAACGCTCATATCCCGACAGACATTTCTCATCCCGATAATGATATAAATCCCACAATAATGCATTTTCTGTAAATTCTGTGAATCTCGGGCAGCTCGACTGGCGTGAAGTGTTTCCAGCTGCGCGTCGTGTAGCTGGAGTCGAGTGTTTTGACCGATGCAAACGGCCGCCGTTCTCTTAGTGAGTGTTTATTACACGGCGTGCTGCAGTCTGAGGTTTATTTTTTAGCACCCGACGGCTCTTTTTGCTTCTCATCCATAAACTCTCTGCATACTCTGTCATGTGATTCTTGCGCAGGTGGTTGAAGAGGTTTGCAGTGTTTGAGTCTGTGGTGGGGGCCGGTTTCCTGCATAATTTGCATAGTATCAGTTTTCTGGTCCGTGTTTCATAACCAAACCACGTCCAGTATAGGGCTGCCACGGTTACGTCGACTATCAAAATCGTCGACGCCTAATTTAATAGTCGACGCGTCACTTGAAGCTTTGTAAGATCCTGAAAGACGCAGGAATTAGTAGGTTGTAAGAGTGTAATAAAGGACTGAAACAGAAGATGGCAGCACTGCATCTACGAGGATGCCAGCTGCCGTTAAACCCCGAAGAAGAAGAAGAAGCAACCTCCGGCATCGTAGCTGTGTCCAAATTCAGGAGCCGCATCCTTCGGAGGCCGCATTTGTAGGCTGATTACGTCACAGCGACACGACGAAGACTGTCCAAATTCAAAGACTCCTCCCAATCCTTTCCCCCAGATTTGAAGGATGGGTCTGGTGTAAAACCTTCGTGACCCTTTCCATATCCCAGGATTCATAGCGCGGCCCAGCCAATTCCCGTTTCCAACAATGGCAGCAGCGAGTTAGTTTTAAAATTACTCTTATTAATCTTTCTGGGTCACAAAATAAGCTTTTGACATATTTTCAGGCGAGAAAGTAGCTGTGTAAACATCAAATATCTGCTCGTTTATCAAGACACCGCATATTTGCAAAAGTGCTTCGACGTTTTCGGAGACGTCTGCTACCCACCAGCTCGACAGCTGACCGGGAGCTCGAGGGTCACTGAAGGCGCCCGAGAACCGCAAACTCCCAACAAATCGTTTTCAGATCACCGCCGTCTTTCGCTACTCAGGTTAAACGTGATATATAAGTCACTTAGACAACCTAAAAATGTTATTGTTGGGCTTTTTTTAGGGTTTTATTTGTTCGTGAGTAAATCGGTTTGGCTGAGATTAAAGTTATTAGATTAAATAAAACTTTATTAATCCCCCGGGTGGTTTTCACACAGCTGTGGCAGCCCTGGTCCAGAACCAGAACAGCCTGTGGACGCTGTCTCAGGGTGTTGGCCTTTTGGAGCTTCAGGACTTTGGTTCCTTTACATTTGTTTCGTTCCTTCATCCAGTTAAAAATGTAACCGTGGTTCCACTTTCAGACTGATGGGTTCCTCTCCTAGTCTGAAGTCCCCCCACAGACTTCTCCTGGAAACCTTTACTTCGTCTGCTCCAACAACTTTGATTCAACCGTCCAGAAAACAGACGGTACCTTTGTGAGTCCACAGACGTCACCCTTACAGTCACTGTCTGTCAGTAGAGCCTGTAAGCTCTGCTCTTTGCCTCTGCCTCAGTCTGATTACAGCGGCACGACCGGCTTCTCCCCTGTGAGCAGGACTTGGTGGTGGTGGGTGGAGATCTGCCTCCACCCGGCTCTCTGTGGGTTAGCCTTAGATTTATTATCATTTGTCTTTTCTGATGAGCACAGAGTCGCTGCTTCCGCCGTCGTCCGTTTGTTTCTCCGCTCGCTGCTGAAAATAACCTCGGAATTTCCCTCTGACGATCAAGCCTTTGTAACCCAACCTCCAAATATTTTACCCATGTGTGAAGTCATCTGGGGATTGTTCATCGTACGGTGGAAACCTTCCCTTCTGCTGCTTCCTGTTACTTTTTTCTTTTATTACAGCTATTGTTAATACAGTGGTCCAGCCTCGGGAGGAAACCCTGAATCCACAATGGAACAAGCGATAAAGACCTTTAAGGTGGAACTTCAAGGTTGATGCTAGAAACGCAGACATGGCGGTGCCCACACTTCCTGCCTGAACCCTTTCCCCCATAAAGACGACCTCAATGACAAATTGTGAATCCTCAGCATGCATCAATAAAGTCGTGCTTTGGCGACCATTAGAGCAGTTTGTGCGTTTTTCTCGGGGTATCTGCAGAGAGCACCCTCGCTCACTCCTGAAGCACAGCCAGTCGTTCTGGTCTATAAGCAGCCTCAGGAGAGCGTCAAGGGTTACTGAAGCCAGTCTTCAAGAGTCTATGACAGTCGACGGCATTTTAAAATCTGTGACTGCATTAACCAGCTGCAGGCAGCGCCTTCACTCACTCAGTGAAACCAAAATTACACAAACAGCTGCGATAAGCAGATGTGGTTTCTTTGGTTGGAAAAGGAAGTAGAACAAAAAGCCAAAAGGGGAATTTCTGATGTAATATTTGATTTCGTGTCATTTAAGAAAACTTCTGTATTCCCAAGAACAGAAATGACAAACGTTTTTAAAATCCTTTTTAAACAGCGATGACGTGATGCGTGGGCATCAGCGAGTTTCCATAAATAAATCTGCACGTCTTTGGATGTGCGTTCCCGGGAACGTTTAATCTGGAGGTTTCTGCATCAAAGCGACGAGTCTCCTGCAGATCCACCTGCAAAGGTTGGATGCTCTCTAATAAGAACTAGCCACAGTGACGCAGTCACATGACTAACCCGGTGGTGGTTTCATTTCTTTATTCCCAGTTCATGATGCACCATTTTTGTACCTTTGAGCACGAACCCAGAAAGGCACTAAAAATAAAACTACAGAGCAAAGTTAGTGGATGTGACGCAGGCTGTTGTCAGGGGAGGTTTTCAGTAAACGAATTCCCCACGTATCGGAATATTTACCACTGCTCCATTTTGGTCCCTCCCGTGAATGTGGCCGAGGGCCGGGACTCTTTGGGACTTCCTGACACGTCGGTGTCATTTCAACTCTTGTGGGAGTCAACGTGAAACCAGGGGGCTCAGTTTACTCCTCTGGGTGCTGGAGGGGTCGCTGTGTGAGTGACTTGCTGCTGAACAGGAAACTGAGTGGAGTCAAGTGATCTGAGAGCACAAGAACTTCCTGAAGCCCCAGTGTCCTCAGACATTTACTGGAGATTTAAAAAAAGAGGGTTTAGAGGCTTTTACTGTGAAAAAGGTGCATTTCAGGAAATGCTCTCCACATTTACCTGGGTACAGCTCAACTAGGCCCCGCCCTACACATTCAGCATTTTTAAATTCATAAAGTTTATTGCAAATATGAAATGTTATGTTTAAGATAAAGGAGAATATTTGGTTCCGAGTCATAATTTAAAACTTTCGATATAAACAAACGATCTATCTGCGCGACTGTCATCAGGCATCTGTTTCCACAGGATGTAATCAGAGTACGTCAGAGTCACCTGTCGACAGGTCTTTTATCGTGTACACGCCTGGTTTCTGTGAGACTGCAGTACTCACAGAGGGCTTTCATCTTCCACATCAGTGTCTTGTAAGAGTCGCAGAGACCGAGGACGTTTGTGACAATCAAGGTGTGAAGATCTGCGAGAGCTTCAAAGCTCACGATGGAGTCCGTGAGAGAGAAGTTCAGACCAAAACTTCAGCCGTCCCTGACCGAACGTTCGCCACGAGCCTCTGCCGCTAACAGCATTCACTCACACTGTCATTATAATGATTATTACATCATACACGGGCCTCGCAGATGAACTAAGAGTAGGTAAGTAGCTTACTCTTGAACTGAAGCATATTCATACCGTTCTTCTACATGTGCGTCACAGCGCCATTAACGCCTCGCTCCAGAGCGCCGAGCGAGCGCCATGCTAACTTTCCATCAGCAGCAGCTGAGCTCTCAAAGACGACTTATGCAAAGAGGAATTATTCTGATCCACGCTCTTACTCTTGGACTCTTAAAGAGCAGCTTTGCATGATTAACAGTTTGAAATATTCAAAATAATCCTCTGACACTGGGCCTCAGCTCATCCTCCACAACACGCCATTTTAGCTCCTCCCTCTTTGAGACAACTTTCTTTTAATTGGCTACAACTCACAAAGAAAAAAGGGTGTGGCTTCTATCCCGTTTCTGTGACATCATTCAGATCCAAGAGTAGAAAAAACACTATCAGAAACTTTATGTCTAATTGGAACATCTACCACTGGAACAGGAAGTACATGACAGGAAGTCATTTCAAAATAAAATTCTCAACGTTCCACTTCGTGACAAAGACAGAAGAGCTGTTGGGGACGATCCAGTGCAAGGTTTACAAAATGAATCTACGTCTGACTCATCAGGTTACACTTCTTTATTCTTTCCAGTAAGCCTGATTTTTAAAAAAGGCATTTGTACGGTCAGATAAAATTCTTACTAACTGTGCAACAAAAGATTACCAAACCTGCAGGAAACCAAACCCCTGACTCCTCATCACTGAGAAATCTGCAGTACGGCAGTGGAGGAAGTGAGAAATCGGGTTTGAGCAACATTCGTTTCTCCAGAATTCAAGAGAAACTCATTTTTAGAATCATGAGCACATTTCAAGGCGACTATTCAGGCGTCTGCCGCTGCTTCAGAACACAGTTTAAAGTGTGTGCATGTGTTTAATCGTGTAGAAAGGCGAGAGGAGGGTCACTGTGTCTGTGAGCGCCGGGAGAAAGGAGAGAAACAGATGTAGGGGAAAGATCGAGCCGCGGAAAAATAAGTTGAGTTGAACGCTAAACACAACCAGATGGGGACGGAAAGCAGGAGCAAGCAAAGGAGAAGAAACTCTCGCAGAGGACGGGGGAGGAGGGGTGGGGTCACTGAGGAGGAGGAGCAGGAGCGAGTGAGGAATTTTTTCCTATCCCGACAGTGTTTTTTCCTCCCCTCCTCGGGAATGAGAGGGAGGCTTTATGTAATGCGAGGGTGCAATCATCGAGGCCGCTGCAGAGAAAGTCCCTGAGTGGATCCTCTCTAATGAGCGAAGCTTTTCCCCTTTAACAACCGCAGCCCGACGGCGCCGTCCAAACAGCCACGCCTTTATTTTCCCTGCGAGACGCTTCCTCACTTTTACTTTGCTAAATCACACCAGTTCTGCTTTTCCTGTAATGCCAGTTTTCATCTCTCTACTCCCTGCAGATGACTCACAGACAGGGGAACGACTCGGATCTCGTCACAGCCGTTTTTAAACGGGATCACGTGACGGCCTGTGTGCGCTCCATCAGCGCTGATCACAAGTAGCTGTTGGTTTGGGCGCGGCGGGCTGAGCTCTCAAAACAGCCTCTGACCTACAAGTCATGAATACCACGAGAAGTTGAGAGCGTTCAGCTTCACTTCCACCTGACTGTGTCACATGACAACCGCATTCATGCTACGAATCCCACGTTCCACCCGAGTTGCAACATGGCGCCGTTACAAAACCTATTCGTGTCGTCCTCTGATGGTTCTGTCAGACGGCAGCACGGCCCCAGGACCTGCCATGATACCTGCGCCAGCACACACCTGGCCTCCTCCTCTGGATGACCACACTGACTAAGTTACAATGAAAAGGAGGAGCTGTTGGGTTGCAAAGCAGCTTGCAGAGGAAACAGCAGCAACTGCAGGGAAGCTGAAGCAGCTTAAAAAGTGGGCTCTGAATGCTCCACCAACAGGAGTAGCTTCCATACTGTGTGTTTGTGACAGAACTGCACAGCACGAATGGGCCCGCCTCTCTGCACTGGACTCACTGGGATGTTCAAAAACCAGTCTGGCTTTCGCTGCGTGAGCATTTTCCTGCAGCCATTAGAGAACGGAAAGCCGTGTCCATAAAGTGATGCACATCATGGTGAGCAGCAACACTCTGCCTCTCCCTGTGGTATTCAAACCATGATTGATTGGTACAAAGAGGCCTGCAGTGGGCCAAGAACCCCTCCCCCCTCCATTACTGCAGCAGCTGCAGGCGGGATCGACATGCTCTGGCTTCACAGATCAGGCACGTCAAACCCTGAATCTGTGCGACTCAGCAGGAAATAACATTCATCATATCAACTTTTTCCATCCTCCAACTGTCCAGCGTTTCCTGAGCCCGTTCCCAGCTGACGCTCGACACGATACCGTCATCGCCGCGCTGCAGCGCGTCGAGCCTTTGCCATTGCTGCTCTGCAGCAGCCTCTCTCTCATCTACAAGGCGTGGTGGCCACTCAGAGTTCAGAGCTCAGTGTTTTTATTTCCGGTGACTTAAACTCACAGCAGCAGCCTCAGAAACATGTGAGAAGGCTTAGAAGCCATGCGGTCCAGATTCATGATTTCAGTCAGAGAAAACTGAGCTGCAAAAATCCACGACTGCAATTAAAGAAGCCGAACATTTGGAGGACGAGGATGTTTTAGTCGTGTGTCGGGAGGATTTAAAGTTCTGGTCAGGTTCCTTTGTTGGTTCTTGGTCCAAGAAAGAACCACAGGAGTTGATCCAGGAATCTTTGGAAGCACATGGAGAACTCCACACAGCGGGACCCCACCGGCGTTCAAACCCAGGCCCCTCCTACCACGCTACAACCTCATCTGGACGTTCTTCAGAACATCTGGACGTTCTTCAGAACATCTGGACGTTCTTCAGAACATCTGTTGCACGGCTTTGGTCCAAAGTTTTAAACCCATTCGATTTCATCTCAGCTTTAATAAGAGCGAGGAGGACAACGGTGAGCTTTCATCGCAGCGAGCTGATGTGTTTCTCTGATAGATCCACATAAACTATTTATGCCCTGATAAGTGGAACTACTTCAGTCTGTGAGGCAGATGCACGATTGATTCATTATTAATGTTAAAATAACAACGTTAAACTTTGATAGTGCCTAATAAATAGGTATAAACTAAGTGTTAGGGACATGAAGGCTTCACTCACTAATATATTTAATCATGAGCTCAATAAAACTGGCACAAAACTGACCAGGTGAGCAGGTGCTCACAGAGGACAGTCCTAACCAGCAGGGGCAGCAGCGAGTCAGTCCCCATAAACATGTTTACAGCCTGAAACAAACTGTTTGGTCTCTGTGGATCATTTCCTTCCTCATGACTTCTATAACTCACCTGTTTAAATTGTATTAAAGTTTGCATTATTAGGGGCGTGGCCTCTTTGACAGATAGGTGGCTGAAGCTGCTAGCGGTTTGCTAGCTTCACCTGGACCGTGTTTGTGCTGTTGGAGCCTTTTCAATGACATCATGTGACCAATAATATGGCTGCTGTGAGGTCACTGCACGAACAGGACAATTTTGACTGGAAGTTACTGAGCTGCTAAACACCGAGGACATTTTCACACCTGTAGTTGGTTCACTCTGGCTCGAGTCCCGTGAACTCCAAGCGAACCAAAAATGCGTCGCTACAAACCATGTGACCATGTTCAGTCTGCTCACCGGCCAGATGTGTGGAGGAGGTGGATGTAGCTCAGGAGGTAGCTGGTCACCTACTGATCGGGGGTTCGATCCCTGGCTCTTCCAGTCTGCATGCCAAGTATCGACCCCAAGTTGCTCTCTGATGCGTCCAGCGGAGTGTGAATGTGGTTAGACAGCACTCAGTTTAGAGTCAGTGCTGGTGTGACTGGGTGTTGTATAGAGCACTTTGAGAGTAGAAAAGCGCTTTATAAGAATCGGTCCAGTTACCATGTGTCTGGGGTGGGAGCAGCAAAAGTAAATACAGGAGGAAGAATACGGAGAATTATCCTTCATCTCAAGGCTCGTTGCTAGCTAGCATCTGTAGTTCACACGGGATGTTTTTCAGCTCCAATGTCTAGCTGCATGCTACACAACCAGGTGCATCCTGGTTCAGATCGGTGCGAATCACACCTGCACCGAGCTAATGTTTCACATACATCCTATGATTGTAGCACTAAATGAATCCTTCTGCTTTCATATCTGCGGGCTGAGAATATCTAACAATGAACGACGGCAGGAAAGTCCGCTGATTTGTTTTTAACTGTTTTGACCTTTGCTGCCATGAACCAGGGCAGTGAGATTTTACCTGGACAAATAAAAGATTCATAAACAGACAGGAGCATAACGTGGTGAGCACACACGTGACATGAAGCAGACACAGATGAGTACGTACTGATGTAGAAGGTGCTGGGGGCGTGGTTTCCATCATATTCGAGACCCAGCAGGGTGGAGATCTTGGGGTCGTGTCTCAACCACAGGGCCACTCCCAGGATTACACCTCCAGTAAGCTGCAACGCAGAACACGGCACATGTAGTCATCCACATGAAAGCTGTTTGTATGCATCCACACTGAAACACCAAACTCACACAGCTGCACAAATCAGGGTGGAAGAGCAACAAGTAAAGTAATGGCTTCACTTCCTGTCTGACTGCAGGTGAAGCACTGAAAGTTCTCAACACAGCATCCACTCTAACTAATTCTTTCAGGGGTGTAAAATCCACAGTAGTCTACTTAGGGGGCGTGACTTACCCCCACCTGTTGCAGGTAAAACACAGACTGTAGATATGAGGCTCAAATGAGGCTCCTCAGAGAAACTGAACCATCAAAAACAGAGAAAAGTTGAACGCATCTTCATTCAGCCCATCACCTTCTGGTGTACACTCCACCATCGGTCTGAGAAACAAGTCCACACATCTGCAACCGATCTGAAGCGACACGTTCCCCCAGTCAGAGGAAATCTCTGTGAGGGCCTGATAACAACAAGCCGGCAGCAGCAGCCGCTGCAGCGGCAGCTGCTGCCTCAGAGGCAAAACACACATTTCCATTTCAAATTAAACACACACACAGACGAAGACGACTGCAGGAAGAAGCGCCGTCAGAGTAAAGTCAGAGTGAGGAGGAAAGTTCAATGACTGGTTTCCTTCCTGTATCCATGACAGTATGTTGGACTGATGTAATCTCCAAATTCATCCAAAAAGATCAAGTCCTGATTTCTATAAACGCAGCTGTGATCTACACGAGGACAATAACACCAATCTGCTGAAGCTGTGAAGCTGAAAAATGACGCTCATCATCTCCATTTTAAACTCAAGCTTCACTGAAACCAAAACAACCCCCATCTTCCTCCTCCTCCTCCTCCATTATCGAGGTCCATTCCAGCTCTACAGCATGCTGCTGCCTAGCAACCAGATCAACACCACGACACACGCACTTGGAGCATGACTCAGGGAGGCTAAACGGTCTCTGAGCTGTTTCCTAAGAAGCACTCAACTCTTTACCCCCGACAGCAGCAACCCCACCAACAAGACCGGTTTACATAACGGGTCAGCAACAGAAGTGAGCGAGGGTGGTCTGAGGGTACGAGCACGCCCTCGTTACGGAGCGTTTATTCGTTTCAGCGTCAGAAACCTGACTGAAGTTTGTTTAAAATCAGATGGGAGACGGCGGTCGGATTCGTAACTTCATTTTTCCGCTGCTGTTCCTTTTCTGATGGTGATGTGTCCTCATCTTTCACAACACGGGAGTGAAAATGTGCAGAACGTTCACATCTTACAGCCGTTTTTAGATGTCGAGCAGCTGTTCGACTCATTTACTGTTTCGTGGAAACTGTCGGTGTGACGTTTGCAAAGACAGCAGACGCTCCGAATGTGGAAAAAGTTACGCATATTGATGAGAGTCGCTGGACGCGCCCACCGCATCCTCATCGCAGTGTCACAAGTGCTTGTTGCTAGGTTACAAAAACCATCACTTCTGCACGTCTGACCCCATCACTTATCCAGGAAGTGAGGGAGAAAACAAAAACATGTCCGCCAGAGACACCAGACAGAGATCAGGTAAAGATAAACCGAGAACAGGAGCAGGCTTCAGGTTCCAGACTGAACAGGATCCAGAAAGTCCTGCTCTGCTCACGACGCGGCCTCTGACAGGGTCGAAGAAAAGCGCAATTCAAGCCTCGCCCAGAATAAACCAACAGAGCCCGGCGGGCACCACGCCACGCGTAGGCGGGCTCGCCTCCACACATTTAAAGCTGGATCAGGGAAACCCTTCAGCAGCCATGTTCACGTCTTCAGACTAGATCGCCACGCGTCCCTGTGAGGCTGACATAACGCACACCTGTCAAACTGATGATCTAACTCCTGATTGGAGGAACAGATTCTTGGCACGTTTACACAAAGCATTTTTATTCCAGTCAGGCTTTGAGTCCATGCGTCCAGGTAAACACGGATTGTGTCATAAGTCCCGCCCCTTTTGAAGCGCAGCAGATTTTCATTGATCATTTATCACCGAGCAGAGCCGGGAGAGCACAGAGGACTCTGACTGCTCAGGACGTCTTTCTTAAATTCTGACTCCTGCAGTCGTTAGTTAGTTTGACCAACAGTCCCGCCTCTTGTTGCCAAGTAACCTTTTAAGGTGTTTACTACCTTTGTCATTTAAAAGTACGAACGCAGCTTTATACTCTTGGCGAGGCGACGGGCAGTTCCAGCGATCGTCATGCGGAACGTGAGCTAAATGCACCATAATGTGGAGTCTCAACGAGCTGGATGCGGCTCAAAGGGAGAACACCGAGTGGACGTGTTTCACGGAGCGTGGCGGTGAGACGTGGACACCCTCCCACTGTGACTGCACCAAGCTTCGTCACTTTCAGGTCGACAGGGACGTGAACGGAGGGAAGCGGCGTAATCCCCGACACGTTACTGAGAAGCGACGCGTCTGCGGCCGGGATGCGTCCGTATTGGTCGCTGATTGATTTCCTCATTGTAGCCGTTTGAATCAACGCTGTGAGGATTCCTCCACCAGCTGACGCAGAGCTCATCCTCCGACTGCAGCTGTGGTGGATGGATGTGGTCTATTAATCAATTCTGCCTTCATCACTTACTGGACAGACAGAAAATCATGACCACACCTGCACTCGTCTTATATTTATTATTATTAACAACAACAACAACGGATTGCATTTATATAGCGCTTTTCAGGGCCCTCAAAGCGCTTTACAATTCCACTCTCACATTCACACACGGGTGGAGGCAGCTACAGTTGTAGCCACAGCTGCCCTGGGGCAGACTGACAGAGGCGAGGCTGCCATATCGCGCCATCGGCCCCTCTGGCCAACACCAGTAGGCGGTAGGGAAGTGTGTTGCCCGAGGACACAACGACTGAGACTGTCCGAGCCGGGGATCGAACCAGCAACCTTCCGATTACAGGACGAACACCCAACTCTTTGAGCCCCTCAAGCTCCTTTTTTTATTCCTGTCTTGCTTTGCTGGGATGATGAGCTGTGGCCGATATTTGGATCACATTCATTTCATTCCTCATTAACTGGAGAACTTCCTTTGGACACGTATACGATGAACCCTCATCTTCTACACATATTTCATAAACAGACAAAATTCACCTAATGCTCAACATTTCCCGTTAGTTGACCTCAAACAACAAAACAACAGGGTTGGAACCAGCTCGACCAGGTGCTGGTGAGCACGTGAACCATGATTATGGGATCATTTCAGGACAGGTTGAAGGTAGAGGTTTGCAGCTCGATGCTCACCGAGCACTAAAATCAAAGAGAATGCAAACGTCACAGCTCAGTAAGTCGTTTGCTTTTTGGAGTCCGAGTCTCATCAGCAGAAGAAACTCTTTCCTGTTTCAAAAACAAGCTCAGGCCTCACTTTCACTGAGCAGAGCAGAGCCGCCTTCTCCTCTCTATCACGCTACACAATTGTTTAGAGAAAAAACACATTATTCTAATAGCAGATTGGAGGCTTTTATAAAATATGTAATTTCAGCCAGTCCTGCTGAGACATTCCACTTCCTGTTGGTCCCATTGTGCAGACACTGCAGGAGCTCTGCCAGGAAAAACACTTCGTGGGACAGATAAAATGTTAGCTGCGGAGCACTGACTCAACCGTACTTCATAATAAATAAATGATCCAGTCGGACTTCCTTCCAAAGATCAAAGTTTGCTTAAACAGATTCTTCCTGTTTGAAGCTCTGAAACGAGCAGATTTGGACTCTGTGAGCAGATCAGCCAGACTTCATCGGTCTGCAGGTTACCGTTGAACGTGGGGAGCGTGTCTGACTCTACATTCAGCTTAACTTTATTTATACAGCATCAAAGCACGACAACAGTCACGTTAAGGTGCTTTACATTGCAGGTAACTACAGTAATATCACTAAGTGATGCAGGCTGTGTCAGTATCACTGGAGCTGAACCAGATGCGTTACATAAATGAAGCCTGGAGCTGGACTCGGAGGCGACACCTACATGATCACAAACACAGCCGACTCTGAGCTCTTACCTGCAGCAGCTCCTCCAGGCTGACCTGGAGGAATATGGAAATGACCGACGGTTATTCATTTACATTTTAATTTGTATTTATGAGGCGATATCGTTGATGTTATCACTGGTGACCGGTCTGTGGGTTAAAGTGCTCTCGCTGGAACTCTCGCTCGTTTACACAAACAGGCCTTCACAGCAGCTGCAGAGCCACGATCACGGCTTCTCCTCTTGCATACTTGCTCCACGTTGTTGCAAAGAATAACATCTTCATTATTTTAGCTGCATAATTCAACAACACCCAAATATGCACTGCAGGAATCACATGTGGTGAAATGTGCTGGGAGACTCCTGACAGGCTAGAAAGGCTCAGGTTTGCAGGCGCACGATGATGTGCAGCTCGCTTACTCCAGCACCGAGTTACACCACCCAGACTCCACCCACCTGTAGCTGGTGGTCAGACATGAACACCGACTGCTCCGGGCTGTTCCAGTATCAGTGAACAAGCTGAGTGGTCTACACGCCTCCATCCCACTGTGGGAAGACCCACTGTGGCGAGGTCTTTATGGACAGCACTTATCAACATTTGTTTGGTTCTTTATTCGTTTCCTTAAACTTGTGCACAAACGGATTCGTAGCTTTTCTTAAATGTCAAACGCCATCAGCGCTGAAGGACAATAAAAGGCAGCGACTGGCGAACCGTTACTGGTTTGGTGCTCTGGCCAGTTGGCCTGCTGGGATTACGAAATGGCTCGCCTGTGTTTGACTAATCCCATCACAGTTTGATCAAACCCAGAGTGACTCACAGCTGCTGCCGGAGGATCCTGATGCTCTTTGTTGTCCAAAAACAATTAAAGGCGTTAATGACGACGGTTTCGTCTCACAGGAAATCAGCTGGGACTCGAGCTCGTCGGTGAAGACGACTCCAGTTTGAGAAACCCGGCGGGCAGACATCCCGTTTGAGCGACAGCTTGGTGACAGTGGGAAGAAACCTGCAGCAGAACCAGGCTCAGGGAGGGGCGGGGCTCATTCACCTCGAAGTAGTGGGAAGTTAATCTTAGGACCCGCCCACTTTGCTTCCATTTTTTTTCACCCGCAGTTGTCTGACATCATCGACTTTCTCTGGTCACTTCCTGTGTTGACGCAGCTTTATGATAATGCCCCGAAACCTCGGTTCAGTCAACCAAGCACACCTGGCACACAGGTACACCTTAGACCTCTGAAGATCTGATCTATATCAGACATGATGCCATGTTACCTAGCAACCAGCTACCAATGGACTAAAATGACCTGGCTTTAGATTTTATGAACCTATAACACTTTATAAAAGCTTTGTTTTCATTTCATGTCATTAACATTTAATGAAACCTTCGTCATCATCATCATCATCATGCACATGTGTGATGGCAACAGACTCCCACACCAGCTCCAGCCACACGGTTCCAGTTTATTACACTGTGTAAAAGCAGATGTGAGCAGATGTGCCAGACTGCTGTGACCCATCACCAGACACAAAGGAAGCGCGGCAGGTATCGGGATATTTAAGAAGCCGGGTGTGGTCTGTGGCGTCATGGTGGGTGCTCTCCTATTTCAGGGGAATGCCGGGACCTGACGGGGAGCCAGAAGAGGACGGGTCAGCGGGACAAGAAGAAGAAGTCTTGTCACTAAAAGCATCCACGTGCGTTTTGTACCACGCCGCCACTTCAGGATAACTGGAATCTGCATCCATCATAGCTGCTGCTCAGCTCGTAGTTCACAGGCAGAGAAAACACGGCTGCTCCGCCCAAGTCCTCGCACTTCAGCTCGAGCTTCCCTCCCACCGCTGTCTATTTCTGCCCGCCGCACAAGCGCGAGGCAGAATGTCGGGCATGCTGGGGGTGGGTTGGAGGAAGGGTGGGGGTCGGGATATGCGGCTCCTTTCCAAACCACCCCCACCCCCACATCCTGTTTGACGCAGCAAGTCACGGCGTTACTTTGGTTTGACTGTTTTTATTGTTTTCATTTCGTTTCAGCGATGATCCAGATGTTCTCCGGTCGGTTTATTTCACACGTTTGTTCGTCCCCGCCTTAAAACCAGTAACTGAGGATTAAAAAAGGAGTCACGATTAAACCCAGAGTTTAACTGTTTAACCCTGAAGAACCGTTTAAAGTTCGATTAATGGAGAAACAATCTTTACTTTTAAAGACTACGTTTAGTCAAAGGGGAGAAAAGTGAAACTGGGACATCTTACGAGCTCAAACACCTTCAAACTCAAAGCCCAGTTGGCTTCTTTCCCACGCTCTTCGTGCTACCGTGACCCGGCTGCCTGAGCACTGCACACACAAACTCAGACGTCTTTGATTTCTCTCGCTTTTTTAACCAAAATGGCGTCCTGCTCACTTCCAGCTGCTGCGAGGTCAGCTGCACTAACAGAGTGTCCGAGAACCTGAGGGAAGATCAAGCGCTTCATTTGGAAGTTGCTCAGCGCTAATGAGCAGGTATCTGTGCTAACTCAGCACGCCGCCCTGTCATCCAAACGAGGTCGCTTCTGGCGCCTGAAAACATGGCGGCAAACAGAACGCTAAGGCCGAGTCCAGAAACGCCCGCCGGGCTGTCTCTTCAGTCCAGCTTCACGCGCTCGTATTTTCCTATCAGTCGGTCCCACATTCCTCTGCTCCGGCTACACTTTTCCTCAGAAGGTCAAAGTTCAGGGTGCGCCGCTACGATGGAGTGGTATGCCTCAGTGCTGCGCACACACTTTGTACGAGCAGCTGCGGCACACGGTGAAAGTAAGAAGGTTTGGTAACGTGTGTGTGTCCTTAAACGCGGCGCTCTGACCATCTGCTGCACGCCTCCTCGCTCCCCGTGGACTGTAGCGCACGTCGCGGCGCTCACGCGTGTGTGGTACTCGTTGGTGAGCTACTCTCTGATATTTCTGGGCAGCATTTGGCCGTTTCCCACGTGGAGACCTAAAAATGCAACCTCCCGCTAAACGAGCCGCGAGCACGCGAGCAGAGACACCCGACCGACCAAACTGACTGTTCACGAGAAACATAACGAGAAACCAGCAGCTGCTGTGACGCTCACAGACCAAAAGGGATAAAAGACTCATTCAAGCACAAAGAGAAACAGGGTTTCTGGAGCAGGCAGGAAAAAACAGAATCATGATTCAGGTTTGATCGTTTCTACCTGAAAGTCTGAAGGTGTGAGAATCATTAACACAGCTGCTCGCCAGCCGCCGGGTTTGAAAGAGGGCGTGGCAGACCAAATAAAATGTGACTATGAAGATAAGAGCTGCAGCAGGCTGCCCAGCTGATCAGAACGAGTCAAACTGATTAGTGCTCAGCATGAGAACGTTTATTTCATGCGCACAAACAAAAGGAAGCGGCCGGGTCGGCTTCGGACCATCACGCCGCTGCGCAGGCTGTGGGGTCGAGCTGATCCTTGACTTTTTCCTTTCTCAGAGCTCTCGCTGTCTCTCCTTGACAGCGAGAGCTCTGAGCCACACTGACAGAAAGAGGCTGCAGCCAACAACTCTGATGAAAAGGCAGCAGGAGGGTTTTACAGGTGAGCTGCTGGAACAGAAACGGCGTTCTTCTTCTCCCCGGCGCACAGCTGACTGCTCGGCTGTGGCTCTGCGAGTCGGGCCTTTCAGTCAGAATCAGGGGCTATTGTGGGCCGGGCTCCAGACAGGATGACCCTGCATCATTCATCGACACCCCCACCCCCACCACCATCATCATCACCTGTGTTTTTACTCATTTCTTGCTAATTATATTCACAGCCCGTGGAAATCCCCATTAAACACATCTGTTAGAGTTCAGCCGCTGCATGGCGCTTGATGATTAGAGGAGCTGATAAGATAATGAAGCAGCCGCACGCTTGGTTGAATATGTTCAGGCTTCTACTCGTCCACACATGGACTGTTTATCGGACAAAACAGGAAAGATGACATTTTCCAACATTTTCCTGGGGGAGACATTAAATCCAGAGACCCCGTCTGAGACTGTGTGTGTGTGTGTGTGTGTGTGTGTGTGTGTGTGTGTGTGTGTGTGTGTGTGTGTGTGTGTGTGTGTAAATGGCGTGCAAACACACACTGTCATGCTTCGAGGTGACGACTGCACACGGAGAACTTCGGGGTAAGCCCGTTGTTTCAGACGTTTCCATTGCAGGAGCACTTTAAAAGGCGCAGACTTCCTGTTAGCGCTGGAGCGTGGACACGCCAGATGTGTGAGAGCGGTGGAAGCTCACAGGCTGCTGAGCTGCAGCTGCTTCCTCAGCTCCACTAACACTGATCAGCACTTTCATGTAAAAGTTCACACATTTTTAACTCTGCAGCTTCCTGAGAAGCGCGTACAACACTTCCTGTGACTTCTATTAAAGCGGCTGAAATCGAGCGACACAGCAGACCCGAGCTAAACGTGGAGAATTATCCCAGCAGTGTGACACACAGCAGAGGCTTCAGTCACTTTATTCTTTTATTTATCAGACATTTATTAAAGTCTTGAAGCTCGTCAAAGGGCAACTAAGGGTCCCCTGAGCGCGGCGTTTTAGTGAGAACAAACATAAAACATGAGGTGGAGGTGGTGGGGGTCACGAGGAGATCATCAGCTGCATTGATTCCAGGACTTGACGCGACTTTTTTAAAACAATAAAATCTAATTTTTGCCTAAATATCTAAAAGGTTTTAGAAATTACAAACACTGTTACACTGTAACGGGATAAAAGGTTCCACACTTGCTCACATACGCGTTTGTTTACCGTAAACAGCTGATAAGAAAATAGCTGTGTAAACATGTGAAAATAAAACTGTTTCTATGACAACAGCTTATCCAACGACCTAACCGACGGTGATGATAAAGCCGCTGATTTCTAAGTAAGTTTATCATCATATAACAGCTGCAGGTCGGCCATCAAAGGAGTGTCAAACATAAGGTCCAGGGGCCAGAATTGGCCAGGCAAACACTCTAATTTGGCCCACTGGACAGCTGTGGTAAAAGTGAAGGAGGGTTAAAGTTTGGACTTTTAACTGTAGTTTTGTTAGTGTCACAGATTTTCCTGCCAATAAAGATTTAGAGCCTTCAGCGCTCGACCGATGACACAAAGCACCAATGACCATCGCGGGATTGAGGTTTTGTTAACCCGGCTCACACAAACAGAGCCTGGCTGTGCCGAACCCGCTTCAGAGGCTGGTGCTGTGTTTGGAGAGCGGCTACCTGCCTGCTGCTGCTCATGTGGTTTGACACTAAGAGCGCCTCGGTCAGCTTTAGGAGATGTTTGGGGGTAAAAGGCAACAACGCCGCTCGCTGACAAAGAGCGAGCTGGGAGTGGCCATCACTGATACCTGCGAGAAACGGCAGAAGCCGAGGAAGAGCCCCGCCTTCCTTATGATGCCAAAGGATGATGCTGGATTTATTTCTGATTTAAAAACTCGCTTCTTGCTCTGGAGACGCTCCCGGTGGGACGGCTCAGACTCCTCTGTGGTGGCGTGTGGACTCCGCCCATGAAATGGTGCAGAGCCTCTGTTTGCTATGGAGGGTTGCTTCACTTTCACTTTTAGTAAGGATGTAAAACAGGGATCGTCTGACTTTCTGTTCAGCTTTCCAGGACTGCAGCTTGGCGCTCCTGGACTTTCCACAGAGCAGAGAGAAGAAACCATGAGCAGCAGCAGGGGGAGGAGGAGGAGATGACAAACTGCCCACAAATGTTTCCACCATCCATTACCCAACAGGCTTTGACTCATCCAGTGGAAACCCCTCCACCCACCCATCCTACCCACACACGCACGCACGCACGCACGCATACAGGAGGATGTAATCCACACAAAGCCGCACACCAAACACACCAAACTTCCAGCTCCGACTTTTCCTGCCACACAAACCAAGCAGTGAACATCGCCCGCGGTCACACACCTGATCTGTCCCCACCTGTGCACGTCGGCGCACAGCACCCACACTTTGCCTCGGAGGTACAATGTGGTTACGTAAGCAGAGCGCGCGCACGACTCCCCCACGACTCCCGCGCTGACGGTGATTTCCCCACCGCGAGCCCCTGCTGCCGACAATGTGCGCGCGCGCGTCCCGGAGCAGGCCTCGCGGTAAATGGGTGGGGGACGTGACGATGTCCAGCAGCTAGGGGACACACACAGACACACGCGAGCGCGCTCACCCAGAAGATGAAGTTGAAGAAGAAGAGCAGGTATTTGATGCATTTGGTGCAGCCTTCCACTCCCATGATGCTCCGGGACTCGGTCTGTTCGGCGCAGAGAGGCACAGCAAGAGGAGCAGCAGAAGGACGAAGCGACGGTTCAGGAGAGAGCTCAACACTGGAATGAAGCTCGCACACCGAGGCAACACCCAACCCCTCCCTCCTCCCTCCGCCTGGCAGCCAAACAGCGTCCAATCGGAGAGGAGCGAAGCGCGGGCGCGGCCAATCAGAGCGCAGGGTGGTGAGAGCGAGCCAAACTAACCCATTGTGTTAATGAGTCGCAATTTAGTTACATTTTATTTACAAACACAGAAACAGACGGTAAACACACCCTCCCGATTACGTCATCGCCGAAGGCTCTCTCTTTCTCACTCACTGGAAGGAGACGGGGGGGGGGTCACAGGGGCTCTCCCGGGGAGAGGAGGGGGCTTTCAGAGGGACAGCAGGGGGGCGTTACGGCTGAAGATAACAGAACAAAAAGTAATCAAACGAAACTAAAGCATTTTTTAAACCACTCGATTATTTCTGCCTCGTTTATGTTTCGTCTCTTTCTCTTTATCCAAATTTATCTGGAAACACATTTAAAACAACAACACTGACCAAAGAGCTGGGCCCTGTTTCAGGAAGCCGGTTTAGTGGAAAAACTGAGTAAGTATACCCTGAGTTAACGAAAACTCTGGGTTTTCGGTTTCACAAAGCGAGTTCAGCTGAAGCCTGAGTGAGTCACTATGGCGACACACGCCGTGAAGCTAACCTGCCCCCTAGCAGGTTTACTACAACTAACCCTGACTGTCTCCGCCCCTTTGTCGGAAACCTGACAGTAGGAAGTGTCGGACATGGCGTGCTCCTTCCTTGAAGAGCCAGTAGATCGTGAAGCCCAAATTCTCCGCAGAGCTCTCCGCCGGGAGAGAGTGATCAGAGCGCGTTTGGACATTTTATCATTTCCTGATGATTTTCTGTGCGAACGTTACCGTTTCTCAGCACAATCTATAATTTATTTGAATAACATCCTCAGGCCTAATATTGCTCATGTGACACATCGCGGACATTCTCTCAGTTCTGTGCATATTATTTGTATCGCACTTCGGTTTTTTGCAAACGGGAGCTTTCTGTATAATATTGGTGACGCTGAGCACGTTTCCAAGGCTACCGTCTGTCGGGCAGTCAGGAATGTTACAGTTGCACTGAAACGTCTCCTGTACTCGTTTGTGGTGTTCCCCGGTCACAGACCCACAAGATTTATCAAAGAGGGATGCCACAAAATTGCAGGTAGCAGGATGACCAAAACTTAATTCATGATGTGGTGATACTTGAACTACTACTTAAATTTTACATTTATTTTCACGGTTCCCAGGCGTGATTGGCTGTACAGATGGCACTCACATTCCAGTCATTGCTCCTTTAGTAAATGAAGGAGACTATGTGAACAGGAAGTCTTTCCACAGCATTAATGTACAGGTACATAGTTCCCTGTAGCATTTCAAACTAACAAATTATTTTATCATAGTAATGGATGCTAATTTGTGTTCTCTGCACTGTGAAGATCATATGTGATGCTGCCAACATTATCACAAATGTGGAAGCCAAGTGGCCAGGCTCTGTCCATGACTCACAAATATTCCGTGAATGTACACTGAGCACAAAATTTGGACATGGTGAGTTGAAAATACTTTAAAATATATAAAGACCAATTGCTTCAGAAGTGTATCCTTCTGTCTTAGGAGAGTTCACTGGCTACTTGCTTGGTGATAGGGGGTATCCATGTTTACCCTATTTGCTTACCCCTTACCCTGACCCTGAACCGGGCCCACAGCAGCGATATAATCTGGCTAATTGCAGGACAAGAGCCAGAATTGAAATGACTATCGGAATGCTTAAGGCCCAGTTCCAGTGCCTGCAAAGACTCAGGGTCACCCCAGAAAGGGCATGTGACATTATTGTGGCATGTGTGATTCTTCACAACATTGCCACAATTAGAGGAGAACACTGTCCTTCTGAACCAAACATCAGCAGTGATCCAAACCATGAACATCCTGACCCTCCCACGGACATACAAGATGGAAGCGCAGTCAGAGACACCATATGTCACAATCATTTCTTTTGACCCATCACCTCAACATGTTGAAAGAAGAATAAACAGATTTTTTGTTCAACTGGCTTTATTGGTCGCCTGTATTTCCTGTACACAAAGTATTAAAAGATGTAAACCTCATAAAGTGTCTCTGTTGCTTCCTCCTCTGTAACAGCTGTCAATGTTTCTTCATTATTTTCCTGTAGTAAAGAAATAAACAACATTGCTGTTCTACTGTAAACTCATATAATCTGTGGAGTATTACTCACAACTGCATGTTGGTCTGGCTCAACAGGAGGCTGCACCAGATGCAGTACACCATCACCATCAACTGATAGAATATGAGGTTTATACAGGTCACTTATAACTTACAAGGGACCAAATGGCAATTAACAAACATACCAATCACCTTACACTTCATTGTCATTATGCTCTCAAAGACAACCAAGGCTGAGGGAAGGCAAAATCAGTAGGAAAATAACTTCACTACAAAATAATCCATTATGGTAAAGAGTTTATCAAATGAATGAGTCGCACTGCAAAGGTGACTGTGAAGAAAGGATGTATGCACATCATGTATTATTTTGAATTTACCCCTTATGTAGGCACTTGTGTCTTGCGGGGTTATTGACTCAGAGGATGTCCCCGCAGAGATGCCTTCGGCCACAGCCTCTGTGAGTGGTGGTGGTGGAGGACCCCCACCTGTTTTTCGGGCCTCCGCTTTTTTTCTGTTGGCTATAACGGGCCACATTTGAGCATACAGAGTAAGCAAATATGTACTTGTAATGTGCTCAGATAATTTCAATAAGTGCTTACAGAAAGAAAATTAATGTAGCCTCTAACTGCAATTGATTTACATGGGACAAACAGACCAAGCACTATGGCTCATAATACAATTACACCTTACCTGTTTGGACTATATTTTTATATTTCATTTTTACTTGCTGCCAGGAACGTTTGGGGCCTGTTGGGTTGCACCTGCGCTCACATCACATCACAAAATAAAATGTATAAAATAACAAATAAAATAACATATGATAAAATAACGTGTTAAATGGGTGGAAATCCCTAGATCAATGTTTATATTAACACTCACGCATTGACTCTGTCGGCTATGTTTTGCCATGCATGCTCCCTTTCTTTCGCAGCTGGGGCTGTGTTACTTTTTTCCGCGGAATTTGCGTGTTATCGGCATATGCTGCCATCAGAATTTCGGCCTCAAGCGCTGTAAAATACATTGACCACGCCTTCTTTCCCTCCGTCTCCATGGTGACTCGCTTAATCTGTGCTCCGCTTATCAGGGCTTTATGTATCCTCGTCCGCGCGCTTCACTTGGGGTTAAAGCAACTCCGCGTTGACTGAA
Organism: Aulonocara stuartgranti; assembly: GCF_965226115.1. Lineage (NCBI taxonomy): Eukaryota > Metazoa > Chordata > Actinopteri > Cichliformes > Cichlidae > Aulonocara > Aulonocara stuartgranti. The sequence continues at coordinate 1,392,491 of NC_138939.1, read as the reverse complement.
CTAATTGTTATCAGCCTTTCTGAAACCGAATATTCCGAGTTGGACAGTTCGGGGTTACTCAACCCTGAGTGTCGTTTTTCACTCTGAGTTTTCTAAACCGGCTTCCTGAAACAGGGCCCTGCGCATGAATCACAGGGTTACACAATATAACACACACACATGCACACACACACACACACACACATATAAGATAAGATAAGATAAGATAAGATAAGATAAGATAAGATAAGATAAGATAAGATAGAACTTTATTAATCCCTCGGGTGGGTTCCTCTGGGAAATTCGACTTCCAAAAAAAGCACAGCAACGACAGAAGTTACAGTTACAGAACTGTTATATATATATATATACACACACACACACACACACACACACACACACACACACACACACACACACACACACACACACACACATATATAAATACAGAGACAAATATAAATAAAATATACAAAGGGGATAAATAGAATAAATAGGAATAAAAAATAAAAAATACAAGTGAATTGCACATTTCAAGTATTGAGTCTATTGCACCGTTGACTATTTACAAAAAGTATTGCACAAGGTATTGCACAGTGAGGTCAAATCAAATCAAATCAAATCAAATCAAATCAAATCAAATCACTTTTTATTGTCACATCACATGTGCAGGCACACTGGCACAGCACATGCGAGTGAAATTCTTGTGTGCGAGCCCCACAAGCAACAGAGATGTGCAAACACAACAACACAAACGAGCAAAATACAAGAATGGCCAACCTGAAACTAATAAATATATGTACAATATATAATAGTGTATGCATTTCTGGATGTGTATACTAAATATTTTCCTACGTGTGTGTGTGTGTGTGTGTGTGTGTGTATACACATTTTTACAAATTAAATAGTAAAAAAATAAAATAAAATAATAATAATAATAATAATAAAATATATAAAATATACAGAGTTGAATATGTGCAAAACAAGTGGCATTTATATACAGTGTGGAGTGCATAATGTTAAAGTTCCAGTAGTGAAGCTGAGGTGTCTATGACGTGTTCAGCAGTCTGATGGCCTGATGGAAGAAGCTGTCTCTCAGTCTGCTGGTACGGGACCGGATGCTGCAGAACCTCCTTCCTGATGGAAGCAGTCTGAACAGTTTATGGCTGGGGTGACTGGAGTCCTTGATGATCCTCCCCGCTTTCCTCAGGCACCGCTTCCTGTAGATGTCTTGGAGGGAGGGAAGCTCACCTCCAATTATCCGTTCAGAGCACCGCACTACTCGCTGGAGAGCTTTGCAGTTGTAGGCGGTGCTGTTGCCATACCAGGTGGTGATGCATCCAGTGAGGATGCTCTCAATGGCACAGTGATAGAAGGTCCTGAGGATGCGGGGGCTCATGCCGAATCTTTTCAGTCTCCTGAGAAAGAAGAGAAAAGTGTGAAAAGGTGAAGAGGCACTACAGCTTAGTTGTTCCCCCCTCCTTTGTCCTCCTGTTTCCCCTCCCTCTCCCCTCCAGAGAGGAGTTAAACAGTCTGATGGCGTGTGGGACAAAGGAGTTTTTAAGTCTGTTAGTTCTTGTCTTTGGGAGAAGCAACCTGTCACTGAACAGACTCTTCTGGTTGTTTATGGCCGTGTGCAGAGGATGTCTGGCATTGTCCATAATGTCCAGCAGTTTCTTTAGTGTCCTTTTCTCTGCCACTGTCACCAGAGTGTCCAGCTTCATGCCGACCACAGAGCTAGCCCTCCTGATCAGTTTCTCCAGCCTGGATGAGTCCCTCTTTGCTGTGCTGCTCCCCCAGCACACCACAGCATAGAAAAGTACTCCAGCAACCACCGACTGGTAAAACATCCTCAGGAGCTTCCTGCATATATATATATGTGTGTGTGTGTGTGTCTGTGTTTAAACCCTTTAATGTGGTTGGCTCCATGACCACATGTTAGCCTTTTTGGCCCAGAGTGAGAGTTTCAATATTCAGGCTGCTGTATTGTGTGTGTGTGTGTGTGTGTGTGTGTGTGTGTGTGTGTGTGTGTGTGTGTGTGTGTGTGTGTGTGTGTGTATTGGGTTGTTTTGTTTTTAGAGCAGGAGTTACGTTCTAAAAATAACCCACAATAACTGAAACCCGCGAAGTAGCCGACTTTATTTACAATGATTACAGATGTTTTAAGGCTGTAAAACCCGTCACTACACACTTTAGACACTTTTCTCAGACAGGCATGAACATTTTCAGTTTTCTCTCTTGTTTATACGCTCAAAGTTCAAACCTTCGTAAAAAACAAACAAACAAGTCCAGCATTACAGGATGAAACCAAAGACACCCGCACGTGACGACGTCTCGTCAACATTGTTGTGCTTGTTGGGGAGAAGACTGACAAACGTACAGTCCAGCACTTATGAGTCACACTGTTAGGATGGAAGATTTATGTAAATGTGACGAGCTGAACGCACTCTGTGCTGTACAGGAGACACGTGCACGGGACTGATGGACAGTAGGGGTGCAACGATATTCGTATCGATATTGAACCGTTCGATACAGTGCTTTCGGTTCGGTACGCATATGTATCGAACAATACAACATTTTAATTTATTTTATCAATTTTCCTTCTGACGATGCTGTCTGTGTTGAGCGCTCAGTGAATCTGTGTTCGACTACTCCGCCTAGGCTGCACTGTCGAGCGCAGATCCACTGAGCGCTCAACACAGACAGCATAGTCAGAAGGAAGAGCGCAGGGCAAGCTAGCGAGACAGAAGTTAAGCTCTCCTTGCAAGATGGACCTCCCCCACCCTCATTCAGATCTGGCCTTTGGAATTATTTTGGTTTTCATGTGACGTATGACCCTGAAGGTAAGCGAGTCATGGACTAAAGTAAAACAGTATGTTGGATGTGCCATGCAATGCTCAATTACATTGGTGTGAACTAGTGTGTTAGCGCAGTTAGCTCGTTAACGTGTTGGCCGTCTAGCCCCATGCACGAGCGATCGGCGGTAGCTCGTTAACGGAGATTTGCCGTGTTGTGGCGTTAAGGTCATTTCAACGAGATTAACCTGGAAGCACTAGTGGGAACACAACGAATATGACTGCACATTTACACCGACATCATCCTAGTGCAAAGACAAAAACAACAAGCATGCTACTAACTTTAGCCGAGTCATTTAGACAGCTGTTAGCACATGATTCTCCTTATGCTGCTGAGGATATAGCCCAGAAGAAGCGGATAGTATAGCTTTTATTTTGGAAAGAGCCATTTCTCTGTAATAAACTCTCTTTTCCAAAGATGAGTGATTCCTCAATCAGATACAGGGCTGGCAATATCGCTAGCCCGACGTCCCGGAGCTAGCGATTTTTTCAGTCGGGCTACCAAAATCTATCTCTGCCCTGCCCGTCGGGCTATTGTAGGAAAAATATATGTCAATGCTTTTGCATTCTTTCAGAAATGTAGCTGGGTAATTATGTCATTGGCATCGGTGAGCCACTGTCAATATGTGACATATTGAAGTCGCGTTTGAATTTGCGCTTGTTTTTTGCTTTCACTTTGCAATCGTGCGAACTGTGTATAGAGAGCGACAGCACTGATCTGTGAGTGATGATAATTTGTGCACCAATTCCTCTGACATCGTCTTATTAATCGTTAGCTTACTATGCAAACATGACAAGTGAAATCTCCCGCAGCTTAAACATGTGAGAGGTTGATCGCGCAGAGAATCGCTGAGCTTATGTGAGTGTGTGTGTAAAAGCATTTCAGTTCTGCTGAGCCAAATAAGACAGGTCAGGGTGAAGAAGTGACAGCCAAAGAAAAGCTTACCGCAAAACGGAGAAGTTATGACAAATCAGACTATAAGGCAAAAAGAAAGTGCAGCTTTATGGTTTCATGGACAAAAGAATTTCTGTGGCTGCGATATGATGAGCTAAATAACCAGGGCTGCACATAAGTGGTCCGCAGGTGCGCATTCACTGTCAAAATAAAAAACACGCACAAGGGTTAGGGTTAAATTTAAAAACTGTACTTTTGAGTTAAAATATATATTTATAATTTTAATAAATGACAAATTAAAAATGCATGAACATTTTTTTGTATTGAAAAAATATCGAACCGTGACACCAAAGTATCGAACCGAACCGTGAATTTTGTGTATCGTTGCACCCCTAATGGACAGTGGTCCACAGCCAATCAGGACGCAGAACACAATGCGCTGTATAAAAAAAGACAAAAGGGGGAAAAGTATGCAAAATTGCACAAAAAAATCAGCGAAACAGCGAGGCTGCGAAAGATGAACCGCGATATAGACCGCCAGGGCTGGACTGGGACAAAACATCGGCCCACCAGGTATTATAGGAAAAACCATAAAGCCTTTGATTGAGAACAAACGCTGTTGTCACAGTGATGGATGCTGTCTTGTTGGTATATATGCATCAGTCTAATAAACTTAAACCTGCACCATCCTCCCTATTCTGGTATTCTAAACAGTACCTGAAAGTAGACTGTTGGTCGAGTTAATCTCCTGAACTATCTACAACACATGGTGAAAACCTGACATTGAGACAGAGAAGACTAGAGGTGAGACATGATCATTACTGATGACAGATTTAGATATATTTGCATAAACCATTCATTTGCCACATCAATAAACAGCATGACAGGGCAAAATATTCTTTCTAACATGGCAACCTTTAAAAAGTGAAAAGTGACAGAAAGACAGGTGAGAAAGAATAAAACTGACTTTTTGATGGCATTTTACACACAGTACTGGTGCAGTATCTAGAAAATGTGGGAAATACTGGCATCATATACAGGGAGTGCAGAATTATTAGGCAAATGAGTATTTTGTCCACATCATCCTCTTCATGCATGTTGTCTTACTCCAAGCTGTATAGGCTCGAAAGCCTACTACCAATTAAGCATATTAGGTGATGTGCATCTCTGTAATGAGAAGGGGTGTGGTCTAATGACATCAACACCCTATATCAGGTGTGCATAATTATTAGGCAACATCCTTTCCTTTGGCAAAATGGGTCAAAAGAAGGACTTGACAGGCTCAGAAAAGTCAAAAATAGTGAGATATCTTGCAGAGGGATGCAGCAGTCTCAAAATTGCAAAGCTTCTGAAGCGTGATCATCGAACAATCAAGCGTTTCATTCAAAATAGTCAACAGGGTCGCAAGAAGCGTGTGGAAAAACCAAGGCGCCAAATAACTGCCCATGAACTGAGAAAAGTCAAGCGTGCAGCTGCCAAGATGCCACTTGCCACCAGTTTGGCCATATTTTGGAGCTGCAACATCACTGGAGTGCCCAAAAGCACAAGGTGTGCAATACTCAGAGACATGGCCAAGGTAAGAAAGGCTGAAAGACGACCACCACTGAACAAGACACACAAGCTGAAACGTCAAGACTGGGCCAAGAAATATCTCAAGACTGGTTTTTCTAAGGTTTTATGGACTGATGAAATGAGAGTGAGTCTTGATGGGCCAGATGGATGGGCCCGTGGCTGGATTGGTAAAGGGCAGAGAGCTCCAGTCCCACTCAGACGCCAGCAAGGTGGAGGTGGAGTACTGGTTTGGGCTGGTATCATCAAAGATGAGCTTGTGGGGCCTTTTCGGGTTGAGGATGGAGTCAAGCTCAACTCCCAGTCCTACTGCCAGTTTCTGGAAGACACCTTCTTCAAGCAGTGGTACAGGAAGAAGTCTGCATCCTTCAAGAAAAACATGATTTTCATGCAGGACAATGCTCCATCACACGCGTCCAAGTACTCCACAGCGTGGCTGGCAAGAAAGGGTATAAAAGAAGAAAAACTAATGACATGGCCTCCTTGTTCACCTGATCTGAACCCCATTGAGAACCTGTGGTCCATCATCAAATGTGAGATTTACAAGGAGGGAAAACAGTACACCTCTCTGAACAGTGTCTGGGAGGCTGTGGTTGCTGCTGCACGCAATGTTGATGGTGAACAGATCAAAACACTGACAGAATCCATGGATGGCAGGCTTTTGAGTGTCCTTGCAAAGAAAGGTGGCTATATTGGTCGCTGATTTGTTTTTGTTTTGTTTTTGAATGTCAGAAATGTATATTTGTGAATGTGGAGATGTTATATTGGTTTCACTGGTAAAAATAAATAATTGAAATGGGTATATATTTGTTTTTTGTTAAGTTGCCTAATAATTCTGCACAGTAATAGTCACCTGCACACACAGATATCCCCCTAAAATAGCTAAAACTAAAAACAAACTAAAAACTACTTCCACAAACATTCAGCTTTGATATTAATGAGTTTTTTGGGTTCATTGAGAACATGGTTGTTGTTCAATAATAACATTATTCCTCAAAAATACAACTTGCCTAATAATTCTGCACTCCCTGTACAGTACTTACTTCTGAAGAAATTATGATGGGACCCTAAAAAAATTACTATGTACAATAATGGATTTCTATACATCTCCCAGCATCTGGCCCATAAAAACAAAAAATCACCATTGGGCTTACCGACCAGTCCACCTACGGGGACCGCTGTGTGTGTATATATATAAATGTGTGTGTGTGTGATACAACCATGTTCCACAGTTGTCGTGGCTTCTGTCTGAGAAATCTCTTTACATTTGAAATGTTCATCCCTGATTTATTTTATCTTTTCCTTCCTCTGTTTGTCTCCTTGTTTCTGGATTTTGTTTTTTTGCTTCGTCCTGTTGAATTTTTGCTGTCAGCCTAATGAAAGCTTATCTTTCTTACTTTATCTGGCTAGTGTCCTGTTGTGTCCTCTCGTCGTTCCCTACAGATACCGAGACCACGAAGTGCTTCAAAACAAGTAAAAGGATTTGGAGTCATTGACGTGACAGCGTGAGAGGTCTGACTCAGCCCTGAATCCAAGTTTTACGTACATTTTGAGGTGCGTCACAGCTGGATATGACGGCATGCATCAGTTTGTCTCTGATGACTGAAAAGCAGATTTAGTGGCAGTTCCCACATGACTCATGAGCAACTTAAAATGTGAGTCAAACATTATTCCCGGGTTCCGGCTGGAAGGTTTGGAGTCCAGGGGGATTTCTCTCTGGCTGGCTGAGCTTCAGCTTTCAGTTTCATGTTGATTGAGCTGTACGGGGCTTTGTCACATCCACACGTGCGTATCTAAAATACACCCACTGTGGATTCAGGTTTGTGCGGTTCGTGTACAAAGTGACTCGAGCTCTGAAAGTGTAAAGAGTGTTTTTCATGATTGTTTACAAAAATGAGTCACATGCTGGGCCCGGATGATGCTCCAGATCCTGCACATGCACAATCTGCAGTTCTTCCTGCACACGTGGCTTCAGGTAAAGCAGCCGTGGCTCTGTCGTTTATGCACATGTATGAAAAGAAAAGCCTCCGTTTGTTTTCCAGCTGTTCTTCTTTAACACACTGACTCCATATTTGTTCCTTGTCATCCGAGCGCCTGCGTGGTGAAGTCGGGGTTTTCCTACGACACCTGAAGATGTTCAAATTCAAGTCTGGTAAGAGTCAGAGCAGAAACATCTGCTCAGCAGCACCGAGTCACAATCATGGCTCCTCCTACTGGCCACAGGAAATCAACAATATGTGATAAACTTTATCTGATCTCCAACATCACCTCATGAGCACAGGAAGCGATTTGTTTGTGCAACAGCTAATAGTCAATAGAGCGTCTCGAGATGCTCCAGGAGAGACGAGCGTCTGATAAACTGAAGCTGTCGGCATGTTTGGGCTCTTCCACGTGACGCAGCAGTTTGATCAGAGAGGTGGTGTGCTGCTCTTCAGCCGTTGGGTGTAGTTCCACCCCCCTTCGTGCTTTGGGTGGACGAGGAACGCTGTAGCCAATCACCTTCCAGCTGTGGGTTTGTAAGCAGCTGTTTGCAGTAACACTGGGGGACTTTGTCCTGGACTCTGCTGTGTTGTTGGAGTCACTGGTTTGTCTTTTTTCTGCTGTTGACAGAGACTGAGAGATGACCTCTGACCTTTGGTTTGTGAGCAGTGTGTGTGTGTGTGTGTGTGTGTGTGCGTACAGCCCTGTTCTGAGTCTAAATTTAAACTCAGAGTTTTCTGTTCCTGTTTTTCAGGAGACTCTGATCACAAAGCCGTCAATGAGTCACCATGGCGACCGATAAATAAAGAGCAGAGACATTTTTAGCGAGGCCAGAATTATGAATACTGGTCGGTTCAGAGTTCAGAATAAATCCTCCGTGATCACTTCCTCTGTCCTGTCATTGATCACTGATCGATTAGAAAGTCAGCTGTGTTTTATGTCACAAATATTTCATGTTTGGAGAGATGTAAACTCTGATACGAGCTGTGAGATTCACAGGATGTGAAACAGAGAGTCAGGCAGGAGGGGAGGGGTCAGCCACCTGCCAGGTGAGGTTTCGTCTCAGGGTGAGCAAACTCAGAGACTCCAGTAAATCCTGAAGTTCTCCTGAGAAACGACTGAAATGCTGAAGAGCTTCGCCTCCTCATCTCCATAACTTCAGGTATCAGGATGAAGCACGGTGGATAAGCTGTGCAGGATGTGGACGTGATGATATTTGAACAGATAATATTCATTCTTGACTTCAATACTCAGTGATTCCTAACAACAAGCACGGCTCTCATATATCAAAGCCACAACTTCATGTCAACCATTTTCTCTCGCTGCTGTTTAAATTTGACTCTTTGCTGAATAGAACGAGCACTAACAGTCCAGCTTCTCTGAACACTGGACCTTGTACACAAACTTCAGTTTTTCCCTTTAATATGACACCGCTGGCTTTTTAGCTGCCTCCACCAAAGATCCACCAATCAGCTCGGGACGTGCAGCGCTGTGTTAGCGTCCTTTCAGGCTCCTGGCAGCTCTCACTGCTGACTTTAAGGGCTCTTTGTGGACTCTGTCCTTCTACATGTGAGCTCGTAGTCTCTGATGAGCATCACAGTCAGTGACAGGACTTTAAATGATTGGTCAGTGTTTCCTGTTGGTGTGAAGCATCCTTCCAGTTTGCATCGGTCTGATTATACACACAGTATTTTAACTGTGATATACCTGAAGTGATGTACAGGCCACATTTAAAAGTTTGGTATCAAACTTTCAGTCAAGCGTGAAGTGAAACATGTTTTTAAAATGTAACTTTAGGCTGTTTTTTGCAGGAACACCCTAATAAGGTTTCATATAAGAAAAGAACTACATACAAAATCTTTACCTTCACTCGTTATCAGAAGCACAAAGTTTCTAATAATACGTTTCTGAGCCCAAACCCAGCTGCTCTAAACGCTTTCTATTCTTCGACCTGTCTGATGTCACAGAGGGAATAGGAGCCACACCCACCCGCCGTTCAAACCTTTTGGTTTACATAAGAAATGTATCTTACTTGCCCCTCCCTTCCTTCCCTCCCCATCTCCAGCTGCCTCCCTCTTCCCGCTCCACCACAACCACCCACACATGCAGGGCCTTGGAGTAGGGGTGTGTCACCAGGGTGCAGAGGAGGCTACCCCCCCCTCTGTCCCCTTCTGGCTGCCTCTGCCTCAATTTTATCCCACAACTTAGACATTCACATTACTCACACTCTCATTACACATACATATAGGATCTTGGGGGTGGGCACAATCACGGAATCCAAAGTACCATCAGGGTGTACACCCCACCCCTGGCGTCGTTGCCCACCTCTCAATTTTAAATACACGTAGACATTGAGGGCTAGCAGGAGGGGCTATGCGCTTACCTGCTGCTCTCTGGCAGGTAGCTCCATGCCCTCCTGGGTTTTAAATGCACCTTAGAACACACATGCATCAACACTACAATGAGCGGGTGGAGGGAGGTTTGGAGTCTTCTCCCACCCCCATTCTCTGCGACCTGCTGGAGCGGGGGGGCTAGGAGGAGGAGTTGGCCGTCCGACTGCGGTCTGGAGTGTGGGGCCTCCCTGCTGCTGCGGAGTCGGGGCGGTCTGCTTCTCCCCACCGCAGGAAAAAGGGTAACACCACCTGGGTCTGGGTGCAGTTCCCCCCTCCAGGGGTAAGGGTACCTAGACCCGGTTTGTAGAGTACGCTTGGGGAGTGTGATCGTGTGTACAGCGTCTCTTTATGTCTGTCTCCACGTTGGTTGAGTGTGGAGTGAGTGCATATGAGAGCATGAGGGTGGGAATGGATGTTTGTGTCTGTGTGTGCCTGTATGTCTGTGTCTATATGTCAGGTTGGGTGTCAGGCGCCACCTCTCTGGGGACATCTCAGGCCCTCCAAGGTTTGGAGGCCTATCTCCACCCACCACCACTTCCCCTGCCAGTGGCGGACTCCCTCAGGTGTCGGTGCGTTGGTGGTTCTTTGTGTCTGGGGGTGGGCGTCCAGGTACACACCGGCTCACTCCTTGGCGGCCGCTTATCGGGGCCTGGAGCCTGGGGCTCGCTCGGGCCCCTTCGGAGGTGGGGTGCCCCCGGCCTCTCGGCCTGGGGCTCGGTCACTCAGGCGCAGCTGGCTGCCGGCGGAGCTCACGGGCGCGTCACTGCAACTCCCCCTGGCTTCTGCTCCGCGGCTGCTGAGTGAACCCTCATCTGGGACTCTCCTCAGCTCTTTCTGGGACAGTGGCGCGGCTGCCCCTCTGTTGGTCTTCCTTGGTCTCTTGTGTTCTGGGGGCCTCTGGATGTCTGGAGTTTTGATCTCCTCCATACCTGCTTCATGCCCTGGAGGACGGGGCTGTGGCCCCCCCACACCCTCTAGCAGATCGTTACATGGAGAAACCTTTGGAATACAAGCGCGCTGATCCACACAGGTATGCACACGGGTGTTCACTGCTCGTAGACTTAAATTACACCTTTCTTGGCTGCTACCTCGAAGCACATCTGTCCTGCGTGCTGCACAACAACATTGAATATTTAGTATTTACTGCTGTTTACACTTAGCTAGATTAATGCGATGGTGTTGTGTTTAGTATGTTGCTTTGGTTTTTTTTTTGCTTGTTTTCTATTCTTCTCTCAACAGGTGATCCAGGAGATTTTTATTTTTTTTCTCCCCCCCTCTCTCACTGTCCCTCTTCCCTTCTGTTTTTCCTTTCCTTCCTCTTTCTTTCTCCCTTTCCTATCCCTCACTCATGTCTGTCCCGTCTGTAACATCTGAAAATAAAATATAATAAATAATAAAAACAAAGATCGACCAAATGGACCAATACGGCAATGCCACGATGATCCATTTGGCAAAATAAATCCATTGGGTATCCTTGTTGGTCTTCAGACAACAATTCTGATGGCTAAAGAACCAAATGGGACAGGCAAACAAAAAAGAAAAGAAAAAAAAAGAAAAAAGAAATGTATCTTAAAGGGGGAGGAGCTAAAGGGATGAGCTGAGGAGTCGCAGGAGGCCCAGCAGGTAAAGAAGGATTATTCTGAACTATGAATCATGCAAAGCTGCTCTGGGAGAGAGAGTCCAGGAATAAAAAGATGAAGCTGGAGATGAGCAGAGGTATTTAACCGACTGACATCTGTTCCCAGTCACAAGCTGAAGGTTCTGCTCTGTGACAATATATCTGTGAGCTATTTTTAACCAGCGAAGTGCTTTTATGGTGCTGCTGGTACTCTGCTGTGGATACTGGTGGGGTGGCTGAGTGGCGCCCTCTGCTGGTGTGAAGCATGCACAACTAAATGCTGCTCTTTGCACATCCAGCAACACTTTGTTGCTTTAAAAGTTGTTGTGAGGCCTCGTGTAGGTGTGTGCAGCTGATCTAATGGACACGGGTGCTGTGTCGCATTAAATGCCGCAGTAACTGAGCAGCAGCACAAACAGAACCAGGATAAGATCACTGCAGAACTCTCACACACGATTATGTGTATTTTATAGATCATCACACAAATTCACATGATTACAGACAGATTATCACGGCACACGTGCCGCATTTTTACAGCTCAGCCTGCAAACAATAAATGTGTCCTAGCGAATGTTTCAGGAGGCCCCTCCCCCCTCAGGAGGAGGTGTCGGCTTTGTTGTAGCAGAAGTAGATTCAGAGCAGAAGCAGAGGCATAGAAGCGGTGTTCGGCTGTCAGCGGCTTTACTGTGAGCACCTCTTTACACGCTCTGCAGTTTTTTGCTGAGTCGGTTCAGAGCGTCTTCGACGATGTCCAACTCGTGCCGGATGTCCTTCACCATGCTGTTGATGTTGTTGGTGTCCTCCAGAACGTCCACGCTCTGAGTGTAGGGGTCGTAGCGTATCGTGAAGGGACGTCGAAGGGTCTTGGAAAACTCCCTGCAGACACAGCACACACTTTACATCCTCAGCTGAAGCTCTCACATCGGCTCAGAACCAAAATCAGGGACAAGCAGGGACATACAGGGTCAGGGTTCACGGTGCGTCTCACACATCATGTGGGGAAAACTTGCAGCTCACCTCATTTTGTTCTTGGCTTCCTCAAAACTGTCGGCCACATAGTAAACGTGCTGAAACGTGGTGATCATGCACTCCTGGTTGCAGGTCACCGTGGGGTCAAAAGGAAGGATGTTGGCACTGCTGGACAAAGCGTGCTAGGAGGACAGACAGACACGTGCACAGATGTTTTAGATAGAGTCCAAACTTACTGAAACCTGAGCGCAGGTGACTGCTGCGTCAGGTAACTAGCTTAGCAACGGTTGGTGTCAGCTGGAGGACGCTCTGTGCTGCTTCTACCAAAACCAAACACTGAGAGCGAGTCGTGAGTGCAGTGAAGTAAAATCTTACATGTTGAAGTTTTAAGCATCAAAACCTGGAAATACTCAAGTAAAATACAAGTACACAAAAATGGGAGGAGTTTTAAGATGGTGTTTTTATGCCATGTGGATTTTTTTAACCACTCAGTGGGTTTAAGAAAACACAAAAATCACTAATAATCTGAGTCCTTTTAAAAATCGTCAGATGAAGGTGCAGTGTGGAGGTCGGAGGTCACCTGGAGTTCACTGACGGAGGAGAGGAGCCCCGCGCCGTACGCCCTCAGCCTGCCGTCCTGCTTACAGAGCCCAAACTCCACAGTGAAGAAGTAACACTGGAACAAACAGGAGGACACCGACATCAGCTCAGAGCGCCACTGCACGCGCTCAGTCAGCAGCGCTCATCTGTCTGTTTGGTAGATTAAAGCCTGGTGTGGATGAAACTGTGGACAGGTGAGTTCACTGAAATCATCTGCTTCTAGTTTTTCACATTTCGTTCCAGTATTTATATTTACTGAATCCTTCTTCATGTTTTCTGTTCATGTTGAGCTCAGCAGCATCACATTAGCGCTAACTCAGCATGCTGTATACACGTGTCAGTAGAATATTGTATTTCTTTAGTCAGTATAAGCTTTTAATGATATAAGTTTACTTGTGATAGAATGCTGCATGATGATCATTTCCTAGCTTAGAACTGATCGTACTTTTCATTGTTCTGGACGGATTGTTCTTTATGAAACGTGTTCTGATATTTGTATCTGAATCTTCCCACAGCGATAGTAAGAAGTCAAACAAGCAGTCCTGACCTCGCGCACACACACACACACACACACACACACACACACACACACATGCTCACATCAAATTTATTCATTTTTCTCGTGTATAAATAAAGACAAGTGCAAGAACAGAGCGTGCATTTCACAGGGCCCCACTCTGATGTGAGCGCTCTGCGAAACGCCCTTGCAAGTTAAAACTGCAGCGTCTGTTTGTGTGTTTTCTCCTCTTAGACTCTCAGCTGAAGAAGTGTCATTTAGAATAAATCTCTTGACAACACGCATACTGACAATCAGCGGTTTTGAGTCTTGATTATATTAATTTATTCTTATTCTTTTTTATTTTCACAGTTTGCACCTTCGATCCAGGAGGACGATATTTCGTCCCACTGTATACCTGAGTGTATACAGTTGGGTTGACAATAAAACTCGACTTGATTCAAAGACTCAGGACAGGAAGGTTTAGGGCGGGGCCGTCACTGACGATGACCTTGGTGGGTTCAAGCTACCCAGATTATAAACCAGGTGGAAGTATAAAGGACAATGGTCCACCAGGGGGCGGACGTTCACCCCGGGGCGAGCGCACACTGAGAATCGCTCAAAGTCACCTGAACAAACTTTTCACATGAATATTTTGAACCTGAAGGAAGAATTTTGTAAATGCATCAGCTGCTGAGCAACACTGCTTATTATGAGGAACTCTGAATATACTGTAAGTAAGAATTGCTGTGATTGGCTCGTTCCTCACTGATGAGAAGCCTGGTGGTGTCACCTGGTGGTGGAGATGTAGAAATGCAGCAGAGGTTTGGAGCAGGAGCTCAGCAGGTGATTAACAGGACAGGTAACCACGTACATGCACCTCTATACATGCACCAGCCAATGACACGCTGCCACAGCTGTAAGATAAACAGGCGTGTTTCTGTGAGGATTGCCTGCTACTCAGGAGCTCGATTCTTACGGGGAGAGGGAGAGGAGACCCTGAGAGCACCTAATCCAGGTGTCCTTCACCTTTACGTGTCAGTCAGTGGTCTGTTTCACTCCTATTGGTAGTTGCCTTAATATTTAGACATGTTCAACTCAGGACCCGCCCACTTCACAACACTAACTCCATATTTTGCCTCCAGCTCACTGAGGTCATCAGCCCAACCTCTCACCTGCTACTGCTGCCCTGAGTCTTCCTGTCCCCTTAAGAAGAACTGAGAACTTTCTATCAGATTTAAGGCCCTATTTCTGTCATGTCTGAGGTCCCTCATGGTTTCATTCCAGCTTTCTGTTTGCGCTCTGTCTGTAACACTGTGAGAACTTTGTTAACCCTTTGTGACGTTTGCTGTTTTGGTTCTTCGTTTGCAGATACGTGTCCATGTAAAGCACTTTGGTTCAACTTCTGTGGTTTTAAAATGTTCTGTGTAATAAAACTGACTTGACAGCCTTATGAGCCAATCCCTTCATATGTGGGGGGAGCCATGTTGTTCCCGCCTCATCCAGGTGTATTTAGGGTGAGTCGGCGCTGCAGCACTCACCGTGGCCAGTTTGTTTACATCATCATCTGAAGCGCCAAGCGACGCCAAACCGAGCTCCTGAGAGAACTGAGCGAAGCTGGGCTCGGCAAGCAGAGGCACGTGACCCAGCAGCTCATGGCATGTGTCTCTGCAGCACACACACACACACACACACACACACACACACACACACACACACACACACACACAAGGCTTTAGAAATATGAACAAAATAAAGAAAGACAATAAAACGGACTGTTATAGTGTGTGTGTGTGTGTGTGTGTGTGTGTGTGTCTTTGTGCACTCACGGTTCAGGTGTGTACAGAGGCTCTGAGCTGTGGCGGACATACTGAGTGCAGTGGAAGACTCTGAAGGCCAGGCCTGCCAGGAAGTCTCTGGGGGAGAGGTAACCGGCAACGGGCCTGATGATGAAGCCTGAGCACTCTGCTCAAACACACGCACACGCACGCACACACACGCACACACACAGACACACACGCACACACACGCGCACACACACACACACGCACGCACGCACGCACGCACGCACACACACACTGTCCATCTTAATCTAAACAGCGACCAAAAGATGACCAGTTAACCAAAAATAAGAAAGCCAGAACTGAAGAGGAGTAAGATTAGACAAAGACTCAGGCACCAGGATGAGGGTACTGAGGATGGGAGAAAATAACAAAGGATAGAAGTAAAAACACAGAAAGGTAACAAGGACTTAACTGTCAAAATAAAACAGAGGCACAAAGATCAAACCACACAGAAAACAGGAAGGACGCAGGCAGAGGGGTTATTAGGGTTACCATGACAGCTGCAGTTCATGTACCGGCCAGCAGAGGCAGCAGCGAGTCAGTCCCCACAGACTCCCATGTTAAAACTTTCCAGCAGAAATAACCATGTTTACAGCCTGATACACAAACTGTTTGTTCTCTAGAGATAATTCCCCCTTAATAATAACTAAGGACGATTTTATAACTCACATGTTTAAATGGTATTAAGGCTCTAAGTTTGCATTATTGGGGGCGTGGCCTCTTTGACTGACAGGTTGATGGTGGTGACAGGTGGCTGTAGCTGCTAGCTGTCTGCTAACTGGATCTCTGGACCTTGGTTGTGCTGTTGGAGCATTTTAATGAAATCATGTGACCAACAATATGGCTGCTGTGGGGTTTATGGGCTCAAATTGTGGTCATAAATATTTTGTACTTGTAAATCAGGATTTGTATGTATAAAAAGAATTTGTGTGTGCGTAAAAAAGATTTGTGTGTGGACATACGTGTGAAACTCTGCACTCAAGCTTCAAGTTACAAGTACGAATTTTGACCCTATTTTTCTTCCTTTCAGCTGATTGGTCAATGTCATGTCAATCACAAATGTAACAATCCAATCAGAGAACAGATGGGTTTGGATGTCGGAGGGGCGCTTTTTGAACTGCAGGTCCTTGAAGGATAAAGGCTCCAAAACAATCAAACTGGTTTTGCCCATTATGTGCGAAACCAGAAAAAGTGCCTGATAGCTGCAGTGGGAAACATCGGTGTCACTCTCCTTGTTTTTGGCTCAGATATTCAGCAGCTTGGAAACAACTGCTTGCAGGGCTCTAGGGTGCGACCACATTTTTCAATGGTGCAACTAAAAAAAATCCTACGTCGCAGAACTCTGAAAGTCTCCGTGTGGTCAACAACAGACAGACATTATGCCTCTATCGTGGTCTAAACCAATCAGAGATAGCCAGGGGCGGGACCTCTCTGATTGGCCGTGATCCAGTTGAGAGTGCAGGTGGATAGAGATAGTGATGATAAATTCGATTCTTTTTACTGAATCGAGTTTGAATGAGTCACTCACCAAAGTGAATTGGATTTTGAGTCATTTGAGTCACTGAGTCAGTTGACCAGAGAGTGCAAAAAATTTACATTTTCACTGAAACTTAATTTGTTTCTCTTTTCATGTAAATCCTGCTGCTAAGACGAGTGATTCGTTTATGCTACGATTCAGCGCAGCAAGGGAGGGGGTGAGTAACTCAAATGTGCTGTTAGCATGTTAGCAGAGCGATGCTACTGTGAGCTGAGGAGCTATTGTGTTGATGTGAGCTTCTACTCAGGGTTTTTTCTTCCAGTTCAGAGCAGGAATGTTTTTGTTAAGTTAATGTTTTTTTGGCTGTTGTTTTTTCCCCCACAATTTTAATTATAAGTTAGATATATTTCTACTAATGATATTAGTTTGCTAACAGCAACAGGGATGAGTCAGTGAGTCAGTTGGCGTTTCGTGAATCATGATTCACGAGTCAGTAAAGTGATTCTCGAGTATTGAACGATTCGTTCATGATTCGCACATCACTAGATAGAGAGAGGTGAGTGGCTTGAATAAAGCGATAAAGCTCTCAAAACCATTTCAACAACAACCAAACAGTAAATGAGAGCAGGTACACGGATTCCACACAAAGACGTAAACACAGAGCGGACCGACGCATCAGAATCAGCTTTCTCTTTCTCGGCTTTCTCACCAGACGGCCCGTACACGGACACGCCGTCGGGGCTGAAAGCCGACAGCTCACTGATCCTGATGCATCGGCCGGTCCGCGCTTTGTGTTTACTGTTTACGTCTTTTTTGTGCTCAATTCTGAGCTGCAGGTTTTGTGTCTCTCCAACCAAAATTCACTGAAGCAGCAGCAAAAGAAGATCAAACTACGCTTCACATTTGATAAACGTCATCGTCATAAACATCATCAGTTGATAAACATCTTCTCTGACTTTTGCTGTTTTGCTTCCACCACGATAAAATCACACTTCATGCACAGCTCTCTCTCTCTCTCTGTGTACTTCAAGAACAGTTTCCCATCTCAAATCTAAATTTTTGCGTTATTCATTCGCTTATTACCCATATTGCATAATTTTATAATAAATGATCAGAATTATAATGTTTCTGACTGTCTGAGGCAAAACTGAATCGAATCAGGACCTCGTGAATCGGAATCGAATGGATTATAGAAATCAGTGATGATACCCAACCTTAGTGAGCAGCCTAGGCCCGACAGAGTGGATGTAGCTGTGGGTAATAAAAAAGATGAAAAGAACGATTGATAACTTTTTTGTTATGTCTCCGTCTGATCTGTCTGAAATTCATAGCCAGCTCTGACACGGTGGCATCAACCTCTGAGCGCTGAAAAAGCAGCAGTGTGTCCAGAAACACATTATATGCTGCGATAAATGCCCTGTGTCCCCTCTCCCCCCGGCCTTTCAGCAGCAAACAGGTCGTCAGAGTGATGATTAAGTTTAACATTGTCTACAACATTACCAAAGAGTGCCAACGCACTTTAAGCACAAGCAGTTTTTCAGTAACTTCTCTTTCTGGTAGAAATGTGCTTCAAATAAAGAACTTTGTGTTGACAAGATTGTTAGTTAATCATTTACAAATCAATAGTGTCTCTATGGACTGAATTTCCCCCCAAAAAGTGTTAAGCGCCCAAATTTTGCACTGAGAGACTGCAGCACTAAGAAAAAAGTTAGGCGCACCAGTGCAACCGTGACAAAAAGTTAGTCTAGAGCCCTGGCTTGCATTTGACGGTCAGCGATGGGCAGTAACACGTTAAGGTAACACATTACTGTAATCCGATTACTTTTTAAAGTAACGAGTAAAGTAAGGGATTACTATTGCAAAAAAGTAATTAGTTCGTGGTAACAGACGTGTGCAGTTCAACAAGGGATAATGTGCAGTGCGGGAGAGAGTACGACCGTGCAGCATTTAAAGCGTGGAAGTACTCACATTACTTTGAGTTTGATTCCTTACAAAGTAACACAAACGTTCGCGTCTGCTGTGCACTCTGCGTGGAAAATGAAACCTTAAACTTCTGAGCAAGTACCGAGAATGCTGGCATGACCGCTGAGGCACACCTGCACCGGGCAAACCTCCACCCGCACCACTCCTGCTAAACACGTGAAAATAGATTTAAGAGCGACAGGACTCAGTGCTGCTAAGTTTTTGATTTTATTTATTTTCTGCTTTGTTTTACTTGCATCTATTAGAAAGAGTGTAAACACAAAACAATTATTTTATTTTAAATGCTGGAATGTGCAGAAAATAGGTTTAAATGTTAAACACATTTCTTCAAGTCAAAGACAGCTGCATACGATTTAATTTTTCCTTGATGCATAAAGTTAAAGATTCAAACTAATAAGACACGTTTTAAAGAGACTTTTTCATTAGATTCAGTTTTATATGATGGATCATGCAGAAAAAATAGAATTGGGCTGAAAGGTCGCTTTATTACCTATTCAGGTTGTGTATCGTGTTTTTTAAAAGTAACTAAGTAACTAATTACTTTTGAAAATAAGTAATCAGTAGAGTAATGGGATTACTTTTTTGGAGACGTAATCAGGAATTAATTAATGGTCACTTTTCCAAGTAACTTGACCAACACTGTTGACGGTTACCTTTAAGGAAGTGCGAGACGTCCTCCAGCTGGGGGATGTTGTCCTCGCTGTATTTGCAGTACTTGGTCAGCAGTGGGAGGTTCTTCAGGTACTCCCTGCAGGCGTGGCTCGGGTACAGCTTGTGGAGCTCCCTGAACACCACGCCCCAGGTACGCACCTCCTCTGCAGTGTAGTCCACACGAGGGATGGGCTCACCGCTGTGAGAGACGGAGTTAAAGGATGAAAGCCCTTCTAGGTTTTTATTATTAACTTCATTAATGAAAACATCCATAAGAGGAACTCACTGTTTGTAGTTTACAGCTAAATCAGAAAAATATTGTCTTCGTTTTCTGTATATGTTGTCCTTAAATCCCTGCAGGAACAGCAAAACCTCAGTCGGTTACCGAGTTCACGCTACATTTCAGAGCTCTGTCCGATGACGCACATACCGGATGATCTGCATCAAGTTCAGAGCCGTACATCAAAACCCTGTTTGCACACAGGTCCAAGTCTGAGATCTTCTTGGGGAACCACGGCACACCGGGCACATCTGAAACACAGTCAAGACACACGCAGACCTGTGAAATAACTCATTCCTATCACAGCTACTGTTTAGTCAAAGTACGACAAGGTGTACCGTCCTCGGGTAGAGCGGAGCCGTCGAACGGCGAGATCTCCACGATGTCCGTGTGCTTCCTGAGCAGCTCGGTGAGCTCCTTGAACTGCTCGTGGTCGGTGTCGCAGTCCACAAAGATCTCAAAGTCTGAATTCCTTCGTTTGGACTTCCGGGACTCGATGTGGATGAGGTTGACATGTTTTTCCTGCGAACACACACACACAAACACACACAAACACACACACACCCAAAGAAGATGCTGTAAAAGCTTCTGATCACATTCATTCCTGGCCAGTCACATGCATCCTCAGAAAACACCATATCTGTGTCAACATAAAGAAAATGAAACCTCACCTGGAAAAGTTTCAGTGCCTTTATAAGACCACCGACTTCGTTTTTCAGAGTGAATATGATGGTTGTCGAGCCTCTCCCAAAGCTGCTGGAGACGGTCCTGTTGTCCAAAGACCTTCCTCTGCGAAGCTCCTTTCCTTCTGACTTCCTGGCGTACATGCTTCTCTGGATTTCAGCGATACAAATATGAAATTGATAGTGATGGTTCAGTAAGCTTGCTTTGGCACTGGCTGCATCAGAGAGTCGTCTGGTAGGAGTACGACGTGAAGGTCGTGACAGGATGAGTCTCCGGCTGTTCTGTCACTCTGCACGGCGGCTGCTGCCTTTATGAAGCTGCAGCAGAGGGGAGGGCGCTCCAGAGATGGATGTTCATCAGGAGGAAGATCAGCATCACGCCATATACATCACAACACACGACGCCTTGACACGTCACCACCTGTTCACTAATTGTTGAGTCAACGTGACGATAAAGTGTTACTGTAACCGTCCTTTAAAATACACGAACGCATGAACTTTACAGTAACTGTGAACGACTTACTGTTTGCTTCATGGCAACCGGTTTATAGTACTGTGTACTGTTTGTGTACAATGAATTAAATATTTACTGTATTTATGACACATTTTAATTGACACTGTTTCAGGATTAACATCCCTTATTAGTTATAACAATAGAAGCGTATGACTGTAATATAAAGTCCCAGGTTATACATATTATATTTTCAGTACCTGAAACACTCACATGTATCTAAATCAAACTGATAACATAGTTACAGTTTGAATGGAGAGAGAACAAATTATGTTGCAAGTATTTGAATTAATGAGTATCCAACATGTTAACGTTATAGGCTGCATCATAGAGGACAGCAAACTTTGCTTTCTTTCACTGAACTCACAGAAATCACTTTGAGCTGCAGCTGTTGGTTCCTGCTCTTCTCTCTTCTGTTACAAATGAAGACAGTTGAACCCTAAATGCTGTAAACGTGGGAATGAAGAGATTCCTGTTTGTCTGTTTGCTGACTGTGTTTTTATGCGGTGATTAGCCACGGGACAAAATAAAAGAATTATTTATAAGACAGAAAACACACAAAATCTTTTCAAGTAACAAATACTTTAAAGAGCAGAGTATTATCAGTATCCTGACCTCCTGTCCTGGACTCTAGTTACACAGTACTCACAGGTGCAGACAGCTGAAAGGTGAACCTGGAGACGCTGTTGAGTCATTTTAAAGAAACTTCTGGTTATGAATGCAGAAATTATATTTATGGTTCTATTTTTTGAAAGTTTACCATCATTTTTTGTTCAGTTCTGTTTTAATATTAATTTTTTTTACATATTCAGCAGGTTATTTTTGATCTTTCGGGAGGTAAATGGACTGATTCTTATACAGCACTTCTCTACTCTCCCAGAGTACTCAGAGCGCTCTATACAACATGTCACATTCACCTTTTTCTATGATTTTAAGTGCTTACTGACATTCACACACATCCATACTCTGATGGGTCAGACAGCAACTTAGGGTTAGTAGCCCAAAGGCATGCGGGCCAGGCGGGGGTCGAACTACCTCCTGAGCTACAGGGGTTCGTATACTCTAATACAGACAAGATCCCTAATAGTCACGTGTAACTACAGTGTAAGGAGGGGAAACAAACTATAAATCTGTATCAGTGTTTTATTTTACCCAGATAATAAGACTCGGAGCGACCAGTCAGTGTGAGCAGACACTGATAATAATATTGCAAAAGGACTGTAAAGCGAGCCGTCACAGCTTTTTATTGATAAGACTTCAAAACCTATCAACTGGATCTCGTGATCAGGAGTCATCGCTCAGGACATCACCTCTGTCAGAAAACAGAGGGCGGGTCTGAGTCACCTGTGGAACCGAAGCCTTAGTTATTCAAACTGAACCAAATTCTTCTTTATTTTTCTCCAACAAAGAGCAACTTCAGTTTTACCAGCGGACGTTTTGCACAGGTGGCATCTTATCGCAGCATCATGCTGGAGCTCCTGAGAGCGACACAAATGTTTGTAGAAGCCGTCAGCATGCCGAGGTGCTTGATTTGAAACACCTGAGTGAAATGATTTGGACAGGTGAGGGAATGCTTTTGGCAGAGCAGTTTGTTTTACACAAAAAAACAAAGGTTACACTGTGAGTTAGAAGTTTCCACCAAAGGTTTCATCGCATGTTCAGTTGCATGTGGTCATAACCTCATACGGGGGGGGGGGGTAGTTCACATTGGCCATGTAGTCCGTCTATAACGAGTAATTGTAGTTATAGCGAGAGACAGGAAGTCTCTATCTGCTTCTCTAATTTTGTCTAAAACTGCAGCCTGACTCCAGCAGGCTCCACATGAGGCCTGGCGTATTTAAACACATTTACGGCCGGACGTGACCCTCAGCAGCCCTCTGAGATGAACGTCACTGATGTGGGTTTGCTGCTAACTGCAGCCATGATTTTCTGGGCTGCAGATCTGAGTCTGATGCTGCTTCTTTGAAAAGCTTAATGAGAGTCAGACTCAGAGTGTGATCCATCTACTGTCTGTTTATGCGATTAGAGAGCCCAGGCCTTTGTGCAGCACTGTCTGCTGATGCTGTATGTGTTTCTGTGCAGGCTCATTTTTTTACTGCTTTACCTTGTTACGCACTGATCTTCATTCACATGAATGAAATAATGCACATGAAATACAAATATAACTTCCAGCATGAATCCGAATGCAAAGCCGACTCTAGAAATATCCCAAAATTACTCCAAAGATGCTAAGGCCCAGTAACGCTGCAGACCAGCACCTGAGGAATAACGGAATAAAATAATCAGAGTGTGTAATTCAAGCGAAAACTAGTGAGAACTGTGAAGGCCTGAGAAGTGTACGGTTTTAGGACTGAGCCTGTATCAGTGCAGAGACACGAGTCCATAATTACACTGGCTGTGTGAAAGGTTTTGTCCAGCCAGCAACAAACGTTTGGACCTTGACGTGTCTCGGACTGTTTGTCACTTTCATTTGGAAAGTCTGTAATTACTCCACATAACTAAGACACATGTTCCACCATAGACATTACTGCAGTTTAACTGAGGCTCAAATAGAGACAGGAAGAAGAAGAGCTTCACACAGAAGGAAGTCTCTCAGTTTGAAAAACGAGCCAATTATTTAGACAGTGTCCTCATTAATTCATCGATATGCTTATCAAATTTCAGAAATTCATCCATCATTTCTCTTCCACTTATCCGATTCAGGGTTGTGTGGGCGCTGGGGCCTATCCCAGCTACCACAGGGCGGGAGGCCTGGTACGTCCAGGACAGGTCGCCAGTCTGTCACAGGGCCTCCAGAAATTCATCAAAAGATGAATCTCCGCCTTATAACCCAGCTGTTTGTCTTGATGTCATAACGTCAATTACAAAGAAGTTGGGGCGTTTATAAAAGTACATAAAAACAGAATGCAAGTCACAACATATCAAATGTGTAAACTGAAAAAATGAATAAAAGTTTTAATAAAAAAGACTGAGTGTGAAGACAGCAGTCTCCCAAACATCTGGGAGCTCTCCCGTCCTCGGTGCTCATGCTCCAGATGTTCTGGGCCGCTGAAAGGTGAGGACTGGGCCGGGTGCGTTCACTCAGTTGAGTGGGTAAAGCGAACATGTTTGGGACGCGGCCCGCCTTAGGAGGCTGGAACAGGGCGTTTCCGCGCTGAAGGGGACGCGGCCCGTCTGGTTCCCGTCTCGGTCATATGTCGGGGCTCCTGGTGCTCGCAGCGGCGGTTCCACAGACAGAGTTCAGAGTTCGAGCAGCGCGTTGTCCGGGTCAGCTGAAGCCCCCCAGCAGCGGAGAGGATGCCGGCGGTGTCTAAAGGGGACGGGATGCGCGGACTGGCCGTGTTCATCTCCGACATCAGGAACTGTGAGTTTGTCTCCTTCACCCCGCAGCTAGGCACGGCTAGCCTCTGTACCGCGGGGACCTCAGGGAACCTGCCCGGGTGGGGGACTTCGAGCCCGGGGTCAGTTTCCCGCCCCTGCCGCCCTCGTTCTGGACACATTTACCCCGTTAAAGTGGGATAAACTCCCGCCCAGCGCTCAAGCCTCCCCGGCTAATCACCGCTAGCTGCTAGCTGCTAACGTCACCGTGTCAAAGGGCGTGGGCCGCCGTGGGGAGATAACCAAACCGTCACTTTTTAACTGCGTGAGCTGCTTTATCAGGCCAACATGAGCGGCTCAGTGCCGCCTTAGCAGGTCGTAAAAGTCGGTGTGTAAAGTCTCCGGTCCACCGCCTCAGTTGGCGTTAGCTGGAATTAACGTTAATCGCAAAAAGTAACGCAAAACGGTAATCTGAGTACTCGCGAAAGAGCGAGAGGAGGCGGTGCTGCTCTCCAGGGGGGTTAGAGAAAACCAGCAGCGGGTTTAATAAAAGCTTGAAATGAGAGTGTGTCCGTGTTAGTGGGCAGGTGCACAGGAAAGGTGAGACGGAGGCAGGTAGACAGTTCCCGTGTTTCTGTTTGCTGGTCGTGGGAACGAGTTACAGCTACAGTAACTGAACCAGCTGCTGTGTGACGGTACGGCTCTGCGGTACCTGCACGATGACCAGTCCAGTGGCTTTTGGCCTCTTTCAGCATCCTTACACTCTGTGACAACTCTGACCCCTGACCTTGACCCTGAAACACTAAAGTCAGGTGACTTTCACCCACGTGGTGCCTTACAGCCTTTTCCTCTGGTCCCCTGTGAGATTTTGATAGGAAGTATCTTTTATATTGTGTTTGTGTTATTGTTGGGTCCTTACCTACAGTATAAACCCAGAGATGGCTGTTGTTGTGAGGTGGTGTTGTATAAATAAAGCCGCTGTTGTAGGTGACGGTGTTGCAGAACTGCACGTTAGTGTTCTGGGTGAGAAAACAGGCCTCAGAGCTTCCTGTTGCTGCCCCGACACAAACCGTCCTGACTGATTTTATTCTGCAGCGTCCGGCTGCTGCTGCTCTGCTGGTTTTGTTCATGCTGGCGTTTCAGGGTGACTTATTCTGAATCCACCACAGCAGCTTACTGTGATTCACAGTTCAAAATAAGCCTTCTGTATTTGATAGTGCAGTTGATTCAGGCCCTCTGTGTTCGCACAGGCTGTCAGTGAGTGCTCCCACATCCACTCTGCTCCCTTCACCTCTTATTATCCGGTCAATGTGAAATGTTGGCGAACGCTCATCAGGTTATAAATCACGTTCTTCACAACAAAGCACATGAAAAATGTTCCTACTGTCACAATCAGAGACTGTACATCAAGATGGATTTAGCTGAAAGGTAAATCTGACACAGAAGTGTCTTAAACCATCCAGCAGGGGGCGACTCCTGCGGTTGCAGAGAGAAGTCTGATTGGATGGAAGTCTGTGAGAAAAAGAGGCTCCGGCTCAGCTGACCTGAGCTCAGTAAACACTGTGATGATGGTTTATGGTCTCAGCCGCTGGTTTCGGGGCTTACTGAACAAAGCGTGATGTTCGATTTGGAGGTTTTGGTCACAACAGAGCGAGAAAGGAGCAGGAAGCGGGGAGGATTAGCTCTGGGTGATCCTGCTGCGTCATCAGGTCTACGCTTCAAAAACAGGCGGCCTGAGGTTCCTGCTTCTGGAGATAATAAAGTAAAGATATGTCACTGCTTCATCAGGAAGCTCTTATGTTGTAGTGTGCGATTAAACCCGGACGCCACGTTCCTCAGCGGGGGCGGGTCCTTTAAAAAAGGCAGGATGTTGTATTCATGAGTGATCGCAGCTCTGTGCATGCTGAGTAACGCTGATCTGTCTGCAGGTAAAAGTAAAGAGGCCGAGATAAAGAGGATAAACAAGGAGCTGGCAAACATCCGCTCCAAATTTAAAGGTAGGTGATGGAGAAACGAGCTCGCCGAGTCACCTGACCTGCTTCCTGCTTCCTGTCCCGACTGCTTTGTGTTGCCCTGTGAAACCTCACTGACTCTCTGGTTGCTGCTGTTTCTCCTGTTGCCACCTGTTCCTCACTGCCTATAATTAGTCTGCTGCAGAGAGGAGGCGATATGCGGGCAGGGAGTGTCCACATAGCGCCTCCTCTCCGCCCTCTCCACCCGGCATTCAGGCCTTTCCACTGTGTCCACATGTCTCTGCAACTGTGCTCCTTATCCATGAAGTACTGAGGCTGGCGTAAAACAATCTTTCTTCAGTTTTATTTGATGATGACGTTTCCAAACACTGAATAAAAGCCCAGTCATTCAAAAATAAAGATTGTGTGTTTGATGTTGCACTGCTGCAGATCCTGAACCTCCCACTCTCACTGGGTTTGGATTATTTGACTAGATTTGAATCAGACAAAGTCCACCTGCTTTCCCCTCAGAGCCTCAGCTGTTTGGAATAAAATGCTGCTGTTTATCACATAGACATTAAAGTAAGTGTGTGTGTGTGTGTGTGTGTGTGTGTGTGTGTGTGTGTGTGTGTGTGTGTGTGTGTGTGCGTGCGTGCGTGCGTGCGTGCGCGCGCGCAGGAGACAAGGCGTTGGATGGCTACAGTAAAAAGAAGTATGTCTGCAAGCTGCTCTTCATCTTCCTTCTGGGCCACGACATCGACTTCGGGCACATGGAGGCAGTCAACCTCCTGAGCTCCAACAAGTACACGGAGAAGCAGATCGTGAGTGTCGGAGCCGCTCGGCCGCCATGTTTCAGGGTTATCACGTGCGAGAGCGTCAGGACCGCCCCCTCACGCCGCTCTGTGGTCTCTGCTTCTGGGTTGATAAACACATTTGTTCCAAATGTTTTTATTGCAGTGCCGCTCGTTTCCCTTTCGCGGCGTCCTGGTGGGTTTTTTTTTTAAACCTCTAATGAAGCAGGCAGTAATAACTGTGTAATAACAACTTTACCAACAGTGTTCTGGATGAGAGTGACGTGAATCGGCTCAAATCATTTCAGCTCCGAGAGACTAGATTTTATTTCCAGCTTTCCACCTGTCCCGTCTCTAAAAGTCCACACTCGCTGTGGTCGTATCTCTGGGTCAGACAGAGCTAGCTGCCTTTGACTTGAGCTCTCCGAGCGTCTCTGAGGGTCTGTGCTGAGATTCAGAGCTGTTGGCGGGCATCCTTCCTGCTGAGCGCTGGAGGCGGAGCTGCAGGCGCCATAGGCTATAAACTCACTGTGTAGGACCTCACCAGACTCCACTTAAAGTGTGACAGAAGAATGTTAATTTTGCTGCAAACGTAAATTGTTATCTCTGCGACCCTGACGTGGGGTAGCTGTCGTTAATCAGCTTCTGATCAGTTTTATTTCATTGATCAGTTTTTTGTTTCCTTAAAGGAAACGAGTGAGCGTGTGGAGGCGGATCATTGTCACAGCACGGCGTCCTCCAAAGCCTCAACGACTGTTCAGTTACACGAGTAATCCAGTAAAAATACTTTAAGCACGAGACTAACACGAGTTTGATAAATGATGATGATCGTCAGGGCAGCCGATTCGAGAGTCGCTGGGATCAGCTGATGTTTTGGTAACAGAGGCCACGCCTCCAGCTGCTCCGTGTGGGTGGTGCTGACGCTCCGGCTCTGCTGTGTGTGTTTGTGGATTTCCAGAGTCAGAGAGAGAAAGAATATCCCGTCACGTGACCTTTGCCGTGTCTCCTCCTTTCAGGGTTACCTCTTCATCTCAGTGCTGGTCAACTCCAACAGCGACCTGATCCGCCTCATCAACAACGGCATCAAAAACGACCTCGCCAGCCGCAACCCCACCTTCATGAACCTGGCCCTGCACTGCATCGCCAACGTGGGCAGCAGAGAGATGGCGGAGGCGTTCGCCTCGGAGATTCCCAGAGTCTTAGTGGCCGGGTTCGTTCTTAAACACGTTTTAGCTCAGAGCGGCTCAAAGTCCTTTAATATCAGTTTGTTTGTGTTGGTCATGAACCTGGTTCAGGGTCAGCTGTGGGCGCTCGTGAGAAATACGACGTCAATTATGTAGATTGTTGCAGCAGCGGTTTGTAAGGCACCAAATCCAACCTGACATTATCTGAGATTGACTGCTGTGGCCTGAAGCGCAGCGCCGTCACTCATTACACATTAATAAAGCCGACCTCATTACACAGTGACGATCCACAGGCCAGTGTGTGGGTAACAGGCCGTGAAACAGATGAGCAGGCGGATGAATAACCACACACGCACATCTCCATCCTTCCAGTCATTACAGACAGCTGTCTCCTCACTCACAGCTGGAGTCAGCACTCGACCTCCATCCAGTAAAACGAGCGGCTGTTACGGGCCGTCGGCACTTTGGTAAACGTTTCCGGAAACAACCCTTAAAAGCGACGTTATAGATGAGGATTCGTGTTCAGACTGAAACGCACATGTTGATGTTCTGTTTGGGCCTCAGCCCACAGTCGACACTTAATCGGGGAACTAGTTCTTGGAGGAGGGATACTCTGACAGGGAAGTGGGGCCAGTGTGATGCAACAGAAATCAGTTACAAATCAAAGAACAGCAAAAAAATTGCAAACCTCCTTCTGGGCCAGACTGGAAGCGACGGATCAGATTTTTACTGGGAACAAGCTCGCGAGTGAACGATAAGAAAACAGCGATCGTGGTGCATCAGCTTAATGAAATAACACAGAGCTGGTGTGAACAGTCTGAGCAGACTGTAGGTCTAAGCCTGTGTAATCTGATGTAGTCTGATTACCAATGGGTAATGTGGGCGTGTCCTCGGCTGCTCGCTGCTGGTGTTCTTCCTGTTTGGTGAACTCGTGTCGCCGTTGCTTCTCTCAGGGACACGATGGACAGCGTGAAGCAGAGCGCAGCTCTGTGTCTGTTACGGCTCAACAGGACGTCGCCCGACCTCGTGCCCATGGGCGAATGGACCACACGGGTCGTCCATCTGCTGAACGATCAGCACCTGGTGAGACTCCGCCTCCTCGTGGCGAGCTAAATACTTATATTTATCGTGAGAACGAGCTGATCGATGTGATGCCGTAGTTTAAACCCCGCCCTGAAACGCTGACTCTGCCTTCCTTTATTTCAGGGCGTGGTGACGGCAGCCACCAGCCTCATCACCACTCTGGCCCAGAAGAATCCGGATGACTTTAAGACCTCCGTGTCACTGGCGGTGGCCCGGCTCAGCAGGGTGGGTGTCCGTGTGACCCTCCGCGTCGCTCGGCTCAATCATAAACCAGCGGGGACGTTAATCTCCTTCCTGTTTGTTTAGATCGTGACGTCGGCGTCCATCGACCTGCAGGACTACACGTACTACTTTGTGGCTGCCCCGTGGCTGTCCGTCAAACTGCTGCGCCTGCTGCAGTGCTACCCTCCTCCAGGTACGGCACACACGCGTTAGTCCACCACGAATAAGTAAAGGTCTGAGAGGCGTAACCGTGGCGACGGGGCTTGAAGCGTCTGGTTTTCTTTGCAGAGGACGCCGCTCTGAGAAGTCGTCTCACCGAGTGTTTAGAGACCATCCTCAATAAAGCCCAGGAACCTCCGAAGTCCAAGAAGGTCCAACACTCCAACGCCAAGAACGCCGTTCTGTTTGAAGCCATCGCCCTCATCATCCACCATGACAGGCAGGTCATACACGCTTTGTTTATCCCCAAGTGTGGGGGAGAAAACAAAACATCCGTCAGTTTGCTTTTGCATGTGGGCGGGGCCAGTGCCTAGCACAGCTGTCATTGGGTGAGAGGCGGGAACACCTGGGCTGGCCGCCAGTCTGTCGCGGGGAGGGCGCAGAGACAGACCCATCACCTGTGATCGAGACGAAATGTAACAGGAATCAGGTTTGTGTGTAAAATGCAAGGCATTGCCATGGAAACCAGAACAAAGAGCTCAGTAAGTACAAATTTAACTCAAACACAAAGTCAGTAAGTAATAAATTAAAAGTACTAATTTAAGTTAAATGTTAAAAAACAGAAAATATGAGCTCAGTAAGTTACACTGAAATATTTAACATTTTAAAATGTTCAAATTTAAATGTACAAAGTAAAAATATGCAAAAAGCTCAACGTGATGAAATCAGATTAAAAACAAACAAACATGAGATGATGTCAGAGGGCTGAGCGAGCAGCTGCTGTGCAGATGTGCTGCAGTGTAGAGAGGGGTTCCTGGGCCCGGCCCACGTTCCTGACACGCGTAGCTCCGGTCGTCCTCGGACGTCATCGTGTTCGGGTGTCGTATCTGAGCCTCACGCTTGTCCCCCGTTGTCTCCCAGCGAGCCCACCCTGTTGGTACGAGCCTGTAACCAGCTGGGCCAGTTCCTCCAGCACAGAGAAACCAACCTCCGTTACCTGGCGTTGGAGAGCATGTGCACGCTGGCCAGCTCCGAATTTTCCCACGAGGCCGTGAAGACGCACATGGAGACTGTGATCAACGCTCTGAAGGTGAGTCTCGCTCAGCTGGACGTCAGTCGTCCGTTCCTCCTCAACTTGGACAAAACTCAAAGGTTTGGTTCGGTTCAATCTTTGAACACTAAAAACTAGTCTTGCCAATAAGTCTGACCTTTACTTTGAAATTCACACTTGCTTCCTGGTGTCTGTCCCGTGCAGACGGAGAGAGATGTGAGTGTTCGCCAGCGCGCCGTGGATCTGCTCTACGCCATGTGCGACCGCAGCAACGCCAAGCAGATCGTAGCAGAGATGCTTAGCTACCTGGAGACCGCCGACTACTCCATCAGAGAGGAGATAGTGGGTCGTGATGTCAGCACGTTTCGCTGTTCGCTTTAAGTGGCGTGAGCGCTCGTCTTCAGCCTCTGGCTTCTCTTCCTCAGGTGCTCAAAGTGGCCATCCTGGCGGAGAAGTACGCCGTGGACTACACCTGGTACGTGGACACCATCCTGAACCTGATCCGCATCGCTGGGGACTACGTCAGCGAGGAGGTCTGGTACCGCGTCATCCAGATCGTCATAAACCGAGACGACGTCCAAGGTTACGCCGCCAAGACCGTGTTTGAGGTGAGCCTCGCTGCTGTCCCTGAACGCTACAGAGCTCACCGCTGTTTAAGACTTGTGCGGTGAATCTTTGTCGAGCTGGCGCCGCTGCCAGCTTCATGCTCACGCGCGGTGTATTTGACATGTGGTCGCACAGGGATCCGACGGCACCGACCCGGCCAATCACAGTAGCTGCAGGCTGCACTGCTGTGACGTGTAGTTATATTTGCAGGGAGCAGCGTGTCGGGGTACGGCGCAGATTTAACTCGCACTTCTTTTCCCAGCAGACACGTTCAGAGTGGCTTCAGTCTGTGATCATGTGATCAGGTTTTATTCTGTCCGGACGTTTGGGTTTCTTTAAAGGCTCCAAACGGCTGTGTGACACACAAGTTTAACTGGCTCGATCATTGAACACTGAGGTCCTCACGGAGGAAACGAGTGGGCTTAAAGCTCTTTGATTGGTCGGTTGGATGAAGGAATCCTTCATGAACGCAGCTGTGATCCTGAATGTGTCTCCGGCCCGTGTGACTGGTTCGTTTGTGTCTTCTACCGTCTCATGAAGTCACTTCCTCTCTGACCTGCAGGCGCTGCAAGCCCCCGCCTGCCACGAGAACCTGGTGAAGGTGGGCGGGTACATCCTGGGGGAGTTCGGTAACCTGATTGCTGGTGACTCGCGCTCCAGGTACAAACCACACCCACAGCTGATCATCACAGTCCAGGGGATGTTTGTCTGGTCTCGTTGTTATTTGAGATTTTTATTAGAAAGAATAATAAATAGTTTCTGAGCTCTTCTCTCATTCTGGACGATTTTGTGACAGAATAGGAAAAATGTGCCGGCAGACTTTAGGAAACGTGTCATTTGTCAGTAAAGCTGACGCGTCGCTGCTGAAGCTGACGGGACCGCTCGCAGGTTTCACCGCGACTCTGTCTCCTCTTCCTCAGCCCTCTGGTCCAGTTCAATCTCCTTCACTCCAAGTTCCACCTGTGCTCTGTGCCGACTCGGGCGCTGCTGCTGTCGGCGTATATCAAGTTCATCAACTTGTTTCCAGAAGTGAAAGCCACCATCCAGGACGTCCTGCGCTCCGACAGCCAGCTGCGCAACGCAGACGTGGAGCTTCAGCAGCGAGCCGTCGAGTACCTGAGGCTCAGCTGCATCGCCAGCACCGACATCCTGGTGCGTTAACCCCCCAGCTATAAGACCCGCCGACGTGGCGACATCTGTCGTGAACTAGCACTGATGCTAACTGACTTCCTGTTTCTCTGCACAGGCCACCGTCCTGGAGGAAATGCCGCCGTTCCCGGAGAGGGAGTCCTCCATTCTGGCCAAGCTGAAGAAGAAGAAAGGACCTGGAAAACTGCCAGACATGGACGATAGTCGCCGCAGCGTCAACGGCAGCACGGAGCACAGCGAGAACACCGACACCACGAACAAGGTAACCACAGAAGCAGAGCTGTGATTGGCTGCTGTGAAATCTGCCCATACCTGTTTAAAAGCCTGCAGCAGGTCGCTATTGCAGTCTGCGTGCGCAGGCTGCCTTTAGCAGCTCGTCCTTCATCTTCAAACTCTGTCCGTCTTCTTCTTCACTGTTGGATGACCTTCTCCCTCCTGACAGGCCCCGCCCCTCCTCCTCTGATAGGAACATGGTGCTGTCAGCCTGACTTGGTAAACAGTAGCTGCACTGATGAGCGCGCTGCTCGATCAGCTGTGAATCGATTCATTGGTGAAAGCAGAGATTCAATCCTGGCAGGAGGGTGTAGTTCACACCTCCACCTGTTCTCACTTTGTTTGCTGGTATCTGTCTTCCAGAGCTCCACCCACTCTTTTACGGATGTCCTGAATCTAAACCCCGCCCCCTCATCAGGAGCCAATCTGCTCATCGACGTGTTTTCCGAGAGCTCCGCCCCCGCTGCAGCCACAGACGTATCGGAGGAGAACTTCCCCAGGTGGGGTTCAGCTGCAGTGACCTGCACTGATGTTTCTGTGAGTCTGTCTCGTCTCAGCGATGCTGCAGCGCGTTCAGGTTTGCAGCGTTGGTTCATGCACAGCTGTCTGAAGGCTGACCACTGCTGCAGCTTTGCAAACAGCCATGAACTTTGACCTTTCTCACGCTAACTGAGGCCTGTAGAGACCGAGACTGAGCTCTTGGGTTTACCGTGTGACCTCAGGGTGACCGTGTGTCGATGGAGGTGCTCACGCCGCTCTCACAGCGCTGCAGAGTCGTCCACGAGGATGCCCGTGTAACGTGACATAAAAGTGTCGTGTTGTGAGTGTTGTGTGAAGCAGGCAGGTTGCACGTGACCTCGGCTGTGTGTGTGAAGCTGTGTCACGCCTGCTGTTTGCACACCTTGAACCAGACGGTGTGAAACTCTCAACATACAAACTGCCGCAGGTTTCTTTGCAGTGCCGTGCATCCCGCTGCTGCAGAGAGCGGGATGCACGGCCTGACAGGAGGTTAGCCTCTGACATCACCGAATGCCGCGTTTACCTCTGTACGCCGTCGTTCCTCGTTGTTAGCGATGCGAGTCATTCCAGTGGCCGCTCTGAGATCTGCACAAGATGAAGTGAATGAACAGATCGCTAAACCTGTGGGCGTGGCCGAGCTTTACCGCCGTGCTCGGCCTCACGATGATGTCTCTTCTTCACACAGACGTTTCCTTTGTGTAACTGTCGTCACGTTTTCCTTCTTCCAGGTTTGTTTGTAAGAACAACGGCGTGATCTACGAGAACCAGCTGTTACAGATCGGGCTGAAGTCTGAGTACCGGCAGAACCTCGGTGAGCAGCCGCTCGTTAAATCGAGGTTTAAAAAGCACAACCTCCTCCTGCCAGACTCAGGCTAAAATCTCGTTATCTTTGTTTTTTCTGTGAAGCTTTGTTATTATTGCTGCCTGACTTTGACGGTCACCCTCGCAGGTCGCATGTATGTGTTCTACGGAAACAAGACGTCCACCCAGTTCCTCAGCTTCTCCTCCTCAGTGAGCAGCAGCGACGCACTCAAGTCTCATATCCTTTCATGACAAACCTCGTAATTCTGCTTCAGCACAGCGAACCAGAGCACGAGGAGCTCCCACTTCAGCTCTGCACGACTCAGAAAACCACTCGGGGGGCCGAGGCGGCCCTGGAGAGGGTTGGGAAACTTTAACATCATGACCCAGGTGGCGAGTACAGCCGAGCAGAGGCGACGAGACCCTCTTTAAATATTTATATTCTGTTTTCTACAGAAATGCATCCGATTCTTTAGCATCTCTGTGTCTGTGGGCGTGGTGTCCTGTGACGACCGCGCCCCCCTGAAACAAGTTCAGAAAAACAAACGTCGGCCTCCAAAGTGCAGGAAAACCCAATCAGAGCAGATTTAAAATGCTGTGACATCAGAATATCTCCAGAGCGATCAAAGACGTCCCGGTGGGTGAAACTGACTGTGAGATACCCGCTGAACTTCCTGTTCCATCAGAGCTGTGGAAGCTGATGCATGTTTACTACCAGTCCTCTGTTTGTACTGTGTGTCTGTGCACTCACATCATCACGGCCGAGAGTAACAGGGAGCAGGTTTATAATTACAATAGCATGAAGCTGACCTCTGAGTGGAGCAGACTGAAACACCAGAGCAGACGAGTTGGACGTCATGCGCTCGCACGTTAAATCTTTGGTGCTAGTGTTTGTGTCGGGGGCCTGAACCGTAACGTCCTGCGTTTAAAAAGAATAAAATCCAGCTGAAAGTTTGAGTTTGATCACAGACGTGTGCACTCAGTAGTAGCACTCAGTAGTCGGAGAATAACCCCGTGAGTATCAGGAAGGCTCACTCAGAGGAGTTTGTGTCTCTGATGATGTGGAGCTCTGTGACCTTCAGTAGAGTCCTTAACGGTCGCGTCCACAGCTGAATGTCCACTCGAAGGCGGTCGACCCCGTGATAGAGGGCGGAGCTCAGATGCAGCAGATCCTGAACATCGAGTGTGTGTCAGACTTCAGCGATGCGCCGGTGCTCAACATCCAGTTCAGGTAGGTGTGTGTGTGTGTGTGTGTGTGTGTGTGTGTGTGTGTGTGTGTGTGCGCGCACGCGCACAGGTATTAACATCTTCATGGGGACCAAAACTTGGTAGTTTACTATCCTCGTGGGGACCAAAATCCGGGTCCCAGGAGTTTGAAGGTATTTTTGAGAGTCAAAATGTGGTTTTAGTGTCAGGGTCACAGTTAGGTTCTGCTTAGGTTCAGGGTCAGGCATTCATTTTTGATGGGTAGGGTGGGGGCTAGGGAAAGCATTATGTCAATGAGATGTCCCCGCAAGGATATAAATACATACGTGTGTGTTTGTGTGCTCACTTCTGACTGCGTGTGTGTGCTCACGTTCAGGTATGGTGGGGCCCTGCAGAACATCGCTGTGAAGCTCCCCGTGATGCTCAACAAGTTCTTCCAGCCCACAGAGATGATGTCGCAGGACTTCTTCCAGCGCTGGAAGCAGCTCGGAGCGTAAGCGCAGCTTTCACTGATCAATACGCCGATCGATGGTCGATCGCTGCTGTGACTGAAAACACTTCAGCCTCTGAATTCGAGCGCTGACACCAAACATTTGTTCTGTTTTACGTCTGATCGATCTGAGAGAGCTCGAGTGTGTTTCTGTGAGGAGCTTTCAGGATTGGATAACGGGTCGGGGTTCAAATGGGTCACGTAGTAATCGAGGACTCGTTTCCTTCTGTTTGTCCGCAGTCCTCAGCAGGAGGTCCAGAAAATCTTCAAAGCCAAACACCCGATGGACACCGAGGTCGCCAAGGCCAAGGTAAAAAGACACAAATCACTTTGGCTGTAAACAAGTTTTTGTTCAGTTTTATTTCCGCAGCTAGAATCACAGCAGCCGCCCCCTCAGGCTGCTGCATGTCGTCAGGTGCAGTAAGATAACGAGCTGTTTGTGCTCAGGTGTCTAAAGTCTACTGACACCTAGTGGTCAGATGTTACACGCTGGAGTTTTGATGAGGATAAACTCCTCCTCTGACCCTCGGTTCAGGTGTGAGCCACCTGAGTCGTGCAGATGAGCCACAGAGTTACACAGTAATATAGCTGTATTATAGCAGTAATCAGATTACAGCATACGCTCTTCAGCCTGTGGAGATAAGACAAACGTGATCAGGAATTTGCTGCACAAACATCGAAGTTGAGGTCGGCACACAGGTAGCAGAGTGAGGCTGCGGCGTGGCGACCGCGAGACTCGCGGGCGTGCAGAGACGCTGACCGAAGCGTCCACGTTTATTCCCACGGTGTGAATATGAAAATGTATTTTTCTCCAGATTTTAGGTTTCGGTGTCGCTCTGCTGGACGGCGTCGATCCCAATCCTGCGAACTTTGTCGGAGCGGGAGTCGTTCACACGAAGACCACTCAGGTGGGCTGCCTGCTCAGACTGGAGCCCAACATGCAGGCTCAGGTAAACACACACACACACACACACACACACACACACACACACACACTCTCTGTGTGCAACCCTCACCTGTGTGTAACTCTGAGTGCTTCCTGTGCAGATGTACCGCCTCACGCTCCGGACCAGCAGGGACTCGGTGTCTCAGAGACTCTGCGAGCTGCTCTCAGAGCAGTTTTAGACTCGCCGCCTCTCACACCTCAGCTCCTGTACAGTGTAAAGTCTTTTTTATTTTTCTTGCTTTACATCTGAATGAATCCAAATGTATTTTTGCACACAGCTTTACTAATCACACTGCTTTAATCGTCCCTCACTGTGAGCGCCTCGCTGCAGGTCCTGACTCTGCCGCCTTTCCCTTTAGAGAACAATCCCACCAATCGCACGCCTTCAAACCAGAATCGCTCGATCAGAGGTCGGCGTCGTTTACCTCGGGAGGAAAAGCCGCAGCTTTTCTGTCTTTGGTGTAACAACGACTTCAGATGCTTGGGGCGGCTCTGCTTTTGCACATAAATTTTACACGATAATTCAGCAAAGACAAAAAGTCCTCGTAGAACACTAGCTAGGATCTTCTTATTGTGCTGGAGGTCATGAGGTCATGGGAGCGCGTCTGTTCTTCTTGTGCACCTCTGAACCGGTTGGCTCGCTTTCAGACACCAAACGGGAATGCTGCTCCTCCAGCCACGGATCCAAGCTTCCCGTTTGGAGCGGGACTTCCAGGGAGCCATCTAGGAATCTGCAGCAGGTGCAGAGGTGAACAAGGAGACGGCTTTGTAGGTTTGAAGGGGACGTGGCCCAAAAGTCATGAGTTAAAGGTGGCCTTTGACCTCGCCTCGTTCTTACCTCCAGATGGTCGAGTCTGTGAACGTTTGTTACTGAGAACATAAAGGCCTTACAAAGAGCCTCAATCACTGCCTCACACACTACGTTTGCCTTAAAGCACCGCTGCACTCTTCACATTTCTGTCGCTGTTTGCTGAATCTCCTGCGTTTGTGTGACGTGTCCTCATCCTGATCTGCGACGGCACACGTGACTAGTACAGAGCGAGCGTTCACGCGTGGGCTTCAGCCTCACAGACGTCGATGTGACAGAAAAAAAACGCTGTTTCCGGTGTTTACGCCTCACGCGGCGCCGTCACCGTTTCGGCTTCAGGTTCACGAAAAAGTCTCCATCGTTTTAAAGGAGACCGTCAGACGCCTCACCTGCAGTGCCTTCAAGGTGAACTCTGTTCAGCCTCTTTTACACCTGTGCCCTCATCGGCTGCTGACCCCGCAGCTCGCCCCTGCTGTCAGCACACAGTGAGCCAGGTACTCTGATTACTGAAGCTCAGCTTTGTCTCTGCTGACGCATCAGCCTTTGTGCTAAACATTAGAGATGTTGGAGGAACGTCCTGTACGTGGCAGGAAGCAGCTTGTTGAGCCAGCAGGTGAAGCCTGGCCTCTCCCGGCTGCAGTTTGGCACACGTGAGTTTGAGCTTTCAGGAGGCGATGAAACGATGTCTGAGCGTTGGTCGGCCCAGCAGGAAGCTCTCAGCGTTCTTCCTCGTTACTGCCCATAGAGAAGTGTTCAATGCCACGGGCTCAGTCGTCACGGCTTCACCTCAGAGCGAGGAAACTTTAAGGTCTGACCTCACGCTGTGGCTTCCAGCTCTCGCCGTCGTAGCTGGACGTCCTCTCAGTTTCTGTCCTGAAGCTAATCTGTAGACGAAGTTTTGCGACCCGTTGAAGCTCCGTGTGGCGGCTCAGGCCGAAGCAGCCGCTCGTCGCGTTTCCTGAACTTTACGTCTTTAAAATCCGTCGTCGCTCCTGACGGACGCTCGCGCTCAGTCACGTGTGCCTCGCTGAAGGATCGCACGCCATCGAAGCAGAAGAAACGGCTGCTGATGTCACTGTGATGTCATTTCAACATCCAAATGTGTTTTTACAAATAAACATATTTTACAAACTAATAACCTGAAATCTGCTGTTTTTATTCAAAAAGGAAAAAAAGCCTCCTGGTAACTCGATCTCGCTTCACTTTGAATAAAAATAATAAAATGTTTTCAAACCTTCAAAAGTGTTTTTAGAAATGAAGCTGAAACTTCGCAGCACTCATATAATTGCCTCAGATTTGTACATGAATATCTGATTTCTTTTTTCTTACCATGAAAAGGAATTTTCTGTCTTAAATTCTACACTAATAAAAACGTCACATAACAGACGAATAGTGAATGATGTGTAGAGTTTCTCAATAATGTGAAAATAAAGCATGTTTTAAACATTTTTGTTAGTTTTTCTTAAACCACAACATGGATTTACACAATGATTTATATGAAACCAGCCGTGCAATACATGGTTTACGGCTTCAAACAGTAACTTCTGTTGACAGCAAATACATTTTTCTCCACGACAGGATCGTCATCCTCCTTCCTCCTTTGAGTTAAACATAATGCTGTTAGGTTATACACTTACAGCACAGTTTTCATAAGGTGCCTGCATACCAACAATATTAGATTTAGTCTGGATGACAGAGACAAATCACAACAGTTGTCTCAAGGTGCTTATACTGTAAGGTCGACCCTGCAATAATACATACAGAGAAAACCCAACAATCATATGACCCACTATGAGCAGCACTTT
This sequence comes from Aulonocara stuartgranti, assembly GCF_965226115.1. Taxonomy (NCBI): domain Eukaryota; kingdom Metazoa; phylum Chordata; class Actinopteri; order Cichliformes; family Cichlidae; genus Aulonocara; species Aulonocara stuartgranti. The sequence goes on along the minus strand of NC_138939.1, from coordinate 1,353,345 downwards.
GGCGACAGTGGGAAGGAAAAACTCCCTTTTAACAGGAAGAAACCTCCAGCAGAACCAGGCTCAGGGAGGGGCGGGGCCATCTGCTGCGATTGGTTGGGGTGAGAGAAGGAAGACAGGATAAAGACATGCTGTGGAAGAGAGACAGAGGTTAATAGCAGATATGATTCAATGCAGAGAGGTCTGTTAACACATAGTGAGTGAAGAAGAAACACCCAGTGCATCATGGGAATCCCCGGCAGCCTACACCTAAAGGAGGATTCGGGGTCACCTGATCCAGCCCTAACTATACTTTAACGTCTTCCAGTGTTTCTTCAGTGTTGACCGGTCCCATACAGAGTGAAGAAGCCTTTTTCTCCTGAAAGTCTCCAACATGAGTCTGGAATGTCTCGGATTCCAGACTCTCTGGACTCTGGCTGTTTGTGAGATTTTAAACGAGCCTTTGTTTCTTGTATGTTTTCCAGAATATCCCGTCTCCACGCCTCCAACTGATCGATGGTGGGGTTTTTCTTACGGAGTGTGAGATTGGATAGTGGTGTTGAAGGCATATGTTTAGATCAAATCAAGTGTCTTAACTGTAATTTTAAAAAAAATATCTTTTTAGTGTTGTTATAAGTTTGACAACGTTGATTAAATGTTAGAAAGCTGCCATTTAGATAAAGACCTATCCTCCTCACGCTCCTCTCAAACCATATTTTAAAGCCACCACCCGATCTTCCTGCTGACGTCCAAACTGTATTTGTCCATACTGGGGAGACCAAGAGATACAGGGGTGGTGGGCTTTATACCACCTGTCACTAGTGGGGTTTTTGTTTGTTTTAAACATTTTGGACATTAACATTTTAACATTGATCGGTGATATGGGCATAGTTATCCATTGCTCAGGTGTTTCTTTGACTTACTTCAATAAACGGTCATAGTTTGTCAGTTGATTTAACATCAGTGGTTGGATAATTAAGTCCTATGTTGAACTGATAAAAAGGGTTTTTATAACTAGATTTAATCTTTCCACCTTATGTAAGACTGCTTTCTTAAAAGTAGAATGGGAGGCAGAGCCTTCAGTTTTCAGGCCCCTCTTCTGTGGAACCAGCTTCCAGTTTGGATTCAGGAGACAGACACTATCTCTACTTTCAAGATTAGGCTTCAAACTTTCCTCTTTGCTGAAGCATATAGTTAGGGCTGGACCAGGTGACCCTGAATCCTCCCTTAGTTATGCTGCAATAGACGTAGGCTGCCGGGGATTCCCATGATGCACTGGGTGTTTCTTCTTCACTCACTATGTGTTAACAGACCTCTCTGCATTGAATCATATCTGTTATTAACCTCTGTCTCTCTTCCACAGCATGTCTTTATCCTGTCTTCCTTCTCTCACCCCAACCAATCACAGCAGATGGCCCCGCCCCTCCCTGAGCCTGGTTCTGCCGGAGGTTTCTTCCTGTTAAAAGGGAGTTTTTCCTTCCCACTGTCGCCAAAGTGCTTTCATGGGCTCATATGATTGTTGGGGGTTTTCAGTATAAAGCACCTTGAGGAGACTGCTGCTGTGATTTGGTGCTGTATAAATAAAAAAAAATTTTCATCATCATTGTGTGAAATTGCAAATGACTGATAAATGTGTTTTGGTCAAATTGAGACATTCTGATCTGTGTGGTGTTCCTTAAAACTACTGTAAGTTTCTAGGGGGTCTATTATTAGGTTTCCTGAAGAATTATCCTAATTGCTGTCTCAGACTGTGATGTCTGAGTTCTCCGTGCCCATTGCCAGCCTTTTCTCCTTGATTGTAATAAGATGTTTTGAGCCAGAGCGAGCTTTTTCTCCGCTTTGTCAGTGGGTAACTTGTTATATTTTGCTGTCAAAAGAAGTAAGTTGATTTGAGTAGTTGTAGTCTTTATTTTTAATAAGCTGAAGTTCCAAGAGTTTAATCTGTTTTCCTGAAATTTCCATTTCATTTTTTCTCTTTAAATGTTGGAGCTTGTAAAGCTGATTAATTCTCCTCTCCTCCCAGCTTATGTTGGTACTAGTTTGGCCAGTATTTGATCCAAAATCGATGCTGTTCTGGTTTTAACGTATGTAATAAATTCAGCGTTTTGTTCCGTCTATATAAATGGTCTGATTCTTATAGAGTGCTTTTCTGCTCTCCTGGAGTACTCAAAGCGCTCTATACAACATGCCTCATTCATGCATTCACAAGTGCAAACTCATCTACAGTCACAGTCCGATGAGCGCATCAGAGGGCAGCTTGGGGTCAGTATCTTGCCCAAGGATATCTGACATGCAGACCGGGGAAGCCAAGGATCGAACCACCAGCCTTCTAATCAGTAGATGATCTGCTCTTCCACCTGAGCCACAGCCACCCACCCGTAAATGCTAACAGACAGGACCATGGTCACTTATAACTATACAGCTGTGCCAGCAGTTTTTCATTTGTGATAACAGCTCTCTTGACACAGGGAAGTAATCTATGGGGGAGCAAGTTTTTAATGTACTATAGTGACACGAGTATTCCACTTTTCCAGGATTCGGTTCATGCCACACCTCGACCAGGCAGTTTGCTCCATTGCTTTTGCTAATTCGCCACTGCTGCTCTCCAGACGTTCTTCAGGTTCTTCTGTCTGCAGGCGGCGGCGCTCTACTTTCTGCTCGATCTCTCAAACTGGTGTGTTGTGACACAGGTGGTCATCTCACCCATTTTACCAATGCTGTCAATGCTGGACTTAAACTGCGAGCCAAGCGTCCTCAACTCTCTTAACGCTACCATCCTGTTAGTAGCACCTTCATGTTGTTGTTCCTCTGAAGGAATTTTGGGGGGTTTGCGAGCTTTGACATAGCTCGGCTTACTTTGGTGTGGTTAGTTGAAAGTTTCAAGGTCATGCTGAGCCTCCAAGCTGTGCCCGTGTCGTTCCACGCTAAGTATCCCTGACAGGATTTGTTTCCCATGCGTTGCGAGCGGGCTTTCCAAATCAGGGACAAATGGCATCCATCATTCTTGATTTTCAGTTAACAAACACTTCTTATAGTGACTAACTACTCCTGAAGTTTTGGAGCTCTTTGGAGCTGCAGTCCCCAACCCCCAGGCCATGGACCGGGCCACGAAAGCTGAACTTGGTTGGCTATGGTTTTTAAGGTTTTTATCGTTTTTATCATTAACTTGGTTCCCTGGGTCTTTTCACGTGTGTTATGAATAAATCTTTTTTGGTACCGGTACTGGTTTTATTTTGTTGTATTTATCCGCGACACCTTAAAGGCCGGTCTGTGAAAATACTGTCGGATTTAAACCGGTCCGTAATGCAAAAAAGGTTGGGCACCGCTGGTTTAGACAGTTTCAGTGGGATCCAAATAATTATCAGCCAAACTGTCCTGTTTTTGTTTTTTAATTTATCCCGTCCGATAACAGGTGAGAACAATAAATGTATAATTTTCTGTTGTAACCCACAGACTGAACCACAGTGTAACGACACTCATCTTTCACCTTTTCACTAAAGTCAAACGTCACTTCCACCTCTAGTTGGTTGTAATGGAGGCGGAGTCAGCTGGGTCCACTCTCCCTGCCCAGCGCGTGCTAGATCCCGTCGGGGATAGCCACCGTGGTACGACACCCCCGCATGTAGAGAAACTTTTAACATGAAATTTTGAGTCACAAAGACAGAAAAGAAAATGTTATTTCCATGTAACTGTCATGCTGCGTTAAACAAATGTGACAAGTTTTATCACGAATACAAAAATATGAAATAAATAAATTTGCAGATGGTACTCGAATTATAACTCCCAAAGTCATTTTGTTCAGTATGTGCGTGACTTTGATTTCAACCTACTCTACCTACAGTTTCAAGTAGATCTTAAACTGAACCGGCAGCTTGTATCACTTCATCGGGTCTTTCAGCATCATCGTCGGCTCCACGTGTACATCCATAATGTACACGTGCAGCGCTGCACCTTCAATCATTATAATGCGAACATTTGTGGAAACACAAAAAGGCTCATCAGTTTGTTTTATTTGAAAAAGATGAAGAAAGATTTTCTCTCCTCTGTGTGCTTCAGGGTTCAACATGAAACCTCTTTATTCACAGAGACCTGACTGTCATGAAAAGTCTGCAGGCAGCCAGAACTCACGGCACACCTGTTCTCAGGTTAAAGTTTTCACCCTGCGCTTTAACTCATCAATGATTGCTTTCTTGAGAGGAATGTCTTTCATCACATAATCAATGAGGCCCTCTACAGTTTCCCATTTCAGATGAACTAAAATAGCCATGACTGATTTAAGGAGCTCGTCCAATTGAGCAGGAGGCATCTCGCGCAGGATCTGAGGCAGAGGCTTGAAATCGTCACTGGTCTTCCAGCTGTAGATGCCTCCGATGGCTGCACCTGGAAGACAAGAGGGTGGATGGAGAGTCACATATGTTGCTTTAGGAGCTGTTTCTCTTCATTCCTCACCATGGAAATGGCCACTGTGTTGATTCGTGTTATATTTTTGACGGATTATTTGAATCAAGTTTCCAGTTAGAAATATTTCTGCCTGTCTTGAAGAGGATGTTGTAATAGTAATTTTACAATGTATGTTGAAGAGATATTACTGCCCTCTGTTGGTGTGTCTGTGCATTACAAGCAATAAAAGGTGTTCGTTAAAAACATCAGAGGAGACTGAGAGTAAATTATATCTGATGGGACTGAGGTTCAAGTTCATCGCATGACTGCTAAAATGCTTCGGTCCCCTCAACTCCACAAAGCTTCAAAGAATTTTCACTTCATTGCAACTTATGTGTTGGTTTGGTTCAACAGTTCCCAGCAGAGAGCAGAGCGATGGAGACTCAAAGTTTACCGCTCACAGTTTGCTGATCTGCACTTAAATGGACAAAAAGTTCACATACAGCAGTTTATATTTTTGAAGTTGAGAAGTTAAAGCTCTGTGTGAGGGATCGTTTCCTCCCAATTCCACATACCTATAGATTTTTTGAACATGGCAGTCTATCAGTCCAATAACCCAATAAAATAAAAAATCTGATTGATTTTGTCCAAGTTCTCACTGTGTCCTCGATTCTTTCGTTTCATTTGGCCCGATCATCAGCTGCTTTAATGTCTGCTTCACAAATGGATAATTGATGTACTCACCCACAGCAAACCCCGGAGGTCCACCAACCAGCCCACCAACAACCGCACATCCTCCGGTCTTAATTCCTCCTTTCACCGAGTTCTTCATGGTGACCTTGAGATCTGGCTCAGACCATAATTTGTCGAGCAGTTGTTGGAGATCTTTTTTTATTTTGTCGTTCATCTTACTGATGAAGTATTTGGGTAAAATTCTGTCAGTTTCTGCCTGGATGTAACTGTGATGTAATTTTACTGTCAGAACAAATTCAGTTTTATTCATAAAGCAGCAAATCACATCAGGCCTGTAAGGTCCAAGCAGCAGACGTTCAGTCTAATATTTAATCAGAAGAAAAATATTCAGATTTATTTGTAATCATTGATAATATTTTTGACTGTTAAGTTGATTCATGTCACGAACTTTTAAAAAGCACTCCTGACTCGTCCACAGCAGTGAAAGTTAAAATAAGCTAATATAGACGACATGGATCAGCTGGTGCGATCAACAATGACTGATCAAGTTTAAGTGACAAGTAGCAGAAAGACAGAAAAGCTGTAATGATCTATGTTTCTTACCTTTGCTGTCCTGAGAGGAATGAAGCACGAGCACAAACACACACCTTTATAGCAGGTGTGTGTTTGTGTGTGAGGTGTCAGTGTGTGAGTTTCAGTTTCATTATTTCCATCATACAACTATGAATACTGCAATACTTTCATCAGTGACTGCAAAATGTCTGAAATGATTTGAAGCTTTGTAGTTTGAGCTCAGGAGCTCTGTTGGCCTTTTGGCTGCCCCTCCCTCAGCCTCCACTCCAGGTGCTGCTCATGAGCATCGTCTGATTGTTGGGTTCCTCTCCAGCGTTGCAGGGTCTTTACAGCCTTACAGTTTAAAGCTGCTGGAGGCGACTGCAGTTGTGAATTGGTGCCGTGCAGTAAAAGTGAAATGAATTTAAAGTTACAGATAAGCACAGATGTGTGCTCAGCTGGATTTCAGCTTCACACCAGGGTCTAAATTCACACTCTTCTGTCGCGCTGACACAAAAACACCTTTTATTCTTCACTTTTTGCTGAATGTTACTGGAGCGGTTTGTCTCGTCTCAGTTTGACAGAAGGATCCAGCACCATCACTCCGCCCTGACATCACTGATGTCGGCTGTTGTCTCTGTGAATGCTGGAAGAACACACTGGGAATTTTTCACTCGCAGACGTCTGCTTTTGTTTGTGGGCTCATTCCAGAGACCAGGTTCAGGTAAATATCTGAGGGTTTTCATCCTGAGATGAAACTCCAGGTTTCTGTTCAGGAACAAGAGCTAAACTCATCAGCGTCTGAAGAGTAAAGCCAAAACTGAAGGTCCTTAAACCTGCACTCTTTTTAACGGTCAGCAGGGGGCGGTGGATAGCACGGCACGTGGTTAAAATAAGAGGCTGGAGGCACAGAGAGCCAGTGCTGATGAACACAAATAAATGATGCAGCTCAGCGGGGGAGATGGATTCAACAGCAGCCTCTGATGGTAACTCTTACAGACTGCTGCGCACAGCCCGGCTTCTTTCACTACAAATGTTGGATGAACACGATCAGAGCCGACTGAAGACTCTGATTGGCTCTTCTGGAACAGAAACAGAAAGAATCTGATAAACCTGCTTTCTGGAGCAGCGCCTGGCATTTACCGGAAACCTGAAGCTCTGACTTGGTGACCAGCATTTTGTTTAGTTCATTCATTCACTGACTAACAGATGAGTTGGTATCATAATCGTTTTTGAGACAATAAGAAATGAAAGTACCCTGATCGAGTCACATCTGTGCCGTGTGCTTCTGAACTGTAGGTGTTTACGGCGTCTCGGTGCTTCCAACAGACGCTCCAAACATCCAAACCTGTGTGATCACGTTACCCACTCTGTGAGGTTTAAGGACCCTGCCAGTGTTCATTAGTGTCTTAATATAAACCCATTTACCATATTAGCACATCGGTTTCATTTCTTCAGGACGTTACTGGACTGGTTTATCTCGTGTTACTCGTACAAACCAAACCGGACCCTTAACACCGGAACAACTGTCACATGTTAGGAATTTTCACTTTCAATGTGAAACGATATTTCACGCCAGCCGACACCTTCGGTTGGATACTTCTTTAGCTTTATACGCACGTCTTTCAGGACTGGGTGTTTTTCTTTCTTTCTTTTTTTTTGTAAGCCCCACAAGATGGAAAAAGCCTCGTATCAGTTTGTGTATTTTCTGTCAAAATTGGTGCACGGTGTACACATGTTGAGAGATTTGTAACTGGCATTATACCTCTACCAAGCATAGCCCAGATCAATTGCTTCAAACCTGAAAACATATGTTCAATACATCATTTTGGGATAAACTGTGAAGTATGATGCGTCTCTAAGGCATTTTTCTCTGTAAAGCTGATAAACAAGAAGCCCTGATGCGTTTCTCATGATTTCTTTTTTTTTTTTTTTTTTCGCCTGTCCCATTTGGTTCTTTAGCCGTCAGAATTGTTGTCTGAAGACCAACAAGGAGACCCAATGGATTTACTTTGCCAAATGGACCATCACGGCCTTGCCGTATTGGTCCATTTGATCGACCTTTGTTGTTATTATTTATTTTATTTTATTTTCAGTTTTACAGACGGGACAGACATGACTGAGGGACAGGAAAGGGAGAAAGAAAGATGAAGGAAAACAAAAACAGAAGGGAAGAGGGACAGTGAGAAAGGGCACTTAAAAAGAGAAAGAAGAGAAAAAAAACCTCCTGGATCACCTGTTGAGAGAAAAAGAAGAGAAAACAAGCAAAAACAACAAAGCAACATACTAAACACAACACCATCACGTTAATCTAGCCAAGTGTAAACAGCAGTAAATACTAAATATTGAATGTTGTTTTGTAGCACGCAGGACCGACAGCGCACAATGTGCTTTGAGGTAGCAGCCAATAAAGGTGTAGTTTATGTCTATGAACAGTGAACACCTGTGTGGATCAGCGCGCTTGTATTCAAAAGGTTTCCACATGTAATGGTCTGCTAGAGGATGTAGAGAGCCATAGCCCCGTCCCCCAGGGCATGAAGAAGGCATGGAGGAGATCCAGGCTGCAGGCATCCAGAGGCCCCAGAGTGCGAGAGCCCAAGGAGGACCACCGGAGGAGCATCCGTGCCACCCTCCTGGGAAGAGCTGAGGAGAGCTGCCTGCCGGCTCTGCAGGCAGCCAGCTGTGCCAGAGTGAACCGAGCCACAGGCCCAGAGGCTGGAGGCCCGAGGGCCCCCTTTGCCCCGGAAGAGGCCTGACCGAGCAACAGGCACCAGGCCCCGCCAAGTAGTCACTGGGAGTGAGCTGGTACATACCTGAGCGCCCAGCCCCGGACACCAAGAACCACCAACGCAACCCCTGAGGGCATCAGTTACCAGCAGGGAGTGTGGTGAGGGGAGATAGGCCTTGGAGGGCCTGTGCCTGGTTTTAATGATGTCACAGTGTAGATTCCAGGTGCAACACCTGAGATCCTGAACCCTGAAGTGCAGGACCAGAAATGCTCCCGTAGTATTACGCTGTCATTTTAATGTTGGCTCAGCTACACCTTTAAAAGACTTCCTGTTAATGTTTGTGTCCTGATAACTTGTGTGACATGACCAGAAGTTCTAATATCGAGCTCCATGTACGAACAGTATTTCCTGCTCTCAGCACTTTTTTGTTAACTCTTTGTTGTCTAAGGAGCTTGGAAAGAAAAGCGTCTGGACACCTTAAGTTGCTTGAAGACGTTTCACCTCTCATCCAAGAAGCTTCTTCAGTTCTAAGGTCAAATGGTGGAGAGTCCCAGATTTAAACCTAGTGGGAGATACCCCCCACAGAGGGACAAAAGGACCCCCTGATGATCCTCTAATCGCCTGAGCCAAGGAATGAAACTGGGTGTGGGTCACAATCAGCCAGGGTTCGAGTGAGTTCATTGTGAAACCTGGCTCCACCTTATCATGCGAATTCCTGAGGTCAGATGGCCCAGGATGTGAGTGGGCGTTAAGGCGTCTGGGGAGGGATCTCAAAACTGGATTATAGATGGCAGACAGTTGGTGTCGTAAACCACCGCCTCTGTTCAAAGATGGTCGCTCACAGTGCACATAAAAGGTTTCCTTCACTCCTCTTTCAAACCATCTGTCCTCTCTGTCCAAAATGTGAACATTGGCATCCTCAAAAGAGTGACCTTTGACCTTAAGATGCAGATGGACTGCTGTGGAGGTGGCTCTTCTGTGTTGTGCCATGCGCTTGTGAAGTGGCTGTTTGGTCTCTCCAATGTAGAGGTCTGGTCATTCCTCGCTGCACTGTACAGCAAACACCACATTGTTAAGTCTGTGTGTTGGAGTTTTGTCTTTCGGGTGTTTGTGTCTGAGCGTGTTGCTGGGTCTGAAATGCACCGGGATGTCATTGATCCTGATTGGGACCCACACCCAGTTTCACACCTTGGCTCAGGCGATTAGAGGATCATCAGGGGGTCCTTTTGTCCCTCTGTGGGGGGAAACTCCCACTAGGTTTATATCTGGGACTCTCCACCATTTGACCTTAGAACTGAAGAAGCTTCTCGGATGAGAGGTGAAACATCTTCAAGCAACTTAAAGAAGTCCAGACGCTTTTCTTTGCAAGCGCCTTTGACTACGATGACCTGGATGACTGAGAACCTTCACAGACTTAACTCTTTGTTCTGGATGTTGTCACAGAGAGGTGAAGGTGTTTTTTTGTGAGGAGCAGCCAATCATGAGTACTTTTTCTTAACCCCCTTGTTGTGTGCACCCCCACTGTTAAAGTGAATTGTTAAATGTTGTCATTTTTATGCTTACCATCTCTACATTGTTTCAACTCTGTGATCAAAGGAATTCCTTTGTCCCCCTCCCCAGCCTCTCGAGGTTCTGGGGAGGCTGTAGTGTTTTATCACAAGCACATCTATAAGACACAGGAGGAGGCAAAGTCTCTGTTCATGCTTCTCATCAGGGCCAGCTCGTCCATCTTATTCCGGAGTGAGCGTACGTTGGAAAGGAAGATCCCAGGAAGAGCAGTTTGCAGTCCGCGTCTTCTCAGACGCACGAGTGCGCCGGCTCACTTTCCTGATCAAAGTCTGTAGTAAATTTGCTGCAAATGCGACAAATATTGGAAGTAAATCCACAGTGTTTTCTGGCATTTTCAACTCCTCACTGCAGGCATGTCATGTGCCTGCCTGCTTCAAGTCCTCTACCATAATCCCTGTCCCCAAGAAACCTAGGATTACTGGACTAAATGACTACAGACCCGTGGCTCTGACATCTGTGGTCATGAAGTCTTTTGAGCGCCTGGTTCTCTCCTATCTCAAGACCCTCACGGCCCCCCTCCTGGACCCCCTGCAGTTTGCATATAGAGCCAACAGGTCTGTAGACGACGCCATCAGCATGGCCCTACACTTCATCCTGCAGCATCTGGACTCCCCAGGAACCTGCGCCAGGATCCTGTTTGTGGACTTCAGCTCTGCCTTCAACACCATCCTTCCAGACCATCTCCGAGACAAGCTTTCCCAGATGAATGTGCCTGATCCCATCTGCCGGTGGATCACTGACTTCCTGACGGACAGGAAGCAGCACGTGAGGCTGGGAAAGAATGTCTCGGACTCCCGGACCATCAGCTCCCCTCAGGGCTGTGTTCTTTCTCCTCTGCTCTTCTCCCTGTACACCAACTGCTGCACCTCCACCCACCAGTCTGTCAAGCTAATCAAGTTTGCAGATGACACCACCGTTATTGGACTCATCTCGGACGGGGATGAGTCTGCCTACAGGAGGGAGGTTGAACGTCTGGTGTCCTGGTGCAGCCACAACAACCTGGTGCTGAATGCCCAGAAGACAGTGGAGATTATTGTGGACTTCAGGAAGCACACAGCTCCACTCCCCCCCATCATCCTGACTGACACCCCCATCACCTCTGTGGACTCATTCCGCTTCCTGGGTACCACCATCACCCAGGACCTGAAGTGGGAGCCCACCATCACCTCCGTCATTAAGAAAGCCCAGCAGAGGATGTACTTCCTGAGGCAGCTGAAGAAATTCAACCTGCCAACACGGACGATGATGCAGTTCTACACTGCAATCATCGAGTCCATCCTCACCTCCTCCATCACCGTGTGGTACGCTGGAGCCACTATCAGGGACAAACAGAGACTGCAGCGTGTTGTGCGCTCTGCTGAGAAGGTGATTGGCTGCAGACTCCCATCTTTGCAGGACCTGTACACCTCCAGGACATTGCGGCGTGCAGCTCGGATCTCAGCTGACCCTTCTCACCCTGGACACAGTCTGTTTGACCTGCTCCCCTCAGGCAGGAGGCTCCGGTCCATTCGCACCAGAACCTCTCGCCATAAGAACAGTTTCTTCCCCTCTGCTGTTGGACACATGAACAATAACCACATGACTGTTCCCACCACTAACACATGACCCTACGCTGTGTTCACTGCATCATTCCATGTTTGGCACTGATCACCACCTGCACTCATGTATATATCTATCTTCTTAGCACTTTTAAGTCTTATTTTTATGTCTATTTAAGCGTTATCTGACAGTATGTTTGCACTAAGTACCGCAGCAATTTCCTAATGTTGTAAACCTGCTCAACATTTGGCAATAAAACCCTTTCTGATTCTGATTCTGATTCTGATCCTTGTGAAGGTTTGTTTCATGTTTGGTAAGCTTCCTGCCCTTTTTATGGCTTCACTGTGTTGTGTATGGTGAACCAATACAGGAATTGAACCATACATTGGGTGTGGGGGAGATTACCCTCTTTATGACCAGGATGTTGTTAGAAACAGTTGTGATCAGGAAGTCACGCACACAGAGACACACACAGACATTCTTGCACACGTGCACACACACATTCTCACATGCATGTCCTTCACGGGAATAAGTCCCAGGGTCAGTGGGGTCTAAGTTTAGACCCAACACCCACCCTACTTTAGTGTTCTGGTCACAATTGACCAGTTAGTCTTAACAGCTCTTAAATTAACATAAGAAACGTCAGTTCAGTGGGCCATTCAGGGGGTTGGAGGCCAAATGGGGTGGAGGTTGGATTCCAATTCATTTTCTATGGTGTTTTCTATGGCCGGGAACATTAGAGATGTAACAAAGTTGATTAAAACGTTCAAAATTCAACTAAAGAGGTGCTTATCACTTTCATATAGTGCATACTGTGGAGGATGTCATAAGACCCATAGGCAATCGGATGTAAAACACAATATTTATGGGTTTTATCATTTGTAAATTGGTCAGATTTGACCCAAACATGACAGGAAGGTAGGGGGAGGAGCTAAAAGCGCTTCTTTCAGATGCAATGAGCTGAGTGGTTGCACTGAGGCCCAGGATCAGATACAGACTGTGAACCGGAGCTTAAATGAGCAGAATGGATTACCTTTAAATGTTCCATTTAATGTAAAAACCTGAAGAACAAGTTCAGATACTTGTATTCTCAGTCAGTGCGCAGTGTAATGGTACAGAGAAATTGCAGACCTCAGAATGGACATCCTGTCTTCTCTCTGGTTTCACACTGAAGTGTTTGCAGGATTTCTGCTGGACTGGTCTGATTACACTCTCAGTGTTTCACTGAAACACAAGCTTTTCTGCTTCATCTTGTTCACACACTTCAGCCCAAACATTCAGCTCAGATCTCGTGTATCACCTCGAAGTTCTTAAGATTTCACGGGAAACCTAAAGCTCTTTATCACCTTTGCTTTTAACTGCACCCTTTGGTTACACCTGGTCTGACCTTTCAGCTTCATTCAAACAACTTTAACATCTGAGTTTGTTGAATGTGGGTAAGCTGGTCATGTGCTGCGTGTGGATTTTACACTCGTTTTTTTTCCATAAACGTGCTGTTGATGTTCTTCAGCTGCACCTTCTGACGTTTCTTTGTCTTCCAAACCCAAAAAGGCGAGCAGGGAGCTAAAGATGAACATGCCGGAGGAAACTGATGTCTGACCTTTAGGAGCTGTTGGTCTGAGAAAACCGGCTGCCAACTTCAAGTATAATTCTCCATATTTTACATTTGCACAGTATGTGGAGTACTTTATTCAGGAGAATGAAATCATTTGTAAGGACACAAAAATGTTCAGCAGTTTTTTTCTTTTATTTGAATCAGAGTGAAGAAAATACATTGACTTTCTACTCCGGCACAGATTATCTCTAATTTATGTTTCTAACTGAGAAATACGTCTGGTTAAAATTCACTGACTGTGTTTGTCCATCACGAAGGCCAACACACACACAGAGTCATAAATGTTAAGACGCCTGTTCTCACATTAACATTCCGATTAACAAATTGATAATTGTGGTCTTGAGATCAGGATTTCTCATCACTTTATCAATGAGGTCTTCAGCAGTTTTCCACACCAGGCCACGTAAATGTCGCCTGATTGCGTTGAAGAGCTCTCTCCTCTGGTCATCAGTCATCTCCCCCAGGATCTCAGGCACAGACTTGAACTTTTTACTGGTCAGCCAGCTGGAGAGGCCACCAATGACTCCACCTAGGAGACACAGAAGAGAGGGTGAATGGAAAGTCAGAACCAGGTTTGGTATCCAGTCTTGTTTCCACAAAAAGGTTAAGTGTTTGAATTATCCCAAATAAAAACATCAGAAAACACAGCTGAGGATTTTTATCTGTTTAATAATAGATTTATATTTACTGTGAACAAGTTTCGTAAAAGCCAAAGAAAAATGATCCGATTTATGGTTTTGTCCCCGTATGTGTTTCTCCTCCATGTTATCTGTTCAGATAGGGTTAGGGTCTCATTGTTCAGAAACAATGACTTTATTTTGTTTTTATTTTCTTAGTATTACCCACTGTAGGAACAGTTCCCTCTTATCTGGATCATTCATTCACTCACCAACAGCAAACCCCACAGGTCCAAAGAGAGCCGCGCATACTAATGTGCATCCTCCCGTCACAACTGTTCCTTTGAGGAGGCGCATCCAGGTGTTTCTCAGCTCTCTCTCTACATCAGGTGATAATTCATGAATCAGTTTTTCGATATGTTCATCTTTCGCTTCCATCTTCTTGGTGAATCTCCTGTAAGAGAAAAATATGATAACTGATCACCGAGAAGTTCCTATGAACTAAAACAGAATACACATCCATATTAATAATGCAGCATGAATAAGAATAAACGTCTTACCGTGCTGTCCTGAGTGTGCGAGCTGATAATCTGCTGTGCACAGAAACACTGACCTGAGCATCCCGCTTCCACTTTATATCAAGATGTCTGTGGGGCGGGTGGAGGTGTAAGTGGCTTCCAGTTCTTCTTAAGTTTCATTATTACCTGGATTGTCTCTGCAAACATCCAGTACATAATGCTGAAAATGTGCTGGTTTGTCCTGTTTTACTCGTACAAACCAAACCGGACCCTTAACACCGGAACAACTGTCACATGTTAGGAATTTTCACTTTCAATGTGAAACGATATTTCACGCCAGCCGACACCTTCGGTTGGATACTTCTTTAGCTTTATACGCACGTCTTTCAGGACTGGTTTTAATGATGTCACAGTGAGACTCCAGGTGCAGCAGTGCAGAGGAACACCTGAGATCCTGAACCCTGAAGCTCACCTACACATAAGTATGAACTTTGGACTTTTACAGTGCAAAGCCAGAGACGCTCTCGTACTATTACTTTGTCATTTTAATGTTGTGTCATAACAGCAAAGCTGTGTCAGGTAAATCACTCCTCCAGTTTAAATGAGCCGCACTGACAGAAGCAGGGATTGGTGCTTTGTGGCCTGTGAGGCCGGGTCAGGACAGGTGTGCCCACCTGTTGGTGCCATACTCTACACCCTTCTGCTGCTGATCAGTGTGCTGTGACCCTTAAGCTGTGATAACCTTTGCATTAAGATATGTGGTCCAGTATTAAAGATGAACAGTCCATAAATATCTTTGTTGGGTCCACGTGACACTAATTCTCTGCAACAGCTACAAGAGCATCTTCTGTGCAAACTGACGTGGGTCCAGTTTACCTTTCACCTCACTAAGAACACGATCTCTTCTTTAAAGCTATTCATTGCAATGGATTTGTTTTTGGTACAGGACCTTATGAGGACGCCCAGGCTACGAGACCAGCGTGGACCATAAGAGATTTGGGACTGGTGTCTAAAGACAAAGCTAAGCTCTTTCCTACGCTCCCACAATCCTACCAGTTAATCCATCAGGCTACCTGCTTCTGTAATACTGACCTTTCTAAAGGTTCCTCCCTGCTCAGACACAAGCTGCTCCATAATGTAGCTCTGTTACCTACTGAAGTCAATATTCCAGCTGCACAGCTTCATAGGAAGTGAGTCAGCTGAAAACATCTGGAGCATCAGCAACAGGACGCAGCAGAGCCAGGACTGCTGCCCTCCTCAGCTCACAGACCATCACAGGCTGATGTTGAAGAAGAAGAAGCATGGAGCTGTCCCACTTTACAGATGTGTCGCTGCCATCAGAGTTTCTCATTTTAAACATTTGATGTGTTTTCTCTCTTCTACTCAGAATAAAATCTGAGTTTATGAGATTTGGTAGAAGCTGATTTCTGATTTGGTGAAAATTGGGTCAAAGTCAACCAAATATGAAGATCAGTAAAAACTTTATATTGCCCACAATCATCAAATTTCACAACAACATACCAGGTCTTCCTCGACAGACACGAGTACCAAGGTTGGCTAAGCCCAAGGTCAATGTTGACCTTTCAATTCAATTTTATTTATACAGATCACAACAACAGTCGCCTCAAGCTGCTTTACACTGTCAGGTCGACCCTACAATAACACACACAGAGAAACCCAACAATCATATGCCCCCCTATGAGCAGCACTTTGGCGACAGTGGGAAGGAAAAACTCCCTTTTAACAGGAAGAAACCTCCAGCAGAACCAGGCTCAGGGAGGGGCGGGGCCATCTGCTGTGATTGGTTGGAGAGAGAGAAGGAAGACAGGATAAAGACATGCTGTGGAAGAGAGCCAGATTAAATAAGTAGTATGAGAAATGCGTTGTGTGACAGGCGACGCAGAGAGCTGTACAACACAGTTTTTATTTGTCCAATGCAACGTCCTGCAGTGTCACAATGATGTCATAACACGCTGCAATAAAAACATGATAAAAAACATCAGAGGTGTAGTACCAGCCCTCGGTCTTCGGGGGGAGTAATCATTTTACAGTGTACCAGCTGAGCTGTCAGTCATCAAAGCTGCTGAACAAATATTGAATGAAAAGCTTGAAATCTGAGAGCAGGAGCACTCTAAAAAGACCCTGATGCAGAGTGTGCGAATGAGCAGATTTTCTAATCCAGATTAAATTACACGCTGGTCCCATTCAGGGATTAAAAAAGCCAAAGTAACAAAGACATCAGTGCTGCACAAACATTGCTGAGAACTTCGTCTGTGTGAGCTGCGAGACGTCCGTGATTCAGTTCAAAGGTCAGGTCCACGTGGAACCATCCCTCAGTCCTTGTAGCGCACCTCCGCTTTCAGCTCCTTGGTGACGTAGCTAATTAAGGCAGCGGCGACCTGCTGCTGGAGGGTGGAGTTCCCCATCACGAGCGAGACGAGCTGGGCCGCGTCCGTCCAGTCCAGGTTCCCCAAGACGGCCGTGATGGACTCGTAGAGCTGCCTCTGCTGCGGGGGAGGCAGCTCCATCAGGATCTGAGGCAGAGGTCTGAACTGCCCGCTGGTCAGCCAGCTGCCCAGGAGACCGCCGACGGCGCCGCCTGACAGAGACGCAGAAGAAGAACACCAGCGCGTCAGAGGCGCACACACAGGCGTAAACAGGCTTAAGTAACAGCTGTGGCCGAGGTCAGCGACGTCCAACTTTAAACGTCTAAAGCTTTAAACACAGGCTGTTCACATCAATACATTTATTGATTGATTATATTATATCTATTATGGAAAAGTTAAGATCAGAGCGTGTTAAGGCGTGTGCTTTCAGGCCATGCATGTGAGCACCTGTGAGGACATAAAGCCTCCTGGTGGACAAACTTGTGACTCCCCTGTTGAATTATGGGCTTCGCCAGAGTTTCAGAAAACTTGACCTCTGACCTTGACCTCTTATCAAATGAGATGTTAGTACACGCACCGTGCTGTGAATTTTAAACTCTGCGTCGCCTCGTTCTCAAGTTATCAGATTTACAAACTTTGGTGACCAAAGTGCGTCTGTGTTTCCATCAATGCAAACGACTAAATTCAGCGTGTGGTTAAAAATAATCGTCACACATGTGAAACGGCTCTGCCTTCACTGAGGTCGTTTACCTGTTCGTTCACACAGGTGTGCTTTAACTCTCCTGTCGGCCACACAAAGCGATTTACATAACGCCAGAGGCCTTTCAAGATGGCTGCTGTGTGGGGAGGACTTTGCTGGTCCAGGTTACTGAGGCTGCCCGCGTGATCACTGCAGCAACTAAAGCCTCCAAACGTCTTCTTACCTGCAGTTACTGCAGAGGACTCGAACCTGCTCGTGTTTACTGCCTTCTACCACAAAAAGCACAAATCCTCAGAGCGTGTTATTACTCTGACAGCTGTGGCAAACACGCGGCCTCGTCCACAGTCAGGTTTAAACCGACAAACTCAAACCCAGCGTCCTCCTCTGTTTCCTTTTATGTCTTTTTATCTCCTTCTGCTGAATCAGCAGATTTAATTCCTCCTCCTGCTTCTTCTACTTACCGACAGCGATCCCCGGAGGTCCGCCGAGCAGCCCGCCCACAAACGCAGATCCTCCCGCCACCATCGCCCCTTTGGTGGAGTTCTTCACGGCGACCTTGATCTCCTCGTGAGCCGACACTTCACAGCACAAACGCATGACGTCGTCCATCCGGGCGGGCATCTCTGCGACTCCACGTGGTGTCTTTCCTGAAAACAAGGTCCAAAAATGAAGATGAGTGTAAGTAGTTATTCCTTACACAGCGACGCACACCTGGGACAGGTGAGCTGCCAGCGTCACAGTTTCACAGGTAAATCTGCTGTTAGCGTGTCGCAGCTGTCACATCTTTAATCGCATTTCTGTGGTTGCTGCATCATTGATGCAACAGTGTGTGAGCTCCGTGAGAGAGGCAGCGGTGACTAACGTCACACACAGCGTGTCACAGTAACACACGCGTGTGCGACACGAGGTCACGTGTGTACTGACTCCGTGTCTATCTGCGACCACACAAACCACCCAACCCGAGCCTACGCTGCTCAGCGGTTGCGATTTCTCTCGCGTCTCCTTCTCTTCCTTCTGCTCCGCCTCCACCTTTCCCAGCATCCACCTGTGCCAAATGTGCAGCTGTATGATGACGCATGAATAGAAATAACATACAGTAGAAATGCAGCACAGACACAAAAGTGGAAGCAGCACGTCTGACCCTAAAATAAAAACCAGTTTCAGTTTTCCATCAGCTGCTGACTGTGACATGTAACAAAGAAAAGTGAGATTCAAAGAGCAGAGTGTCATCCACCTTCAGCCTGTTTGCATAAAACTGTCACGCACACGCGAGGCACGGAAAGGACCACAGCTTGGTTTCACTTTTACTTTCCAACACAGCCTGAAACCATCAGACGGCCTGTGATCATTATAATTACTCGAATAAACCACATCCACGGCCCTGCTGCGTTATCTTTCGTGTTTCTTAGGGGGCTGTCAGAGCTCCGGGTTCAGGACAGGCTCCGTGTAAACGCGTCGGGCACAATCACAGCAGTTGGACTTAAATTAGACGGTTTCTGAGCGGAGTTTGGTGGGACGGGCTCGGCAGTGACAGGTGTAGCACACCGGCAAACAAGAAGTAACCACAGAGTCAGGACGTGAACATCAGCTGCTCTGTCTGATTCACAGAGTCGGATAATCTGAACCGGTTGGATTCAACTGCGAACTCGGGACTTTTTTTTTACCGAACACTCAGACTCGTTCCCCTCTCTGTGTGAGGCTGCAGAGGTCAAAGGTCACACAGCTGATCGGAACACATTCTGCTTACCTTCAGTCCGTCACTGTCCGCAAACTGTAGACAACTTCCGGCTCTGCAGATCAATGAAGGAGGAAACACACGAGCCTGTTTGATTCTTCTTCGCTGAACACAAACCGGAGAAACGGAGAGAAGACGGTCCGGTGCGCCGGTCCGCTCAGGAACTCACGTTAAAACACTCACGCTCTAATCTCACTCTACTTTTGTTTAACGAACGCATGCGCACAAAGTTTGATACGCTCAAAGAGCACATGCGCACTAAACAAGCCGGAGACCGGAGAAACTTCAAACAAAGTTTCTACACGGAGAGTTCTGATTGGTCGCTGCAGCTCGCTACGTCACCCAAGCCTCCACATTGGTCGCTTGAATTAAAAAGAAAAAAGAACTAAATTCTTTCTTCGTGTTTTGAAAGTCAGCTCGGTTCATTTCCAGCATCCTGCAGCGCGCTGTGGTCGTTTCTGTATATAAGGATTTAGATTGTTTTGATATTGTGGTATATTGTTCATTGTGTTGCTCGTATGTTGTGTTTTAAATTGTTGTGCACTTCGCTCTGTCCTTCACATTTGACTTTATTAAATATTATGATATTTAATTATCTGCTTGATTTTCTTATTGTATTCATTCTGTTTAGCTTTGACCTCCTTCGGCTGTTTGTTTGGTCGGATGTTACCGAACTTCAGACCAGAGGACGTTTCTGTGTTTTATGTTTGACTCATTTCTTCTTCTTCTGCTGAATCGAAGAAAAATGAAGTAAATCGGACCTCGCTGTCCTCACCTGCAGTACCTGCGGCTGCCACCAGGAGGCGCCGCCCCCTTTGTTTTAATATGTGAAGCGTTTGTTTCATTGAAGCTGCGTCCCACACACGCCCCGAGTGGGGTGAATGTGGGACTCGGGACCTTGTAGCTGTCACAAACATTCATATCTGATCCTGCGTCTGAATCCTGTTTGTCTTGTTTCCTGTCTGAGAGCAGAGGGACTATTTAACCTCCTCGCATCCTAATATCACCGTTTCATAAAGAGAAACAGAGCGCGGTCCAAGCACCGGCACAGCGAGCTGGAGCAGCCTCCGCGTCCATCACTGACATGTTTACATTTATGCTATTTGCATCTTTATTTCACGCTTTCTTCCTATTTTTACTTCCTGTTGCGTCACACTGCCACAAAGACGTTACCCTCATCCGTGTTTGTGATTGCTGAGCTCCAGATCGCTGAGCGCGCGGGTTAACCCAGCGAGCAGATAACCTGCTTCCGGTGACCTCTGACCCTGACCGGTACGCTGAGGAGTGACCTCAGGCCTGCCGGGTCTGCCCGGCTGAACTCGGCTCAGTGCGAGGATCGGGGCAGGGGGCGGGGCTTTGTTTGTTTACGTGTGATGCAGTGAGATACGCTCCGCCTGATTGGGTGGATTTTGGTGACGTTTGAGGCAGCGGGGGAGGAGCCTGTGTGAGATAAACAACCTGTGGATGAAAACAAGCACAGAGAGAACCGGAAGCTTCAAAGCGGCGAAAACATCGACTTATCGGAGCAGGTGGGTCTGAATCTTTAGTTACACCCACGCGTGACCTTTGACCTGCACGCGGTTAGTGTTAGAGTCTCTGTTCCGCCGTACCTGAGCACGGGCAGGGTGCTTGTTCCAGCTGGAGGTACACGGAGTCCTGCCGAGGTCGGTTTCTCACGCACGCACAGAGGCGCGTGTCTGTTAGTGAGTGCGTGCACTTCTGTTGTGTTTCACGCGCAGATGTTTCTGTAAACATGATGAAGCTGAGGGTCACGTGATGAAGCGGAGCTGCAGTCAACATGTGAGCAGGACAAACGCACAGGAACAACGGTTCTCAGTTTAATAGAAAATAAAGTTTTATTATTTTAAGATCTTATAAACTGCAGTTGAGCAGTAATGTGGAAACAGGAGGTGAAAGGTCACGACCCGGCTTCCTGTCTTTGTGGAACATCACCTGGGGTCAAGCTGCTCAGGTTTCTGAGGCCTCGGCGTCATGAGGGAAGCTTTTTACCTGTGATGATCTCACCTGTGTGCTGCTCTTTATCCACAGGTGCTGTCAGAAACGTCGGGATGATCGGAAAGATTCTTGCTCAGCTTATCGGGAATGCCAGCGAGGACCAGGAGTCAGCAGGAGAAGAACACGAGACGCTGCGGGAGTTCGAGGACGAGGGCTGGGTCATCGTTACCCTGCCAGGTGAGAAAGTCAACCTGCTTCAGGTGTACACGCTGCAGCGCCGATGCTTCTAAACATCTCTGATCCTCATGCAGAGGACGGGCTTCTGTCGGCTCCAGACGGGGACCTCCTCGAGAACCTGCTGATCGAACACCCGAGCATGTCCGTCTACCAGATGAGACGCGGGGTGGGTGGAGCCGAGGAGGAGGAGCCGGGCTCTGATGAAGAGGAAACCTCAAGGTTATGATGCTGACGATGCTTTCATTCAGATAATCTGAAACCAGTTTTACAAACACAGAAGAAGACAGCAGGGCAGGTGGGCGGGGTTTATAATGTGGCTTCCTGTGTGTCTCTCCAGGCCTGTGGCGGTAAGGCGGCATGTATCCTGGCGTCTCGCCGCCTGGGGGCTTCCTCTGCCGTACAACATCCAGCTGCCGGCGGCGCAGCGTGCCAGGAGCCGTGCTGAAGGCAGGAAGCTGAGCCGCGGCGCCCTTCACAGGCAGAACCTCACCAAGACACGCTTCTGCCCTGCAGAGCGGCGCTACGGACACTTCAAGCAGCCCTGCCAGCGTCTCTACAACTACTGACTCCAATATCGGCGCCGCTCAGGCTTCACCTCGCCGTTACATCACGTGACATTCACCACTTCCTGTGCAGTAATCAAACAGCTGAAAGAACCACACGTTTTTCATTCTTCTGTAAACTTTATTGTCAGCAGGGCGAGCGCCGCGCGGCAGAACAGTCACTGCTCAGATTAATGTTGATGATGTCAGAGCTTCGTGCTCTGTCGCCGTGTTCAAATCTGTCATTTTGGCGGCTTCGCTCTTCTTCTTCTGCGTGTTAAAGTGTGTGATGAGTTGACCTCTTGACCTTTGCAGCGTTCCTGCTGCTTTTCTACTTTTTATTTGACACAAATGTGAGATTTTAATTTTTATTTGTGTGTATTTATAAAATGTTTTAAAAAAGCAAAATAAAGTTTTTGAGATTTTCTAAAGCTGCGGTCTGCGTGTCTTTATGGTGGGGGCTCGTTCACTGCCGGAGCTTCCGGATTTTCCCCATGAACCTCTTCACCTGCTGCGGGTCCACCTCGTTGGCCCAGTGCCCGCCCAGCTTAAAGTGGGAGCCCACTATCATCGCGTTTGCATCCAGGTAGCTCTCGACATTGTCATAGGTCACTCCTGAGCCAATCAGCACGGGGATTCCCACAGACTGGGAAACGTCTGGAAAAACAGAAAAAATCACTTTAATGAATTTCTATTTAAGAACACGTCAGCAGTCGAAAGCTTCGTTTCCCACCGTCCAGCAGCACACGAACGCATCTCAACCCTCCAGACTTACAAACCCTGAAAGTCCACCTGAGGCTGTGAGCAACGAGGTTTAGAATTTGAATTAGATCATTTAGATTTCATTTAAACCTCTGAATATTACAAAGGAATCTAGTAGATCGCTACTAAACGCACTGCAGGCTGGACTCAGCACAGAGAGGCGTCGGGGTGAGGGCTGCTGTGGTGCTACTTCCTGCCTCTCAGTCGATATGTGACCCACCCTGATTAGTCACACCTGTTCCCACTCTGATGATCCTTCTGTTCCCTGACACAGTCCGAGTGTTTTCCTGGCTCCGTGTTGGGACCTGGTCTTTGGGCCGTGTCTCTGATACGTTTGCCTCGTTTACTGTCAGCTGTTTGGACCTTGGGTTGAAGCATTGCTAACTAAAATGCAGCCGCTGCTAGCATGCGTGGTTTGTTTATCTCGCCTGGAGCAGCCTCTGCTATATAAACATCATCACCGAGTGCTAACTCCTTGGAGCTCAAAGGTATCTGACTGCATGCTGCGCAGGTCCTTTGGGTCGGTGCAGGACAGTGTGTGTGCAAACAGGCTCACTGCATGCATATTCTCTGGCTTCATAATGACTTTGCTCACCTGAGGCGTGCCCTCTCTGACCTGCCAGAGTCTCCTGCCTGTGCGCAGAGGGGTGTGGCAGATATAAGACTGACACATTAGAGTGTGACAGAATAGAAAATACGCCTCAGACGCCTTCACCACCTGCAGAGCTGCACTCAGTGAACCTCCGCTCACACGCGTGACCTGGTGAATGCGTCTGAACATGACCAGCACCTGTGTGTGTGTGTGTGTGTGTGCGCGCGCAGCAGTGGCATGTACAGCCCTCAGACTGTTTACAGGCTTGAGTGTCCGGCTGCTATAAATATCCTGGCTGCTGCTGCGAGGATGCGGTGCAGAGTTCAGACTCAGTAACCTGAGCTGATACAAACCTTACTGACTGATTACTGCAGGATTTATGGTCCTGTGCATGAAGCTGCATGAAGCTGCAGAGCAGCACCTCAACGCTGATTGCTTAAATGTTTTAAACAGGAAATGGACCTACAGATGAGGAAGCACAAAAACACGGCACTCATCAGTAACACCTGAGGGCAGGTATAGCTCTGGGTTTATCTCAGTGAATGTCGGTGGAGCCATGACTTTCATTTCTAAGCTTTCGATAGGAAATGGACTGGTTCTTTTCTACTCTGATCACTTAAGGACACAGAGGGAAAAACGAGTGGATTTACCTCCCACAAACAGCTCAGGTGGGCTTGACCCCCTGCTGTGAGTGTGACATTTAAAATTCAGACTCTTTGGGCGCCGGTTTAGCTCAGTGGTTCGAGTGCGACCCGCGGCCCTCTCTCCCTCGGGGTGAGGGGGACCTCTTCTGGACAAACGGGGTAAAAGCAGGAGGACCTGAGGTGAGGGGGCTTAAAAAAAATGTCTGATATGTTGTGAAATACTGTTCTGAGAATAAAGTGAAGTGTGCATCCGCCCACGCAGCACAGCTGATGAAGACACACCTGAACCCTGCAGAGCCAATCAGCTGTTTCTGTGCTGCATGCAGGTGAATCCTTTCTGCAGCTCTAACAGGAGTCACCTGACCTGAGATTTTAACTTCAGATTTTAATTTCAAAATAAAAATCCTTGTAATGTCTCCTTTTTATATTCTGCAGCGAGAAGCTGCTAGGATTCTGATTGTAGATGATAAAGTGATAAAATGCAGTGAGTGACGAGAGTCAGGCTAACATCTGGACAGAGTGTGCGTGTGTGCGGCAGGGGCGGGACCTCGGAGCTCCTCGGGGTCGGCCTGCAGTCCTGTGGCTGCTCCTGTGATGATGACGCCGTCTGAGAGGAAGAACTCAGCAGCACGCGCCGTCTCTGCGACGCTCACGTCTGACGTCAGGGCGTGAGAGCTGGAAACACACACACACACACACACACACACACACACACACACGTGTGGATGTTACACACTGGAGATGATAAGTGGTTTGCACTGTAATAGAAATCAAACCTTGTGTGAGGTGTGTGAAAGTTTCATGATTTGCTGCTCAGTGGGGTGGATGCTCCTCCCACAGCAGCAGGTGAGCTGCCCTTCAGTGTGTCTGCAGTAGACACCAGAAGGACACCACAGGGGACCATCAACATGAAAGCCGCAGGTCCAGGCAACATCCAGGACGGCCTAAGAGCTCGCCAAAGTGCTGACACACATTTTAACACCTCTCTCGCCCAGGCTGGCCCCATTCACGTCCCAGTGCCTGAAAGCTCAGCTGTGACAGGCATGAATGACTGTTGGCCGGCCGCTCATCCTGATTATCTGCAGCTGTACTCAGACACAGGAAGTGTTTTCACGTCTTCTTGCATCACTGAGTACTTCATTCTTTACTATAACTGCACAGCAGGTGACCTCACCTGTGCTTCTTCTTGATGTCGGTGAAGATCTGCACGTGCTCAGCTCCGATCTGTTTGCGGTACCGCAGTAACTCCCCGGCGCCGGCGTTCAGGAGGCCTTCGTCTGCCACGTGAGCAAAGACGAAGGCCTCAGCCCTGATGAAGTCCAGGCCTGGAAGCACACAGCGCCGTCACCGTGCTGATCACACGTCCTGCATCTTTCCAAACACATCAACATGAACTGAATGAACAACTGAACCTGAAGCCAGAGCCACAGCCAGAGCCTGCTGATTGGCTGCAGTCAGGATCTGCGCTCCTATAGGCAGGGACGGACAGGCGGCCCTAACGCTGCAGCAGACGGCGGTCATGCAGGCGCTCACCTCGGGGCCCGCGCTCAGAGAGTACGGCACATCGTGCATGTTTTCAACGATCAGTCCATCCTGAAAGACGGGATTGGAGGTTCGGTTAGGGCCTCGCCTGTGCAGACTGCAGAGCTGTGAGGAACGCAAACAACGTGCACAAACGTACAACCCCTGCGTCTCTGTAGATCGCTGCCTCCCGGCACGCCGCCTCGCTGATTTCAGACATTTTCAAAGAGCCCAGTGGGCTACCTGAGGAAGAGGAGGAGCCTGTTATAAAGGGTCTCAAAGAGTACCCTCAACACTTAAGGATGTGGGCACCGATGTGCACATCATGCATGTACAAGAATACGAGCGCAAACTGTGATGTTTTTCTCTGCAGCTCCTCCTACTCAAAGTCACGAGTACACCTGGTGACACATCAGGACACAACCATGATCACCTGGACGAACAACAAAACACCGCATATTTACAGCGTGTCATTATTTATTCAACACTAAACCAAAACGCAGCGTGTGAGAAACTATCAGCTGCTGCTAATCGATGCAGGTTATTGACTAACTGATCATCAGCGGTGTGAGCGCCTCTGTAAAAGCAGAGCTTTGGTCTGTTTGCAGGGCGACCGTGTTCAGGTCTGTTAACACAATCCCAAAATATTCCTACGAGTGGACGTCCCAGCAAGTTTACCCCAAGGTCAGAGCGTGCAGAAAGTGTGTGTTAGTGTGTGAAAGGTCAAAGGTCATGACAGCAGAAAAAGTGAGAGCAGGCCTTGTTTGGACAGGAGAACGGGGCCGAGGTTCAGGGTTCAGGGTGGGTCATCGTCTGCATCGATGTACTTATTGTGTATTTTGTTGCCGTGTATCTTCGTATGAAGTTAAGGTCGATCGTACTGCTGCGAGTCTCAGCCTGCAAAAGGGATGTTTGATCTCCACTCACATTGTCCTGGTTAAATAAAGTTTAACTGCCCCGTCACAGGGCGACCACACCGGTGTGCGAGGCTGAAATGTTACACGTCTGACTTAATCAAGTTCATGTCTGAGCGCAGCGTACGCAGGAAAATGTCACATATCAGCTAAATCTGAGCCAATCAGAATGTGCGATGTTGTCTTAACCTGATGACGCGCAGGCCCACGCGAAGCTGGACGCCAGCTCACCCTGAAACCACATTTTGCAAACCTCTGTGCTCTTACTGACCTCCCCCTGCCACGACCAAACACTTCACCTGAACCTGGAGGACGCCGACAGGTGGACTCTGTTACCTGGCAACGCTTTCACGTGAATCATTCCGATAACGACGGATTTTAGACGCCCAAACAGCTCCAAAAACTTCATCCTTCCCTTTCTGTGCAGACGCCACAGAATGAAACCTGTTTGTGTCGTTCTCAGGAGGGGGTCATGTGACTGACCAAAGGTCGACTTTGTTCTGTTCACCAAACAAAAAGAGTATTTCAGCTTCACCGAAGACACGAACACAATCATCTCTGGAACAAGTTTCCTGGCTGTAAATCAGGGCCAGCAGGACGTGTCTCATCTATTTAACTTTTACGCTCTCTGAGGAAGCTGAAGTTTAACCATTAATGTTTGTCTGCACTCACCTGGCTCTGGGTTTCCTCTCAGACTCACCTTCCTCCACTTTCACCCACTTATTAAAACTTCTATTCTTCATATAGCAGCAAACCTCGAAGCTCCGTGCCGACCGCAGGAAACTCAAAGCAGTCGTTCTGCGCCTGGCAGCTCCATCACCCTCCCTCCTCTGCACATGCTCAAACCATCTCATCCTCTCTGACTCTCAGCTGCTCCTCTGATGGACTCCTCCTTCTCACTCCCAGTGAACGTCTGAACATCTTCAGCTCATCCTCTGCCATCTCCAAACAGCAGAGCTCACTGCTGTCTTTGAACCTTCCCTTTGTCTCGTGCTGCTACCCTTCCGTCACGAATCACCCCTGACATTCATCTCCACCCGCTCCGCCCTGCCTTCTTCACCTCTCTAGTGCACCGTTCATTGCTTTGGGTCCACACCAAGCCTCCTTGTCCTCCTTCCTTTGTCCAGAGGACACTCCCTGCAGTTTCCCTCAGCTTTACTTTCCCAGCATCCTTCCTTCACTCACTTGCTCTTCTTGATGTCCAAAGTCACCCTGCAGTCAACCATCCGATACTGTCCAGCTACATCCTCCCTGACACCACCTCAGTCTCATATCTCGCTCAGATCACACCTTCTGTACCTTCCTCCACCCCTCTGACCTCCACCCTGTGGGGCGTACACACTGACACCCTTCGACCTCACGCTTCATACTGGTGACCTTGCCTGTTACTCCTCACCTCCACAGCACTGCTCAGGCTCCTCCTTCAGGATTACTCCTGCTCCATTTCTCCTCCCGTGATCAGAGCTGTCTGTAAATCACGAGGAAGCCTCGGTGCTTCCCACAGCTCAGAGGGATCATCGTGGAAGTCTCCACTGTCCTGACCTGTGCTGCTGTGTTTGTAAATGCAGATGCTGAGCTCTGTTACGGGTCATGTCTCAGCAGCAGGAGGAAGGATGGTACCGATGTGACGTTATTGCATTTCCTGTATAAGCTGGTTATTAAAACCACGGCCTAATGAATTATCATATTCAGCCTGCAGCAACAACCGTGTGAGGACGCTGTCATGTGATCACGTGACCAGCAGCCACAGATTTGCTGACGTCAAAGGTTGGTTTGCCTCCTGCCACTTTATCAGATTTAATGGTGAAGTTGGGAGCCCGGGGAGGAGTCCGGAGGCGGCTGAGCGGGTCACTCCGTTACGGTCGGAGGCGGGGCGAGTACGGCAGCCCGCAGTGGACATGTGGGAGGCGATACGCTTCATTTTCCCGCTGAATCACAACCCGGTCCCGTGACAGACACTGAAGGTAACGCGCACGGAACCCGCTCGCTCACTTGCTGCGTCATTCTGCCCGCTTTGCGTCGTTTTCCGCGTCTTTCTGCGCCGCTTCTGCCTTTGTTTACATCTGACACACAGCCACGCGGTGCCCGAGCGCTTCCGGTCTGCGAAGATCCGCCCCTCGCAGCTGTCAGCGCGGCACTCACGCCCCCATTTTTACCGGCAAAACTAAAAACTCACCGTTTCCTTCACGCTCGCGACCATCCGCGTAGAGTTCAGCCAGCATACCTGCCGCGTGCCCTGCACAGGTGAGCGGCTGAGGTGACGCAGCTCAATGCGGCTGTAAAGCGGCGCAGAGGGTGGAGATTTAGCGCCAACTGGAATCTACGCCTCCTGACGTGGAGCTCATCTGCGCTCTGCGAGGCGCCAGCTCGGAGCAGTTAGCCCGGCCTAAGCTCAGAATCCCGGGCACCGCGAGCAGGAGAGCACCGGAGGACAGAGAGCACACACCTGGAGAACACACTTGGAGAACCTGAGGGGAACCCACTGCGGGGTTAAACCTTCTTTTGGAGCTCTCGGCGGAGCAGGGTGAACTTCAAGGGAGGAACTTGAGGTGAGTTTCTGCAGCTGGCTAAAAGTTTGCGTGAGTAGAATTGGGGCTTGATTGCCTGCAGCGTAATGTGACCCAGGCTCCCACGTTAAACCCCCACGGTCTCCGGTCCAGACGTGGACAGCCCCCGGGGGTTCGGCTCTTTGTTGGCCGCTCCGTGTCCGCATCAGGCGGCCATGATGTGCAGCCGGACTCGGTAAAATATCGCTGTTTTCGGTTAACCGAGCCCCGTGGCCGCCTCAGACCAACCTTGCTCGGTGTGGCGTGGATGTCGGGGCAGTTTCCCGGGTCTCCGAGGTCCGGTGGGGGGGCTTTGGGGGCACTTGGAAGCGGCCTGCTGCCCCGCTCTCCGCGCCAGGCTGAGCCGGGCTTTGTCGGGAGGAAGGCGGCTCGGAGTGGGGGTTGGGGCCGCTGTACGTCGCACTTTTACGGCTGTTTAAGTCTAAATTTCAAGTCGTTTGTCGTCCACAGGTTTGCTCCCACGGACGCTTCCACGGCCCCGACTATAATGAGAGGAACACGGTGAGTTTGGCCCACGCAGGAAGAGCCACCAGGAGCTTTAGCCTCACGGGCTAACTAGCCTGTTGTTTCTGGACCGTGTGAGCGTTTACCCGTGCTAACCCGGGTTTGTTCGGCTGATTGTGGATATGGCAGCGCTCGCTAACAGCTGCTGTTTGCTTTGCTTGTTTCAGGGAAGACACAGAAGCGAAGAGTGCTCCTGCCGAGGCCCCCAAACACACCACAGTCCGACCGAGGAAGAGGAAGGCAGATGTTGCTATTGTGAGTGTCCTGAAAGGCTGGCAGAGGCTCCAGCAGGGCCCCCCCACACACACACACTCTGCTGGAGTGGGTCATTGATGTGTTTTGTCACAAAGAGGGTCACGCAGGGTTCCAACAATGTTGGACATCATATTAGAGCCACAGTGAGGAGAGCTGACAGAAGCAGTGGGCCTTCATCTGAGGGGAGATGGTGAACAGCACGGAGGCGCAGAGCGCGTCTTTAAGCTCAGGTTTTTTGTAACTGCAGCCCGAAGGTCAGCGGTCACCTGATCCAGCCCTAACTTATTAGCTTTGCCAGGAAGACGATTTGAAGGCTGATCACCAAGTGCGGTCCACAGGAGGGGCGCCTCCAAATAACAAAAGCATGAGAACGATAACTCCAGGGTTCCTTCTTTTCTGTTTGTTCCTCAGGTTTTACCGGATCTGGATGAGGAGGTAGCAGAGATGACGAAGAAGAAGCAGCGCGAGTGTGAGGTGGGTCTAATTACCTGCAGCGACTCCACGCCCACAGTCTTGGAGGCGTGTGTTCCTCCTCCACCCTTCTTCGACTCTAACCGAGCTCTTCCTGTCTCCCAGCCGGGCTGGAGTCCTGCAGCTGATCGCGTGAGTCCGCAGAGGTGGATCTCCACGCCTGATCAGGAGGAGTGCCCGCTCGTCCCCCTGGTCAACGCCAGCTTTCCTCATTACAGCTTCCACACCACATGTGTGACACCCGTGCACCACGCGCCACTGCCCGCGCTCTGGTGAGTGGTGCTGATGGCTGCTCAGCCCTCAGTGGTCGGGGGTGTTTTCCTTTAATCTGTCACCTGTACCTGTCCCGTGTCAGCGATCTGTTTGACTCTGTCTGTCAGCTGGGCCAGTAAGGACGCCGTGTGGAACAACATGCTGGAGAAGGACAAGTCCTACACCAGAGACGTCCACATGATGGACAAACATCCACACCTGCAGCCCAAGATGAGGGCCATCCTCCTGGACTGGCTCATGGAGGTCAGTACTGAGTCTGTGAACCTGCAGCACCACCTGATCTCAGGTGTGTCTATACGTGAGATTTTAGCTTTACGCTAACCTTTAGCTTCAGGCTGCAGGTTTTACTGTGGACGATCCACGGCAGACGCAGCTCGGCGTCCCGGAAACCATGAAATCATTCATCTAAGAATAAACAGTAAAGATGCAGTCACCTTAATGTACTCAAGGTGTGTGTGTGTGTGTGTGTGTGTGTGTGTGTGTGTGTGTGTGTGTGTGTGTGTGTGTGTCAGGTGAGCGAGGTCTATAGGCTGCACAGGGAGACGTACCACCTCGCTCAGGACTACTTTGATCGCTTCATGGCCACCCAGAGGAACGTCCTCAAATCCACCCTGCAGCTCATCGGCATCACCTGCCTGTTCATTGCCGCCAAAGTCGAGGTGGGGAGGGCGGAGCTCTTCGGTACCGTGCGGGTGCTTTGTTGCAGCGTGTCTGCTGCGTTTCTTATCTTTAAATGTTTCTCTCCCAGGAGATGTATCCTCCCAAAGTCCACCAGTTTGCCTACGTGACAGACGAGGCCTGCACAGAAGACGAGATCCTCAGCATGGAGATCATCGTCATGAAGGTAAAACGCACGACCTGCCTCGGCCTTAACCGAGCTCTGAGCACACCTGTGTCCTCACCTGTGAGAGTCATCAGGTTTCCTTTGGTTTCTCAGCTGAAGACTCGGTGACAATTTCACTGTTTGGTCCATTTAATTCAGCTTGATTTATGCAGCGTCAAAGGTGCTTTATACGGTCAGGTACAGAGAAGCCCCAGCAGCCAGACGGTCCTCTATGAGCCAGCACCTGGTGACAGTGGGAAGGAAAAACAGGAAGAAACCTCCAGGAGAACCGGGCTCAGGAAGGGGCGGAGCCATCTGAGCAGTTTAATGATGCTCATTGTGTTTAAAAAAAAATCAATTTTAGTTTGAATCAAGTGATCTCGATTCCTTAAATCCTGGATCTATTTTGAATATAAATGTATTTCGTCAGAAACAACACAATCTCAGGTTAAAGCTCACAAAACTATTCAACAACCAGCAAACGGCCAAAGCTGTGAACGCATCATTTCGTGATGTCATTCTGTCATCGCAGCCCTTAAACCTGCGTCAGATGGGAGATTTGGGTGTCTAACGTGGACTCGTCTTCTCTCTAGGAGCTGAAGTGGAGCCTGAGCCCACAGACTCCCGTGTCCTGGCTCAATGTTTACATGCAGGTGGCTTACCTGAAGGACGCGGACGAGCTCCTCCTCCCCAGATACCCGCAGGCCACCTTCACGCACATCGCAGAGGTACGGCGTCTGTTACCATAAATGAATTGTGCCGATGTGCTCGGAGACGAGCGTCTCTCGCTGAGGTGGGACCGTCTGTCTCCCGCCGAGTGTCTCTGATGGTGCGTCTGCTTTCAGTTGTTGGACCTGTGCATGCTGGACGTGCGCTGCCTCGAGTTTTCTAACGGCGTTCTCGCTGCTTCGGCGCTCTTTCACTTCTCGTCCCTGGAGCTGGTGGAGACCGTGTCAGGTAAAATTCATTTTCCACACTTCCTGTTTGTCCCTGCTGGTGTGACTCCACCCCGACTCACCTCCTCCTCCTTCTGTCCGTGCAGCTCTGAAGAGGGTGGAGGTGGAGGAGTGCGTGAGGTGGATGGTGCCGTTTGCGATGGCGCTGCGAGAGGTCGGCAGCTCGCCGATGAAAACGTTCCCGGGAATCTCTGCGGATGACATGCACAACATCCAGACACACGCCCCCTACGTGACCTGGCTGGTAGGTCCAACAGCTGTGTGTGCGTGCGTTTGTTTATTTCCCCTCACAGTCACCGGTTTGTAACTTTATTGATAAGTTTGTCGCTCCGGGGCACAATCGGCTGTTTTTGACTATTTCACCTTTAAAACAGCTTCTCGCCTTGTTTGGTTTCGTTCTTTCAGGACAACCTCGTGTCTCAGTTTACCGTGTTAACACAACTGATCTGAAATCAGACAAACATAAAATCAGAGTTTTATTTTTTACTGTAACAAACACAAACATGTTTAAAGAATAATTTTCATAACTTGAAATGCAAATATAAATTGTAAGTTTTCAAAACTATGCACAAGTTTTGCAAATAAAAAAGTTTTTTGCAGCCATTTACCGAAAAATGCAGCCAAGCATATTTTTTATAACCATTTCAAAGTATTTACAGAACAACCAGCTGTTCTGCATCAAATAAGAGTCACACAAGTTTTATTTGTATTTGTGCCGCTCCAAAAAATAGTTTCTGTCCACTATAAGACAGAGGAGCACGTCCCAGCCTCCCAGACGTAGATCCAGAGATTTTTTATCATCTCTGGATCTACGTGGCCTCTCGACACAAGATGAGATACCTTTATTAGTCCCACAAGGGGAAGTTTAAAAACTTGTCTATAGATCACTGCATCTCCATGTCGCCTTACATTGGTCGTGTGATTAGGACACGCCCACGTGTGCGTTGACCCCCAAAGCGTTAATATCAGAGCAGAAATTCAGACAGAATAATTTTGTAAAAATGATGAACGACGGCAGAAAAACGTGAAACGCGCTGCCACCTCTGGTTAAACGAGCTCGAAGCAGAAGAACTCCGTCGCGGCGGCGATGACCGATCGGCGCTTTAATGGTTGAAAAAAATGA
The DNA here is from genome assembly GCF_965226115.1 of Aulonocara stuartgranti. NCBI lineage: Eukaryota > Metazoa > Chordata > Actinopteri > Cichliformes > Cichlidae > Aulonocara > Aulonocara stuartgranti. The sequence continues at coordinate 1,320,195 of NC_138939.1, read as the reverse complement.
CATTAAATGCTCACACAAAAACTTTAAAGACAGGATCCAGAAAACTGCTCAGGATTGTTTCCGTTTCCTCCTGAGAGCCGAGGAAAACTTACGTCGTTTTTTCCAGCATGGGTTGCAGCGAGGTTAAGGCCTGAGCGGTCATCGCAGGTGGCAGATAGAGGGCGGAGTTATGTAGACTCCTGGGCGTGTACCGCAGGTGTCGATGGGGACAGGATGTAGTAAATGTGGAAAAAGGTCCAAACGTGTGCTTTTTCACATGCGTGTTCCTGCTGTGTTACAGGAAAAGGCGTACTCCTACCAGGAGGTGGAGCTGCAGTGTCACGGCGGCTGCCCCGTCCCCTCGGGCGTCTTGACTCCGCCCCTGAGCAGCGAGAAGACCGAAGAGCCGGATCGAGGCGAGGCCACCGTGGTTAAGATCAGAGCCAGCATGGAGTCTCCGCCCCCCCAGTAGCAGAGCGCTGCTGACGCCGGCGGGACAGGAAAGCTCGGCGTGTTGGATTTGAGTTTCAGCTGAGATTAAATTTTTAATTCCAGGGAGGGAAACAGCAGCGAGGAGACGCGTCACCGCCATGGGGACGTGCTTAAGCTCCGGTCTGAGCGCGAGCAGAAGAGACTTTGTTTTCATGCTTTTTATTAGCGGTGCTGCTGAACGCTCGGATCAAGTCCAACCACGCCTTTATTTTCTATGCAGAGGCCAAACTGAGGAGACCTTTAGTGCGAGCGAGCGCGCTTAAATCTATTAGTGGCCTCATTTGCCCCCAAACTATTTCTAGGGTCGTGTTTGGCTCTACGTGCTGCTATAAAGTGGGCTGAGCATGATGGGAACTGCGTGTGTGTGTGTGTGTGTGTGTGTGTGTGTGTGTGTGTGTGTGTGTGTGTGTGTGTGTGCGTTTTCCTTTTTAATGGGCACAGTGTGGCCATGTTCTGCTTGGGGACCAGTAGCTTGGCTACCTTGATGGACAGGTGAACCAGCCGGGCTTCAGAAGCTAAATGTTGACTGTCTTGAACTTTGACCTTTTTATCCCAAAAATGTCTCTACATGATTTGTTTTGTTTGTTTTTTAATGAAATGCTGCTACATGTTTTCCAATAAAGGTTTTTAAGCTCTTTGACGTGATGAGTGTGAGATGGGCGAGCTCAGGCTGCGCTCCACCAGGTGGCACTGTGACACCGTCAGACGCTTTAAGCTGATAGGAAGGAAACGGGAACTCTAAGAGCATCTCTGGCACTCAAACATGAGTTCACTGCATTCAAACAGGAGGTGAGGTGTTAGGATAACACAACGGTAGTGATGCTGACAAAAAGAGCTTGAACTGAAGATGTTCTGATATTGACTGGCAGTGAGACGGGATCAGAAATGAGTCCATCAGAGGGACGGCTGAGGGGGGAGGGTGGGAGAGGAAGAGCTCAGAGGAGGTTCATGGATGTAGTGAAGGAGGACATGCAGAGGGTTGGTGTGACAGGAGGATGCTGGGATAGGAGGAGGTGGGTGTTACACAGCAGAAGACTGAGAGGTTAAAACATGTCTGTATCTCACTTCTGCAGGTTTTCCTCTGATCTGAAATGTTTTTGCATGCAGGAAACACGCAGACCATGAAGCTCGGTCTGAACCTTTTACATCCTTCAGGAGTCAGTGGCCCACACTACACCTTTAACTGTAATTCATTATTATCAGGAAGTCCTAAAAACTCCCTGAAAAGCCTTCAGCTGATCCAAAATGCTGCAGCAAGAGTCCTGACAGGGACTAGAAAGAGAGCAGATTTCTCCTGTTTTGGCTTCCTTCGCTCTCGCTCTGCAGGCCTACTTGTTGTTCCTAGAGTATTTAAAGTAGAATGGGAGGCAGAGCCTTCAGTTTTCAGGCCCCTCTTCTGTGGAAACAGGAGACAGACACTATCTCTGACCTCTGTTTCTCTCACATTGCTGACAGTTTGATGTGAGTTGTGCTGATTTTAGATTTAATTTGAAGCTCAGACCCTCCAGAACACAAACACGTGACTCTGATCTTCATGGGGGACTCCCAGAATGCACCTGCGGGCACAGGTAAAGTCACCTGAACCTGACTCAGCTGGGTGGAGAAACTCGTGTTCTGTTCTTTGAACTCTGGATTGGAAACACAGCATGAACCAGCAGATTAAAGCAGAGAGCGTGCTGGTCCGGTCTGTGAGCCTCGATGACGGTAGCTCAGCTTTATCAGACCGAGGGTTCACTTTGTCAGGCTCTGGGGACACGAGCTCCTCGGATGGAGAGCAATGTGGACGTCTCAAAGATGATGGATGTGCTCGACGAGGGCTGACGAGTTCTTCTAAAAGCAATCAGAAACTTTAACAAGTCTAAATTTCTGCCATTCCAGGTCCCCCGACCCGGACCGCTCCTGAAACCGCTGCTTTGTTAAAGTTTGTTTATTTTAAAAGGTTTTTGATTTTGTTCTGTCAGTGCTCAGAGTGCTGGAGGCTAACAGCTACAGCCAATCACCTTGAATCTGAGCCGCCAGTTTGGACCGTTAATCAAAAACGCTTCACTGCGGTGTGACGTCACCGATCAGCTGCTGCTGCACCAACACCACCTCCGACTTCCAGGAGTGTCTGTGAATTTTCCCACTCAGGAATTCACTTAATCCTGACCCCACAGGAAGGCACGCTCGCTCCTTCAGGATCGTCTTAGTGAAGAGTGGGCTTGTTTCAGCCTCTCGAGGGTAAAAAGGCCTGACCGCTGGTCTCATTATGTGCCGAAGGAGCTGTGGATCTGCTCGCCTGGTTTCATGTCTTCACACAGGTGCATGAAAATAGCTCCGTGATCTGTCGCTGTTTTAATCAAACTTTTTATCAGGTTCCCTTTGGAGTCCCAGCGTCCGTGAGCCGCTCAGAATCAGACGATGTTTTTGTATTTATATGTTTGTGAGGCCAGTTTGGGTGGGCTGGAGTTTTGCTTTCTTCACGGTTTCTAAAGTTTCACGTGGAGATGTGCTGGAGAAAAAAAGAAGCAGCTGCGGATCGGGGAGATCGGGATCCACGTCGGGCTTCTGGTGAAGCAGCGTGGTGGATGCCTCCGGGCTCCTGGTGGGGGTGGAGGGGTGGTGTTTCCTGCCTGTGTGAAGTGATGTTTGCTCGAGCTGAGCGGCGTCAGAACCAGGCCAGACCTCCCTCAGGGCCGTGCCACCGCCCCATGTAAACAACTTGCTCCAGTGTATGTTAGCAGACACTTTGATGTTAGCAGCTCTCCCGCTTTCTCTTCTCTTACTCTTAAATATTTCATTCATCGCATTCATGTCGCCTGGAACGGCTGCTGTCGCTCTCAGGCACCGCTTTGGGTAACGCACACTTTCAGCTCAGACTCAGTGAGTCCACTAAAGTTTGTCAGGTCTGCAGAAGCTTTGAGGGCTCGAGGAGGCGCTGGACAGGCTCCTGATGGTTTAGCTGGGATTGTACCTCCCTCTGGTGGACACTTGCGATAACTACAGTTTACCTGTGCAGGACTTAAATCCTGATGTTATTGTTACTGAAGCAGGGTTTCCTTGTTGAGCTCAGTGTCTCAGTGTTCATCACCTGTGTGTGTATATTAAAGGTGACCTGTTCTGCCCTCCCTCCTTATCTGGTCCCGCCTCAGTGCAGCCCTTTAACTCATCCTCTCTTTGAAATAAGCCGTTTTAACGCCAGTTCTCTCCTCATTGGCTGCCCCTCAGAAGTTCTCTTTAAGACAGAGACTCCAGCATGATCTTAAATGGGCGGGACCACTAAGAGCTGTCGCCCAATAACCTTGCGATAAAATCACCTCCTCCTTTTACTGTGAAGAAGCTTAAATATGTTAAAATGTTCACATTTACTAAACCGTGCGTTTATAAAACCGATGAGAAAAATAAGTCTCAGTTTCTCCGTGGGAATGCTGAGTAAATCGGCTCCTTGGACTTAACTACCTTACTTGTGTATAAGCGCAGAGCGTGTGATGCCTTTCAGTCCGACAGTTAAACTGACTCAGACCTGTGGCTCAGCTGATACAGACGATAATGATGCAGAACAGAGTGAAAAGTGCCACATCCCTCCTGCTTTGAATGCTTACACATTAAAGCCACCCACTGGGCCTGGTTGGACCCTTTGGTGACCCAGTTCTGGGCCCCAGGCTTTACTTTTAACATCTCTGGATTTAGACAGCTTCACATTTTGTTACAGACGTTTATTTCTGCTGTAAAATGATAAGAAAATAATTTGTTCTTAAACTAATGTGAAGTGAAAACATTTTAAAATTGGGGGAAAAAACAACACAAAACAGAATTTTATGTATTCTTATTAACATACATACATTTTTGTTATTTCCATACACACGTTCAAACAACAAAAACTAAAAAAACGGCTGCGTGTTTTATGTTTGTGTAGTTAAAGTTAGGTCTTGTATGTTGTTCGTTATCTCTTAAAACTTAGTGGAAAAATGAAGATGTGAACTGAAAACATTTACACACATTTACATTTAATTTTATACACATTTTAAAACATGTGATGCATAAAATTTAAGTTTTAATTCTAATAAATGACAAACTATAAGCCATTTTATTTCCATAAACAAATTTTGAAACTATTTTTGCTGCAAACTGAAATGTAAAATAAAACATGTTTATTATTTGTTAAAACATTCATAGAAAAACTAAAAATATATATTTTATTTCCATAGACTTATGTTCCTTTTTTCTTTAAAAAAAACTGAAAACATTTAAATAAAAAAGAACAAATCACAGAACGTTTTATCTAAGAAATGTTTATGTTTTCAAAAAAAATGGCAATACAAAAAAAATCATCAAAATCAAAATAGAAGATTACTGCTCCATCATCCGACCCGCAACCGACGACGCCACGAAACGACGCAGACTCGATCCTCTCGGCTCTGTTTCAGCAAATGTTATTAAAATATATCCGACCCTTCATTGGCCAAGGAAACATAACTGGCCTCACCATGACTCACCGTGTGATTATCCCGCCTTTAAGTCTGATGTCATTAGCCTTTTCGAGTCCAAATTCCGCTTCAGGCATACTTGCCAACCTTGAGTGATATATATATATATATATATATATATATATATATATATATATATATATTAGGGTTGCCAACTCCCTGGAAAATAAATAAGGGACACCTCGTGGCCAGGGCCGGGCGACCCAGTTGTCTTCACCCTTCCCAGTGTGGTGAATTTTCTAGCTCTTTTTTGTGTGTGAAATTATTTTTTTAACCATTTGACTTGAAGTTGATTTAAGCAGATGCATATTCTTTGTGATATGAACACATGTGAAACAAGTGATCATTTAGCCATTTATTTTTAGCTCAAAATGACAACATTAACACAGTAAAACAGGTCTCTTTCTTAAACAGAAGCCTGTCATGCTTAACTTTTGAGAATATAAGTAAATCTTTCTTTAAAAGAACTCTGTCCTGCTTAACTTAAAATAATAGAAAACAATAGAAAGAAAAATATTCTTGTAACAGTGCACATTTAGTGCATTTAGTACAATTGGCTTCAGCTGAGGTATTATTTCAGCTTTTCTAATGCTAATCAGCTGCTCCTGTTTGAAAACCCGCTTGTTCCCATGATTACGCATCTTAACTCATCATCATTATTCATCTATGTATTACTTTTATGTATTAGTCATCTATTTGTTGTAATCATCTATCCTTACAGTTGTTTATTACACAAAATAAATTATATTATCACACTTCTGGCCACATAGCGCTGATATTCACTGCACATGCCCATATTAACGTTTTCCAGCCAGGTGTTTTCCTTTTCCCATTCTTCCCTTTCTCTGAGGGGAACAAACATTGCTGCTCTAACGCTGGGCTCACACTGTGCGATTTTTGGCCCATTTTGAGACGATTTTTGAGTGATCGGCCCGATTTTGGCCTTCATCGTGCATCGTGTAGTATACGTGGGGTAACGAGAAGTGATTAACACCTCACAACCAGCTCCCGATCATCAATCGCTCGTGAGCCGCTCACACTGCTCACGTGCAAACACGTAAACGCCGTGAAAAAGACGGAGCAGCACGGCTGTGCAGCGTGTGATCTGGACACAAGCGATGGAGGCACAACTTGTAGAACTTTGGAAAGCTCATCCGAGCCTTTTCGATGTGGCCTCACAAAATGATCACGACCACAACAACCGTGAAAATAGTTGGATTTACATGCTGCTTAATCACAGCTGCCTGATCATGTTTTTCATTAGAAATTTAGCAAAGTTGATGGTGGTGGTGTGTCTGTGTGAGTGAAAGACAGAGAGAGAGCGAGCGACAGATTTTCTGTTATAACCTTCATTTTATGGACGCACAGTGTGAGCACTCAGGTCTCATCAGAGCATCGGGCCGTATAGTGTAAGACCTGCATCGTGACCTATGAACTTCTAACCCCTGCGAGTCAATCGTGCAGTTTGAGCAGGAGCTGAATAACGTGACTGAAAAAATCGCACAGTGTCTGCCCAGCTTTAGGTGTACTGTCGTCCGAGACTTGCACCGCAGTGTCAGCGTTTGTTTCCCTGTTGGCCATGCTTCTTGTTGTGGTCATCTGTTGTCTTCCGGTATTTTCTCCGCAAGGGACCTTTCCTCGACCAATGAGATGAGCGGTAATCTGAATTGTCATACTCGAATTGTCATAAGTGTGCTGTCAGCTCATTGGTCACAAAGCAGGAGAGGGGCTGGGAATTATGTTTTCAAACAAAGCGTTAATCCCATTAACATTTATAGACTACTTTTGATTCTCACTGTATTACGGGACAAAGTGCGTCCCTTATTAGCTCAATACGGGACGTGTACTTTTGTTTCGAAATACGGGACGATTCCGTATTTTAAGGGACGGTTGGCAACCCTAATATATATATATATATATATATATATATATATATATATATATATATATATATATTCAAGTTTTTTGTGTGTATATATATATATACACACAAAAAACTTGAATTTTACAGTGTTTATAAAATAAGTTATTGTCACCGTTATTGTTGTCGGGCCGGAAACAGCGGGAGTGCCCAAATTCAGAGGCTGCATCCAATTGAGGACCCGGCGTTTGCGGTCTAAGGCTACGTCCACACGTACACGGGTATGTTTGAAAACGGAGATTTTCCGTTTTCGTTTTAAAAATAATCCCGTCCACACGTAAACGCAGAAATGAAGGAAAACGCTGCTATGAACATGCCAAAGCAGCAGTTGGCGCTATATTCCTAACCGTGCAGAAATGTTGGCCAATCAGAAGTCTAGAAGCCTCGGTGGGAAATAGTAAACAAAGATGGGGCATAGAAGCAGAACCGAGTCGTATGTGTGGAGGGACAGTAACTGTGTATATGTAAGCATTTCAGAATCAGAATCAGAAAGGGGTTTATTGCCAAATGTTGAGCAGGTTTACAACATTAGGAAATTGCTGCGGTGCTTCAGTGCAAACATACTGTCATAAATTGCGATTAAATAGACATGAAAAAATAAAAGTAGGAATAAGAATTAAAAGTGCTACGTAGAAAGATATGTGCATGAGATATACATGAGATATACATGAGATATGCATGAGATATATACATGAGAATAAGAATTAAAAGTGCTGTGTAGAAAGATATATACATGAGTGCAGGTGGTGATCAGTGCCAATCATGGAATGATGCAGTGAACACAGCGTAGGGTCATGTGTTAGTGGTGGGAACAGTCATATGGTTATTGTTCATGTGTCCAACAGCAGAGGGGAAGCATTTAAACACTGCAGAGAGTAGAATTAACAGTAACAGTATTGTAGAAATTCATTTCACCAAAACAATAATGTGGCGCACAGTGTGACGTCAAAAAATGCGCACACCTTTGACGCTGCGTTTTCTGCGTTTTTCTCGTCCACACGTAAACGCAAAAACTGAGTTTTCGAAAATATCCACCCTGGCAGGCGTTTTTAAAAATCTCCGTTTTCAGTGACCGAGAACGCCGTTTACGTGTGGACGAAAGGTGCAAACGCATAGAAAAATCTGCGTTTTCAAAAATACCCGGGTACGTGTGGACGTAGCCTAATTGTGGCGGGTCCTCCGAAAGCCGGGTAGGCTGGAAGTGAGTGACTGTGACGGTCTATAGTGATGGGATTTACGGCTCTTTCGGCTCCGAACCGGCTCTTCAGGTTGTTTTGTTGCTTTAATTAATTTATTATTAACAATAATATAAAATTATGCACAAAAGGAATTACTAATGTAAAAAAAAAGTGGTTTTATTTATATATGTTTATATATAAATATATGCAGTGGCCTTAGAGACAAAACACGTACACACTCCAAAACACATTTCTAGCTTTAACTGAACTTCCAAAACAGCTGCCTAGATCACTTAAATTACACAATTGAAAGCATATGTGTATTGTTTGTGTATTTATACACAAACACTCATATATATATATATATATATATATATATATATATATGTATGTACACAAATAATTTACCTGTTACTACCACACACCAAATCCGGTCGTTGGTACTTCTGAGCTTCTGAGTTTGTATGTGCTTTGTCTCTAGGGGCCACCGTAAATATACTTTTATTTATTCACTCCACATAAAGTGTAATAAATAAATCATATAATACAAAAATCAATTATTCACATTTCAACTTTTAACTATTTAAATTTTCAGCTTTTTCCTTTTACAAATTTAAAGTGAAACAACACAAAACACTGCAAACCACAACACAATTAAATATAAATTAAACTATGAAAACAAAAAGAACATGCATATTCTGTCATATGGACCTGCGTGAATAAACTTTCTGAATCCTTTGTCATCCGCAACTGAATATAGTTGTGGATTGATTGATTGATTGATTGAATCTTTATTTTGAACATGTTGAAAAAGTATAAAAAAAAAAATAGAATTAAAAGAGACAAATGAACAAAGCAAACAAAAGGAAAACGAGCAACCACAACTCCAAATAACGTCCATGTTCAAAAAGGAGCAGGAAGAAGCATAAGCTTATTTAATCCCACCCCTTTTCCACTATCTAGTATCAATAGACTACAGAAATACCTCCTTGTAATTACATTATATGTTATGTGTAATTTTTTATTTTATTTTTTTTTAATATATACACATATATGTTTCTATCTATCCATACCTACGTATATACACACATACGCACATATACACATTTTCAATAACCCCATTAACACCTGAAGGATACACAACCTACAATTTTATATATATTTAATATATTTTATATATATATGTATATATATATATATATATATATGTATGTATATATATATATATATATATATACATACATATATATATATATACACATATATATACACACATACATACACACACATACATATATATATATATATATATATATATATACATACATATACACATATACATATATATACATACATATATACATACATACATATATATACATACATACATATACACATACATACATACCCATACCAACAAACCCGTGCATGCGCACACACATGAAAATATTAGACAAGAACACCCTATCAAATCTCTACCTTTTCCCTGTACCCTGTAAAAACCATATCCTTAAACCGCTTTTTAAACTGCGCCATGCTCGGACATTGCTTCATATCTTTACTTAGTCTGTTCCACAGCTTCACTCCACACACAGAGATGCAAAAACTTTTTAATGTTGTACGGATACGAGGATGTTTTAAATTTAATTCCCCCCTCAAATTGTATCCCCGTTCCCTTTTAGAAAACATTTTTAGAATATTGTCAGGAAGCAGGTTATTTATTGCTTTATATATAATTTGTGCTGTGAGAAAATGAACCAGATCTGTGAATTTTAGAATTTTTGATTTTAAGAATAGTGGATTTGTATGATCTCTGTAACCAGTTTTATGGATTATCCTTATGGCCCTTTTTTGTAATATAAAGATTGATGATAGCGAACATTTGTAAGTATGATGATTACTATACCTTTCTAATGTGAGTTGTTGTCCCTGCTCTCTCTCTCTCTCTCCCTCCCGCTCTGTTCCTGTGCTACTGCCAGTGTAACTACCGCCCCTCTGTATGGGCTCAAATTGTGGTCATAAATATTTTGTACTTGTAAACAGTGTTGCCAACTTAGCGACTTTATCGCTATATTCAGCGACTTTTTCTCTAAAAAAAGTCGCAAAAAAAAGACGTGAAAGCGCGTATCGCTTTTACTCTCAACAAGCAGCGGGTGCTGTAACGCAGTCAGTTCTTCTTTTACTCTTTTACTGTTTTGTGGATCACAAGGTTTAAAACTACTTATAAACACACACACAAAGTAACTCCACCAGAGTGCCAATTTCGGGTCACTTTTGCCGGTCCAAGCCCGGGTAAAGGAGCAGGGTTGGAATTGTGACATTAAAAAAAAAAATTGCTAAAAGAAATTTAATTTGTAGTTCTAAATAAACTCTAAATGCATTTAGGACGTTTTTTACTCACTTTATGTCTCTTCCACGATGTTATTTCTCTCTCCAACAGCGTAGGTTACAATTAGATTAGCATGACCAATTATGCAAATTAGGCGATGACGTCATTTAGCGACTTCTAGCGACTTTTAGGACAGCCAATAGCGATTTTCCTTACTGAGGAGTTGGCAACACTGCTTGTAAATCACGATTTGTATGTGTAAAAAGATTTGTGTGTGGACTTAGCCAAAAACTTAGCCACCTCCGGCGGGGGGCAGTGTTGTGGAAATGACACAATTCGAGTCCATACCCTCTGCCCAGCGCAAAGCACAAGGCTCGCATGCAGAGTGAAGCGAGAGAGAGAAAGAAAGAAAAAAAACAACCCACGGCTCGCGATAGACTATGTGCACGATAGCATATGTTACTTCCGGTGCGGAAACTCCTGTGGGGAGCTTTGTTTCCGGTGTCCTATTCGCGCCTGGTTTACGGTCCAAAACAAGTTAAGCAAATGAATGAATCAAGCGGCGATTTACATTTCTATAGATGTCTCGGGCATTTACCCAATATATCTGTAAATGATGTTCGATATTGTCGATATTTTTCCCCCGCGCCTCAGAGCAAAAGAGAAAAGGGATTCAAATGTTATATTTCTCAGCTGTCCCTCGTTTATGCCGGGTGTTATGTTCTAAAAATAACCAGCGAGAGGTGAAATCAAGGAGCCAATTTTATTTTTTGACGGTGCAAAACGTTTGGTGGACATCGTGGACATACAGCACTGCACTTCAGAGTCACACTGCTAGCATCGATGCAGCGATTCTGTACTGTACAGGAGAGACGTCACGGAGGAGATCGTCTGCAGCGATCAGGATGCAGGACACAATGTGATGTAAAAAAATAAGCAAACTTGCACTAAACAATCTGCGAAACAGCGAGGTGAAAGGTGAACCGCGTTATAGCGAGGGACCGCTGTAATTTTGAAGGTAAGTCACAACATACCCTTCGTAAATACTAATGTATAGAAACCCTTACAATCATTCATTTTTGTGTGGCTTTTTTCAGGGTTTGTTAACATGCTGTGTAGGTGTGTACTTGACTAGCTGATCTCGACATAACGGGGAAACATCTGGTTTGACTGTTCTTCACCTGTAGTTTGAATGCTGAACATTTGCCTGTTTAGATCATGAGACCAGTCACTACACAGAGATGTGCTTCTGCATGTGGACGATGTGTCTTCTGCTGCAGTGATGCAGTTCTGCTTGTGTTGAGTGATGTAAACAACTGATCGATCTAAACGCTTTAAACGTCAAAACTGATCATTAGACTTTTTATGACACAACAGTGGTGAGTGTTCCCACCTTCTGCTCTTTGTAAATCTTTCCGTTTTTGAGTTTTGGACATGATTGTGGAGGATATCTTCGCAGTAGTGATTGACTGCAAAGTAAAGCTACCGGAAATGTACAACCCTACATCCGGTCTCAAACCAGGAAGTTAGCATTTTCTCGTGCACAGGGTCTATTAGGAGCCGGCTTGCGTCGTTCACGTCAAAGATCCGGCTCTAAGAGCCATTTCGTTCGCGACCGACACATCACTAACAGTCTAGCCTTCAGAATTACGCCACGAGCTCTCTCGGTGGAGTGAAAACCAGCCGTAAATTCTCGACCATCTCACACTTCTGTTTAATCAGTTTTTTGTTTGGCGTTTATTCAGCTGTGTGAAAACCCCAGAGGAACCCTCCCGAGGGATTAATAAAGTTAAATTTAATCTAATCTAATAACTTTAATCTCAGCCAAACCAATTTACTCAGGAACAAATAAAACACTGAAAAAAGCCAAACAATAACATTTTTAAGTTATCTAAGTGATTTATATCACCTGAGTAGAGAAAGACGGCGGGGGTTTGAAAACGATGTGCCGGGAGTTTTCTGTTCTCCCCGGCTCAGGTATTTGAAGTTTACACAGCTACATTCTCGCCTGAAAATGTGTTAAAAGTTTATTTTGCAACCCAGAAAGTAATAAGAGTAATATTAAAACTAAGTAGCTGCCGCCATTGTTGGAAACTGGAATTGGCTGGGCCGCACGATGCATTCTGGGATATTGTTTTTCAATTTTGTTGTCCGGGTGGAAAATTGGGAGAAATTCGGGAGAATGGTGGGTCTGAGAAATTTCAGGTGGGGCACTGAAATCCGGGATTCTCCCAGAAAAATCGATAGGGTTAACATGTATGTCTTCAGGTCCCAAAGTCAAATGAACACTGCGGCATCACTGAGAGTTACAAACTGTAAAGTCTTTCATCTGTAATAAAATGATTTATGATTTAAACAGAATTTATTAAATATAACAGAGTTAGAAGTTAGCAGGAAGTTAGTTCGCTAGCTTCCACCTAAGCATGATATAGCATGTTCTGACTGAGAGATTTCTGAACAAATTCAAACGTACAGCTCTGCTATCACTTCCAACATAAATGAAGACAGAAAACTAAACAGCAGTGACGTTTGCAAGGTTACTGAAGTTGTGCTAGCTTCTATATAGTGATGTGCTACGTGATCGCTAGCTACACAGCTATGTTAGCATAACATTAGCACAGTGAAGCTGGAGGATGAACTTTTTTACACTCGATAAAAGTTAACGTGAGGGTTCCCGATGGTTAGGGACAAATGCAGTCACATGGCAGGATGCTGTAAAAGGACCAAACTTAAGTCAGGAGAACAACTGAGATAATCCATCCATAATACGAGGTTAGTCATTCATAGGGCTGGGCATCGTCACTGATTTCTAGAATCGATTCTATTCCGATTCACCAGGTCCTGAATCGATTCGATCCACGATTCGATTCAATTTGATTTGAATCTGGGAAATTTTGCTTCAGACAGTCAGAAATATTATAATTCAGATCAGCACATTTACATATTTTTGTATCTATAAAAAGGAAGCTGACACTTTCCAGACTTTATCAAAGGTGTGAGCGTCACAGCAGAGGCCTTTGTGTCAAAGCAGCTGAAGATAAAACACAGAAAAACATGAAGGTGATTTTCCTGGCCTGGATTTTATAAAAATATTCTGCAGTAGATCATCAAAAATGAAAGAAAACCATTAATCAACTTGAACATTACCTCCTAAGTTACAGCGGTTTTATTAGAGACACAGCGTTTTGCATTTTGCATAATTTTTAAAAGTTTAAATTTGTTCAGAAGCATATTGAACGGCAGAAATTAGGTTTTCTTTTCGGAAGTAAGTAAAAGGAAAAAAAAACATCGGCCGACAGCGCTGTAAACAACGGCGGATTTGCAAGCGAATAATGCAGAAAACAGATTTCGGGGATAGACGGGAAACTTCTTGAAGTACAGAGAGAGAGAGAGCTGTGCATGAAGTGTGATTTTTATTGTGGTGGAAGCAAAACAGCGAAAGTCCATGACGATGTTTATGTGAAGTGTAGTTTGGATCTTCTTTTGCTGCTGGTTTGGTCAATATCGTTTGGAGAGAGATCAAACTAACAGCTTCAGAATCGGCGCAAAAAGGATGTAAACACAAAGCGCGGACCCGCCGAAACATCAGAATCAGCGAGCTGTCGGCTTTCAGCCCCGACCGTGTCCGTGCCGTCGGGTGAGAAAGGCAACATCTCACTGATCCTGATCCGCAGGTCCACGCTGTGTGTTTACGTCTTTGTGCAGAAGCCGTGTACCTGCTCTCATTTACTGTTTTAAATGTTGGGTGGTTGTCAAAATTTTGTGACGTTTCACCTGAGATTCTGGAATTTTGGGCAAAATACATTTATATAAAAAAATCGATTCAGGATTTTAATGAATCGATATCACGTTATCCAAGCCAGAATCAATTTTAATCGATTAATAAAACCCACCCCTAGTCATTAATATACTGCTGCATGGGCTGGGCTGTAGTTACATCGGAAGGGTTTAAACACTGAACTTTCCCATACGGAAAAGAAATAGTAAAAACTTATATGTGATTACTCATGAAAGTGGCCACTTTCTCATTACTTTCATACATTGGTTTAGTAAGTATCCAAAACATACAAGTTTCATTGTATAATTTTTCAAGGGTTTTCACTCTTATATGCTTTTCATACAAGTTTCACACAAGACAGATACAAACTTTATAAGATTTATATATATCTTTTCCATATGGGTTAGGCTACGTCCACACGTACCCGGGTATTTTTGAAAACGCAGATTTTTCTATGCGTTTGCACCTTTCGTCCACGCGTAAACGGCATTTTTGGTCACTGAAAACGAAGATTTTTAAAAACTCCTGCCAGGGTGGATATTTTTGAAAACTCAGTTTTTGCGTTTACGTGTGGACGAGAAACGGAGAAAACGCAGCGTCAAAGGTGTGCGCATTTTTTGACGTCACACTGTGCGCCACGTTATTGTTTCGGTGAAATGAATTTCTACAATACTGTTACTGTTAATTCTACTCTCTGCAGTGTTTAAATGCTTACATACACACACAGTTACTGTCCCTCCACACATACGACTCGGTTCTGCTTCTATGCCCCATCTTTGTTTACTATTTCCCACCGAGGCTTCTAGACTTCTGATTGGCCAACATTTCTATACGGTTAGGAATATAGCGCCACCTGCTGCTTTGGCATGTTCATAGCAGCATTTTCCTTCATTTCTGCCTTTATGTGTGGACGGGATTATTCTCCAAAACGAAAACGGAAAATCTCCATTTTCAAAAATACCCGTGTACGTGTGGACGTAGCCTTAAATTTAACAGTCGTAATAAAAACTGAGAGAGGCCGACAGTCATCACTGATTGTTTTTAAGGGCTTGTTGAGATTAAATAGAACAAGATACAAAACATGAAAACATGTTAAAACCACAACAGCCTTAATAAATGCAGAGTAGTTTGGACCCGGAAGCAGGATTCATCAGGTCATCACTTAAAGAGCAGATAGAAGCTTCTCTCAGTCAATCCCAGCCACAACCTGTGCACCATAAAGCTCATCAGCTCTTCTAAACGCGAGACAGAATTTAAACAAATTAGTGGCATAAAAACGTGGGCACTATGTCTGAACATCAGAGGTGGAAAGTAACGAAGTCGAATTTTCAGGCATCTGTACTTGAATATTTATTTTTCTGATAACTTTGGACTTTTGCTTCGTACATTTTTAAACAAATATCTGAACTTTCTACTCATTACATTTCCAAACCCCGTTACTCTAGGTTCATTTATAGCGTTTCTACTCTGGGGATAAAGTGGCCAGAGGACTGCAGTGTCCGTAAGGTGTGTTTGTGTTGTGTAAGTTGTCTACTTTAGCATCGAGCTGGGCTACAGAAGAGGAGCAAGCACAGAGTAACGTCGTAATTTGAAATACAGCGTTTCTATGAGATCAACAAACATCAGCAAACACAAAATGTTTGTGTGCAGTTTGTCTCACAGTGTGTTGCAGCTAAAGGTCCAGCTGCTTATTTCACAGGGAGAGAAAAGAAAGAGACCTAACTTAACTCAAAGATGGCGAAAAATAAGAAAGAAAGACAGGAGAGGAAGAACAGAGCTTAGAGTTAAAGGGAAGGATGCTCAGTGACGCTCGATACACTGCAGATTTAAAGCTTACATGTCATAATTTTCATCACATTGGTATATGATGTGTTTTGATAAATCATGTGTTTTTATTTAGCTATACAAACCTGCGTTATTCAAATGTTGCATGAAAACACTGGGTAATTTTATCCAGGGTAATCAGATTACTGTGCAATAATGTGGTGAATTCACAGCTCTGTGTTGGAGTGCTGCACAGCAGCTGTGGTGCTCATGGTCAGATGCTGGTACATCAACTGTAGCAGAGATGAATTTGCATTTACCATGTTTAGATTAATTCACTGAATTCCAACTTGACGCTACTTGTATACTGTCGAGTATAAAGACACGCCCACAAAGAGCAGCAGGTCAGCTGATATCCACTCGAAGCCACCTGCTGAATCCCACTGTGACCCCTGACCCACGTTACTGTTCAGGTGTGGAGGGCAGGTCACCCTCTGCAGAGCAGCCAACAGGTATTTATTTATCGCTGCTTGTCTCCTACATAAGAGATTCAAACTAAGTACATTCATTATTTGTATTCTCATGTGCTGATATTATTTTATTCTTATATTGATTTAGCACAAGGTTCAGTTCCCTTTGTACAAACGCAGTGAGTAGAATCGTCCTTCAGCTTTTTACTTTCGTACTTTGAGTACATTTCAGAGCCTGTACTTTATTACTTTTGCTTGAGTAAAAAAGTTGCTTCAGTACTTTTACTGGAGTATTTCTTAACACAGGTATCTGTACTTCTGCTTCAGTAAAGGAGGTCTGTACGTTTGCTGTTGATCGTATGTCCTGTTCCTATAAAGGTCATTTGTAGACCTCTGTGAGTCATACCTGTGATACTTTTAATAAATATACCCTCTTATAAACATGGAGCAGAGATAAATGGTATATACAAGCATCAGACTTTGGAGATCGCTACTCACTGACACATTGAACCTTTTTATACCCGTTTAGGATCCCATTTATTTATTACTGCTGAGTTTAGTTTAGTAACTCGATATCTGTAGTTCTGATTGAATGATGTATACAGTGGGGCAAAAAAGTATTTAGTCAGCCACCGATTGTGCAAGTTCCCCCACTTAAAATGATGACAGAGGTCAGTAATTTGCACCAGAGGTACACTTCAACTGTGAGAGACAGAATGTGAAAAAAAATCCATGAATCCACATGGTAGGATTTGTAAAGAATTTATTTGTAAATCAGGGTGGAAAATAAGTATTTGGTCACCTCAAACAAGGAAGATCTCTGGCTCTCACAGACCTGTAACGTCTTCTGTAAGAAGCTTTTCTGTCCCCCACTCGTTACCTGTATGAATGGCACCTGTTTGAACTCATCATCTGTATCAAAGACACCTGTCCACAGCCTCAAACAGTCAGACTCCAAACTCCGCCATGGCCAAGACCAAAGAGCTTTCGAAGGACACCAGGAAAAGTATTGTAGACCTGCACCAGACTGGGAAGAGTGAATCTACAATAGGCAAGCAGCTTGGTGTGAAAAAATCAACTGTGGGAGCAATCATCAGAAAATGGAAGACATACAAGACCACTGATAATCTCCCTCGATCTGGGGCTCCATGCAAGATCTCATCCCGTGGGGTCAAAATGATCATGAGAACGGTGAGCAAAGATCCCAGAACCACACGGGGGGACCTGGTGAATGACCTGCAGAGAGCTGGGACCAAAGTAACAAAGGTCACCATCAGTAACACACTACAACGGCAGGGAATCAAATCCCGCAGTGCCAGACGTGTTCCGCTGCTGAAGCCAGTGCATGTCCAGGCCCGTCTGAAGTTTGCCAGAGAGCACATGGATGATACAGCAGAGGATTGGGAGAATGTCATGTGGTCAGATGAAACCAAAGTAGCACTTTTTGGTATAAACTCAACTCGTCGTGTTTGGAGGAAGAAGAATACTGAGTTGCATCCCAAGAACACCATACCTACTGTGAAGCATGGGGGTGGAAACATCATGCTATGGGGCTGTTTTTCTGCCAAGGGGACAGGACGACTGATCTGTGTTAAGGACAGAATGAATGGGGCCATGTATCGTGAGATTTTGAGCCAAAACCTCCTTCCATCAGTGAGAACTTTGAAGATGAAACGAGGCTGGGTCTTCCAACATGACAATGATCCAAAACACACCGCCCGGGCAACAAAGGAGTGGCTCCGTAAGAAGCATTTGAAAGTCCTGGAGTGGCCTAGCCAGTCTCCAGACCTCAACCCCATAGAAAATCTGTGGCGGGAGTTGAAAGTCCGTGTTGCTCGGCGACAGCCCCAAAACATCACTGCTCTCGAGAAGATCTGCATGGAGGAATGGGCCAAAATACCAGCTACTGTGTGTGCAAACCTGGTAAAGACCTATAGTAAACGTTATTGCCAACAAAGGTTATGTTACAAAGTATTGAGTTGTGTTTTTGTTATTGACCAAATACTTATTTTCCACCCTGATTTACGAATAAATTCTTTACAAATCCTACCATGTGGATTCATGGATTTTTTTTTCACATTCTGTCTCTCACAGTTGAAGTGTACCTCTGGTGCAAATTACTGACCTCTGTCATCATTTTAAGTGGGGGAACTTGCACAATCGGTGGCTGACTAAATACTTTTTTGCCCCACTGTATGCTGTGTTTTTACTTGGTGTTACATATTTAAAATTTCTCTGTTAATATATTGTGTTTTCTGTAGATTTATGATTCTCTGTAACTGATTTTAATTTTATTTCTGGCTTTTCTTTTGCGGTGCTCTGGAGCCAGCACATAGACGAGCTGCATTAGTGTGCATGCACGTGCTCTGTCCAGGGAATTGAAATGAATTGAAGTCTTTGAAGAGAAATATAAATGTTAAGTCACGTGATCTTATGGCACATTATTACCTCGTTATAGCGTCTGTGGCTGCACTTTGATACGTTTGTGTTATATTTGGTGTGAATCAAGAAAACTGTTCATACAAATGTTCCTTTGATGTGCTTTTCCTGCAGTTTATAGCGTTTGACCTTATGCAGTGACGTTGCTGAGTCAAGTCTAGGGACTTTGACCTGAGCCCTCATTAACGCCCTAATAAGAGCTGGTTTCATTGGTAATAATTAAAGTTTGGTTCATTTCAGGCGTCGTTGCCGGGGCTTTGGCCCCAGTGGGCCCCCATAGTGTTCGGAGACTTCCTAACCTGGTTGAAGGTTAAATAAAAGTGCTGTTGTCGCCCTCTCACCCCCGACAAACCGGCAAGATCTCGTCCTGCTTTGGCTCCGTTGTCCCAGCTTAAGCAAACAAATACCTCGCTTAATTGCGCGTTGGGATTTGTGATTTGTTGGGGACGCGGCGGTCTTTGTTCGTCAGTGGGTGTCACGCTCGCAGACGCCGCCGTAGTATCTGTATCCTGGCGTATGATGCGCGCTGAGGGCGACACATTTGTAAATCTTAAAGCTGTTTGGTACAATGGAGCATGTGTGGATTAGGCCTATTTAATAATGCAAGCACAAAGGCTCTCTGTTATTTTAAGTCTTTATGGGATTTCATCTTGTGTGTGTGTGTGTGTGTGTGTGTGTGTGTGTGTGTGTGTGTGTGTGTGTGTGTGTGTGCAGTATCGACAGGAAAGGATGTCTCTCACACACACACGCACGCACGCACACACACACACACACACACACACACACACACACTCCCAGTTCCTTTCCCATTGTAATTCCTTTAATTAAAGTGATTTTATTCATAGGCACACAGCTGGCACCGGCTACTTTCCATTAGCCATCTGAGTGGCCGCTCGGTTTGGTGGGAGGACGCGCGCTGGGGCCGCTTCCTATGGAGCGCACAATACTATTTTCATCTCCCAGCTGAGTTTGTTGTGTGTTTTGAATTTATTAATCATTGATTTTAATGTGCCGCCTCTTGACAGTGGCAGCTACCCACGCATTAATTAATTCCCGCTTCCCAGCCTTACAAAATGGCATTTAAAAAACAATGAGAGGTCGGCCGGTGTTTCCTCTGACCTATAAATGGAAGGCGTCAAAAAGCAAAATGTCAAAATTTGCTTTTATTTGTTCTTCTCTTGGCACATTTTTATTGCCTGCCTTTTATTTGATAGAGCGAGATAGAAACGAGGTTATTTTAGGTGTGCGGGAAACGATGTGTAAATACAGTTGTGTCACCTTTAATATTCTGCTCGTCTTTTTGGGAGGTTGCGAAATGCAATAATGTCTCTTTTGTTAGGCACGTTTTCCCCGCGTGCACCTGCTTTGCATACGGCATCTGCCAGCAGCGCTCTCAAAGGAGCCCGGGGTCTTAAGTTGAGGATAAAGGTGCATTGCCATCGACAATAGGTAGTGTGTGTTTATCCTTTGAGGTCTTAAACAAGTACGTGTACAAAGATTTCCCTTCGCTGAATTGGCGGAAATAGAAAAAGGGAGATTAGATCTTAAATGAAGCATATGGTTGGTGGAATTTGAATAGAGTTGGGATTTGAATGTATTTACGGAACTATATTCTTTTTTTATTTATTGAGCAGACCTGAATTGTTCATCCATTTAAATGAGTGACTGGTCTGCGTGTTTGAAGAGATAAAAGCTCGCTCTCATAATCCTTATTGACACTGCGGGAGGCGTAAAGACAGCTATTGGTAAGTCCCCGCAGCGCCCTGCCCCACAGAAAGAGCCTCATCCGCGGTTAAAGCTAAAGATTTCCTGACAGATTGCTCTCCGCAGATTGATTAGCACACGTTGGGAGAGAGCAACTTCCCAAACTGCGTGTCTCCGCGAGGGAGGGGGCGCTGGATGCGCAGGGCTTAACGCACACTTTGAAAAGCGTTCCCGCTCTCTGTTAAAGGGAGAAAAGGCTGTAACCCGACGGCGCCCCCGCCGAGCTGCGGCACGAAACCGCGAACGGTGCTGCCAGCTGCATGAGATAATTCGCGTCACCTCTGTCGTGCTGCAAACAGCTGGAGCGCAGGGAGAAAGAACCCGGAGCCCGGCGAGGCCGGGAGCCGGGTTTACCGGCAGCCATGTTGGTTTTAGACGGACTTCTGAGCAGCAAAGCAAGGATAATCGTTCCCGTGCAAACGCTCGGTTTGACACGTTCAATTAGAAAACAATCGGCGCTTTGAAGAAAGACCGTCCCCGCTGTTAGTGCACCTACGGAGCCCCGAAGCCGCCGGCCTTCCTCCCCCTCCTCCCCTTCCTGCTCCTGGCCTCTGAAGGGGGAGAGAGAAAGCCATCGATCAGCGAGCGCCCGCCCCGCCTCCTGTCTCCTGCCTCCTGCCTCGCATTGTTTTTTATCTCATCTCGCAACCCTGTTGCCATGGCACTGAAGATGGCACTTCAACCCTTGTGCTTAATGATCTCTTGGATGATAGCCTACTCGTCAGACATTCATGCCCTGCTCTGTTGAAACGCTCGACAGAGAGGAATGAGCTGCGCTGGTGGAGGGAGGGCTGCTTATTTGAACATTTTATTCCGAGCCTAACTGGTAGCAAACACGGTGTTATGGGTTATTTACCAAATGAGCTGTCTTAAACAGCTCTTTGTGCGCCCTTCCTGGCCGGCTCAGATGGACGCAGACAGACAGAGAGCTGCGTTGCTTTTGTTTCCCGGCGTTACTTTGAAAGCTGTCCCTCTTTTCTGGCAGTTCGGAGCTGGCTGAGAGATTAGCGCTCATATAAATAGCTGTCACTGATTTGACTAAGAGAACACTTTGTGTCATTATGAAGGCAGAAAATCCTAATTGGGGAAATTGGAACACAAAAAAGAGCCGAGCGTTCAATTCATATCCGTAATCCGCCACGTTGCATGAAATCGAGGGTGTCACGTTACAATGCTCGATTTTAGTCATCGCTGCGATTGAGACAAAGGTGGCGCCTGGAGCCATCACGCGGTGCTGCTAAGTGTGGGAATGTGCCATTTTCCGATGGCGCGTTTGGCATCCCGTCTGCGTTGCTGTGTGAGGAAGGCCTGCAGAGGGAGGCGCAGGAAGCCGCTCTGAATCTGCCCAAGGAAACGCTCGCCGCCCCTCCCCCCGTTATTTAAATATGGATTCGTGCGTCGCGCTCAGTCAGACGCATTAGCGACTGCTTATTGATTGAGATTCCTGGAAAAGAGAAGATCTGCTGCTCGGCTCTTTGAGCACAGTCGACCTGTTACTCGTCCGTCTGCGTGGCGAGGTGGCCCTCTGCGTGCTTCACCTGGTTATGCTCCCATCTTGACAGGTGTATTTTGACCCAAACCTACCCAAGTAGGCTTTAGTAGCTGAGGTGAAGCAGTGAGAGCAGAGCACATCCTACCTGCCTCCGGTGGTGATGTTTAGGCACTAAAATGGCTCGGGCAGGTTTGGGAGCCGGTGGATCTAACAGCAGCCGGCCCGTCCACGTGAGTCCGGAGATCAGTTAAGAACACGAGATGATCTGGGTAAAACCTTCATACCTTGACTATGACGCTCTCAGTCCTCTGCTGCTTTTATTTTGACAGCGACCCAAACCAAAGATGAAATGTTTTCCTCCTGGTGTGACTCTGCATGTGTACGCAATATCTGCATCACCTTCCTGCCCCTCTAAACTCTCAGATTAAATGATTTAAGGACATATTGATGGATGAGTTAAACTCTGATGGAAGAGTGCGGTGACTTCTCTAAAGTTCGGCGAGAGCAGAAGTCAAAAATAGCGGCGTTTAGTTAAACGTGTTTAGTCTTCTGAACGCAGACAGGCGGTGATATGAAGCGACTTCATCCTCTCCTCCCTCACGATGAAAAACACACTCCTCTTTTTATCTGCTTTTATCTCCTTTTGTGCCAGAGAGCTTTAACGAATCAGCATCTTTATCTCTCCCCTCCTCCCATAATGCAATAGGGCGAATGCTTCCTGCGTGTCATAAATATGCTATTGAAAGGTCCAATTGAATTAAACTAAAAGATCTGGGAAGAAACTGGGAAGTACTCTCACTTTCCCCCTTCTCATTTTTGACGGCGGGAATTTCTGTAAATTGACACTGAAATGGTCTGTCTCGCCTTCCTCGCCCCCTCCTCCTCCTCTCGCAGCTCCTCCCGCCCCCTCGGCGCTGTCGGATAACGCGTATATTAAGAGGCTCTGGGCGAAGCGTGCCGAAATGGGCCGAAATGGGAATACAGTAAATGAGATGCCCATTGTCTGGCAGATAACATTTCTCCTCATCATAGTGCCTCGCTGATTTTTCTCCACATCTGACGCCTGATTGGTGGATAGACACCTCAGATTACCTGACCTTGGCTTTCCTGTGTCACACACACACACATGTGCGCGCAGTGCATAAAATCTGAATTTCAACCAAGTGTTGGCGCTCCCCCCTAACGTGGAGAGGAATGCTTGGATGGATGAAGGCCTCAGACTTGCAGGTGATAACTTACGTCCTTCAGCACCGCCGGAGGGGTCAGCAGTGATTACTCGTCTGTTATCTAACTACAGTCCTCCCAAAAAGTCGATTGCGTTCACCTGGACGTGGCGTTTCCAGTGGGAGAAACGTTTCGTCACTGAATCCAAGAGACTCAGACTCAAACGCTACGTCCAGATGCACGGGACCGACTTTTTGGGACTTACTTACCTGGATGATTGAGCGTGCGTCGAGACATTGTAACTACACTCCTGTTTGCATTTATTAATAATTTGGTTATAACAGCCTTCACTTCAAAATGTATGAAACGTGACGCACTGGCGGTTTCACCTCATTTCTTTGGGGTCAAAATGACTCCAGGTAAAAGTTTCCAATTTTAGGGAACGTCATTAACCATGAGACGACGCGGGTTTTTACACAATTTAGAAATGTTTCAGTTTCCATGCAGTCCAAGCTGGTGCTGCGGTTGTACCCCATCCTCCCTGACAGGATCCCCTGAGGAGTGTGCTCAAACACCCTCTCCAAGATCTCTTATCCTTGAGAGGATAAAGATCCGATCCAGTCCGAGGTTCGACTACCGGGACTCTCCGCTCTGCTGGCGATCTTATTAAAAACAGGAACCACTTTTCCAGTCTGCCAATCCCAAATCCGTATCTGTTTTCTCACAATCTTGTAGAGGCAGGTCAACATCCCCACAACCACCCGAGCACCCTCCCACTGCCTCGGTGAACACACCCATCCCATCCAGTCTAAAACAAGGTGAGAATATAAAACTACAATAAGTGTGTGGAAAAGCTCAGTGCAGCTGTGTGAGCGGGACAGAAGGAGCTGGCTGCGCAGACGAGCTGAGGTAAACCGTTCAGAGCTCCGAACGGAAACTCGGAAATGAATTCAAACATGTTTAAAAAATCATTTTCATACTAATTTCTCACACATGTGGCCGTTGCTGCTTTCCAGCACGCTCTGTAAATGTGGCGAGCGCGTGGGATGTTAGGCAGCCGAGGAAGAAACAGGAATTTCCGGCTGATACCTGTGAAATGTAGGTTAGATGTTTCATGGAACTTGCATCAGTGTTTAGTGATTGTCGTTTCTGCGGCAGCGCGGCATTATGGGGATTCTCTTCCTTCGAGTGGCAACTGTCAGGGAATATTTTGGTGTGTGTGAAAAAAGGGAGATGCCTTGAATACACATGCTATTAATAATTAACTCTGTGCTTTATTCCCCTTTGAAAGTTATTATGCAGAATTAATATTTCATACGGGTACAGGCCCTACATGACAACTGTGCTAAGACAAAGGATAGTAAAGGCGCAAAGTTTGACAAGTCTGTCTGGGCTTGCTCTAAAATTATTGGCCTTCATCTTATATTTAGCATTCAAGAGATGCCATGAGATGAATCTCTATTTTTGTTCCCTCTCCTATTCACCAATTCTTCTTTCCCACCCCTATGTGCTCCATTTTGAATGAACACTCGCAGCGCAGGCCTCCTCTTTGGAGATGGGGATTGTCATTAGCCCTTCAGGCTCTTGTGATCCACATCGGTCCTTAACACTTGGACCCTGCAGCCACTTGGAGATCTCCGGAGAGGTGGCAGCGCTCCACCTTTCCTCCGTGATGCTTCGGGGACGTGTCATCGAAGTGCGTCTGATGGCATCTCTCGCACTGATGCCTTTTTCGTTCTTTTTGTCATCTTTGCATTTAAGTGCGAGGCAGAGGGAGGATGTATGGCGTCAGTCGCTTCCTGAATCGTCAGGGCTTCGAGTTGATGTCGAGCTCACGGCACGCAGCGAATCTCGTCTCATTTAAGCAGTGAATTCGATATAAAAGTGTGCCGTGTTGGTAGCGTGTGGGATTTGACCCATAGTGTCGTAACCCTGTAAGAGTCACGTGACTATTGTTGCCAAATCTTTTAACCAGGAAGATAACAAAGCTTCGAAGTCCAGAAATGATCACGTTATCATAATAAGCTAGAAACATCCTAAAATGACAGTGGAAAATAATCAAACACGCGAGCAGCAGCTGTGGTGTTTCAGGCCGACTGAAGCTCAACATGTGGTCACACCAGAGCTTTCATATTACACCAGGTGATACGTTTTAGTCCAAACTTCAGAGTTTTTCTACTCTTAGATCCGAGTCACAGAGAAAGGATAGAAGCCCCGCCCATCTGCAGCCAGGAGACAGCTGGCCTGCAAGGGGGAGGAGCTAAAACGGCCCAGGATCAGGTACAGAAGGATCATTATGATCTTTGAATCATGCAGAGCCGCCCTGTGACAGATCTGATTCGCTTTTAAGGGAAAAGCTGTGATTTTTCTGGGACGTTGTTAATCATGAGACCCGCAGTCGTGCTTTCTGCTGCAGCGCTCTGACCTGTAGCTCACACAGCGGGCCGCAAACGTCGCATCTCCCTCTTTAAATTTCAAACATCCCTCTGTCTCCGCACGCCCCCTCCCCCCTCGTCTCCCTCCTCCCCTCTCGTCTGACTCTCTTGTCTCATGATATGCCACAGAGAGACACAATTATCCACTTCATTTGAGTCGTGGTGCTAATGGCGGCCTCTTGGGGAGTTGGGTGATAGGTAGCAGTAATTGTAAATGGTGTAATGAGTGTGGAACGGCCACAATGTAGCGCTCCGCCATTACAGGTGACCCCCTCCTGCCCACCTCGCCGACGTCGCACCGACAACAAGTGAGCCCCCCTCCCCCCGCGGTCCTCCCACCTCTCCTTCAGGGTTCAGCAGAGACAGAGGAAACATTAGCCTCACAGACCATTACTCCCAAGTGGTTTGGCTGCTGCTCCTTCTCGCCTCGTTGTGCGGGCGGCCCCCTCACCTCCCCTTTCACTTCTCACATAATCGGACTTTTTTTTGGTTTTTGTTCTAACTTTTGAATTTTTGCTGATGGATGAAATTAACCCCGTCCCTCCTGGATTCATTTTGACGTTCTCCGCATGTTTAGACTTGAATTTCGTGGATGTGGATGGAGAGAGCACATCTGGAAGGGAAACGCTTCCTGCTCTGTGGATGTTTGAATGAGTCTGCACGTGGGTGACCAGGTGTCTCTTAATGCGAACCACTTTCAGTCCTTGAAAGAATCACAATCATCTTTGTTTTTTCATGCAATAAAATAATGTGTTTTTTTAAATAGGCAGTATATAACTTACACAAGTCTGTGAGACTCGTTGGCCTAAAACGAGCTGTGCTGATCCACAGCTCATCCCAGACCAAATCAATCAAACCTGAATCCCACCTGACATCCTCACAATCAGCTCATAAAACATTTTTACAGCATTTTTGATCCACATAAGTGCCGCACATGCTCATATTACCCAGCTCATATTAGCATGTGCAATAGTTAGCGACGGGTGGAAACAGGTGAAAGGTCTCCTTTCTATCTATATTTGATCCCAGAACCATCTTCTAGCTGTAATTTTGTCCAGATTTAACCACCAGTAACTTTACATGTCTTTGTTAAATACTCGTTTTAGAAATTAAAGTTTAAAGGAACTGATTCTGAGAGCTCATTCTTCTCAGAATGAAACTTTAACTGTGGTTTGTGCACAGAAGACTTGGTCTGAGTCCATGTGTGACCAGTCAGAGTGCCCATGCTGACCCTGTCTACCACCAAAAAACCAACAATGTGAGCATGAACTGGACCACGGACCATGGAAGGAGGTGGGCTTGTCTCACGTGGATGGCCAGGTGTGTGTGCATCGCTTACCTGGAGAATACCTGACACCAGGAAGAAGGCGAGCCGGAGGGGGCAGTGTGATGGTCTGGGGGATGTTCTGCTGGGAAACCTTGCATGCATCTACATGTGACTCTGACACGTCCCACTGACGTCAGCACTATTGCAGACCGTGTGCACCCTTACATGGAAACGGCGCCCCCTGATGGCTGTGGTCTCTTTCAGCAGGCTGATGAACTGAAACGGAAACGGTTCAGGAGCAGTTTGAGGAGCACAACAACAAGTCTGAGATGTTGACTTGGCCTCCAGAGTCCCCAGATCCCCAGGCGATAAACGAGCAAACGCATCTTTAAACGAGCAGCTTTGATGTTGCTTAGAGAAGGAAGAGGAGTGGCTCCTCTCCACTGGGTGATGACATCACAGCACCTGTGAGGAGACAGGTGAGCGAACTCGCCGACACTCCCCAATTATCACAAGTGACACCGTGTCAGCAAATTAGATCGTTGCTCAACGACGCCTGGAGTGTCGGTGAGCAGCGGGAGGCCCGGCAGACCTCCGGCAGCATCCATCTGACACACACACACACACACACACACACACACCTTCCCTGCTATTACTTTTATGTCTCTCACGCACACGAACACACACTCATGGACATTACCTGCCTCTCAGCCCAATTTACCTTCATGTGATTTATGACTTATTGCCGTCATTAATCAGCACACATGTGGCTCTGCTGGCTGTCTGAAATATTACACAACTTGTGCGAGGCCTTTAAATGTCTGATGTGAAGCAGCTCGACTCGTTTGGTGCTGCAGACAATTAAAGAATAAAGAAAACACACCCAGCTCGCTGCATGATGGAAAAGCTGTGCTCACTGGAGATGCCGAGAGCGTGCTCACGGCTCCTTAAACTAAGTCCAAATGAGTTTTATATGAATAAAAGCAGCTCTGTGTTCGTGTGCCGCAGGTTTGTCACACTGACGGTTGGTGAAATTATGGAGAAACAGTTCGGTCAATTTTTGAAGCAGTGGATCGATTGATTTGATCTCTTAAGTTACTGAACTCTGACCTATGAATCATTCAAGCATAAAAAGGCTCCTCACCTGTGGCTGTGTTGTGTCTGCAGATAAGAGACAGCTGAGCACAGAGCTAGTTTTAAATTCATCTGTTTCCCAGCAGCAGTCGCACAAACACATCGTTTGTTCCCATTTCTTTAGTCGAATCTGTGAAAAATAGCAAAGAAAACATAAAAAGTTTGACATAAAAAGAGCTGTTAGCATATCTCAGCATGGTGTGCAGCTTATCCTTAAAAAATCTGAGGACACAGGACA
The DNA here is from genome assembly GCF_965226115.1 of Aulonocara stuartgranti. Lineage (NCBI taxonomy): Eukaryota > Metazoa > Chordata > Actinopteri > Cichliformes > Cichlidae > Aulonocara > Aulonocara stuartgranti. Next base: position 1,291,885 of record NC_138939.1, on the reverse strand, counting down.
GAAGAAGAAGTGTGAGACCATCTACAGCAGGTGAACAGAATCTAAAAGTCACCTAACAAACAAACCTGACGCAGGACCCGAGAGGTCCGCCCAGGAACATCTGGAAACATCTGGGTGTTTTATGTTTCATGACAGTGATCCCAAACACACTGCCACTCGGCCTCCCCAGAGCCAGACCTCAGCATCACTAAAGCAGTGTGGGATCATCCTGACAGAGAACACAACGTCCAAAGAAGAGCTTTGAGTGTCCTTCAGGAAGCCTGGAAACTATTCCTGAAGATCCTCACAGAGCCTGCAGAGAGCTGCTCACACTACATGTTCACCTTTCAGAACACATGAACTCTGTTTTTGTCTTATATGCTGTGTTTTCATGAATGTTTGCACGTTTGCTGCAGTTTCCCCAACAAATTATAGAGAGGTGAGGGCTGGCTCAAGACTTTTGCACAGCATTGTGTCTCCTGAAGGTTCATATTAAACGCGGCCCAGGTTTCTGATGATAAGGTTTGTCACAGTTTTTTCTCTCGTCTCGCCCAAACGTCTCCACTGCTGCCGTTACTGTGAAGGAGCAGAACCCACAAACATGCTGGACGCAGGAGCTCGGAAAGAAAAGCGTCTGGACCCGAGAAGATCGAGGAGTGGTGGCGAGTCCCAGATTGAAGCGGAGTGTCCCTGAGGCTACGTCCACACTAATACGTTTTCATTTAAAAACGCATCGTCCACACTGAGACGGCGTTTTCGCTGATGGAAAACGCGGCGTTTTGAAAACGCTCTCGAAAACGCATACATTTGAAAACGATGCTTTCGTGTCACAGCGTGGACAGCGAAAACAGAGACTTTCTAAAATAATGACGCATGTTAGTCATGTGATCCAGTCATAGCGGAGGGCGTTATACAGCAGTTGTTTTGATTCCTCTCAGTTTTGACAGCCCCAAAAAAGATGAATATCTTTGTACGTGCTCCAGATAGCTTTTCTTCGAACGTAAGGGTTTTGTGTCGTTTCAATGTGGACGCTCAACTCTGGGAAAACGACTGAAAACGCTAGTGTGGACACGGCTTTTCAGACAAAAACGCCGTTTTCGAATCTGTCCGGGCCAGTGTGGACGTAGCCTGAGAGAGCTCCCTGAAACCTTCCTGTCAGCGTGACCCTCACACTCGGACTCTTGTCCTTTTTAAACTGGGATTGAGCTTCTGTGGTTCCATCGCTATTGTGACCTGACCATCAAAGTAACTGGCAAACCAGTGAGATCCCTCTAAACCAGCACAGAACGTCGACTTGTACGCGTCTCGTTCACAGTTTGAACCTCCAGCTGCTCGAGCTCCTCAGAGAAGCTTCGGCGCTCGATCGTCTGTCTAAGCTGAAGCTCTCTGACGAAGGCTGGATTCGGACTTTTCGCTGTTCTGCGCTGCATCTCTACAGACTGCAGAGGTAGTTCATCGTTAGACGGAGCGTGTGCGTACACATAAAGTGCGTAACGCTAACGGAGACTCTCCACCTTCAAAGTAAAAGCTGTGGCTTTGAAGACGAACGGCTCCGTTCATGATTTGTTTTTCAAGTTTCAAGCCACTCGGAGAGCAGTTGGTGAGCGACTGCAAGCAAGTGTGATTTTTGTGTTGTTTTTTAAAATTTTGTATTTTTTGTGTATTTGTGTATTTTTTTTTAAATTTTTTTATGTGTTCTGTGTTTTTTTTTAATTTTTTGTTTTTTATGTTTGTTTTTTTTAATCTTTTGTGTTTTTGTGTTTTTTTTATTTTGTGTATTTTGGTTTTTTTGTGGGGTTTTTTGTGTTTGTTTTTTTAAAATCTTTTTTGTTTTTTGTGGGTTTTTAAAAAAAAAGATTTTTGTGTTTTTTATTTTGTGTGTTTTTGGTTTTTTGTGGGGTTTTTTAAAATCTTTTTTTGTTTTTTGTGTTTTTTTGTTTTTTTTGTTTTTGTGTATTTCTTTTTAATTCTTTTTATTTGTTTTGTGTTTTTAAATTTTTTGTTTTTTATGTTTTTTTTGTTTTTTTTGTGTTTTTATGTTTCTTATGGTTTTTTAAAAACAATTTTTAAATTTATTTTATTCTTTTGTTTTATGTGTTTTGATTTTATTTATTTATTTGTGTTTTTTGTTTGTTTTGTGTGTTTTGGCACTGACGTGCGCTGTTTCATGTTTGGTTTTGTAAACAAACTGAACCAAATGATATTTTGGTTATTTAATAAAATGTAACTAATATCTAAACACACCAACATTTAAATCCTCCATCTTCAAACTGATGACATCATTTCCTGTTATTGATGTCGCTGACATGTATTCTGGTGCAGAGATGCATTAAAGTTTTGGTGGAACAGCAGATTTTTCCCCTGAGCAGAGACGTGTTTGAGCAGACGTGAGAAATGACGTCAGATTAAAGCAGCTCAAATATGAAAATATATTTGTTCCATTAACACGTTTGAGAAGACTTGACAGTTTCCACGGAGCGACTCTGTGCAGATGGAGAAGCTGCTGCAGAGCTTCTTTCTTCCCATCAGATAAATGTTTGACTAAAGCTGCACGTTGGATTATTGTCTGATAATAATTTTACACTTTTATGTGTGTTGTTTTCTTTGAACTGCTGAAAATGTCTGAAGCGCGTTTCAGTGGCCGGGCCGTCGTCCTTTCCTCCGTTTCCTTTAAACTCAGCTGGGATTTGATTTCAGCCAATCTCTTTTGTTTTGAGCTGTTTTGTGAGTTTTGCGCCGCATCAGGATTTTTACTTATTGAGCTGCTTTGTTTTCTTTGGTCTTATTGAGCTTTGGCTGAGTTTACCTTATCGAGCCTTTTTGTTTTCACATGCTCTGATTTTATTTTGGTATTTCGTTCAGAATCAGAGCGTCTCGGCTTCCTGCAGCACGATCTGTTCAACATTTTTGCACGTTTGAAACATGTCACATGTTTTTCTTTTACTTGCGTCTCAGTGTTGGGTAACGGGAGCATTACAGCTCTTTTCTTTGTTATGGGGGGCCCACCGACTCCTGTCTTAAACTCCAGTTTAATTTTCTTTCACCGCACCGTGGGGTGTCCACATTATTCTGTCCACCTCCTGTCCTCGTTGTGCGGGACAGGGCGTGAGGTTGTGCTGCGTTTCATCCAGCAGGGGGTGCTATTAGTACTCGTTTGCGAGCCGAGGCCTTTGGGGAAAGACGGCTGAAATGCCAGCACTGCCTACAGAGACAGAAGGATGGGGGACGGGGGGCGGAGGGCGGCGTTGGAGCGATGGCGCTGGTCTGTGGAGCCGTAGCATCAGACATGTAGCGTTAACAGAGTCGGGAGAAGCTGATTGTTATTCAAAGTTCTGTATGTCAGGGTCGTTAAACGAGTCGATGACGGGGATTTGAGCTGCAGCTCGATCCCACGCCGCCGTTCCCGCGCTATTCCCTCAACATATGTGTCTGAATGGGAAATAAATCACGGTTCATCATCGGCGTCTCCAAACACTCCGTCACACTTCCATCTCCTCCATTCTCTTCTATTTTTAGGCTTCATGCAGACATTAAATCAGCCGTCCCTAACATCACCCCCTCCTCAGAATATTCTGGCTCTGGTCAAGTGGAAGAAAAAAAAACACCCCCCACTGATGTACAGTTAAAGAAACGAGCCCCCCCACCCCCTCCACCTCCCTTTTTATTTAAAGTGAGCGAGGAACATTATCAGGCTGGGCCCAGCCGAGCAGAAACATTCCCTAACCCCAACCTTCCTGCTGACCCCTCCCTCGCTTTTAACAACTGCCGACATAGTTTGGCTCTGTTATGTGATCATGCTTGGATGAAATCTGTCAAACAGCTCCCTGAGTTATTAGGCTGTCTGCGCCTGACCTTTCCGCAATCAAAGATATATGACTTAAGGGCTCGGATTTGCCATGGCAACGGCTCCAATTTGCCGCCGTGAGAAAAGGTCTAATTGTTGCAGAAATTTAATGATCTAGCCCCGACATCAGGGGCTGTGAGATTTTATGAACTGTTTACGCTATAATTTTCTTTTGTTAATGCATTCCGCCTTAACCCCTTCCCCGCTGGCTGCCTGCAGGGAGGGGAGGAGTGTGTGTGTGTGTGCGCGCGAGGGGGGGTCGGGTTAGGGAGGGCGGCGGTGATGAGGAGGAGGCAGAGGAGGAGGAGGGCTGGGAGGGGGGCGTTTTCTGCCCCCAACCTGTTAGCTTATGTGTCTGGCGCCTCTTTAAAAAGGGCAGTTTTGTCTTTAAGAAAAGCAGCTGCCTGCCGCATTATCTGCTCTCAGCGATGTAGACATCAGTAATATATTCTACAAGGTCAAAGACAACTGAGATTAAAATGTCTAATCAGTTAATTTGTTTTATTGAGAAGGACTGCCGTGTGATTGGACACACAGAGAGATAGAGGGAGATGTGGAGGAGGGGTGGAGGAATATGGAGAGATGGAAAGATGGAGGGGAAGAGGGTATTTTGACTGAGCTTGATGCTGGAAAATATGGCCGTGCCACTCAGTTAGAGCATGTTGATGAAGCTCTGACACCCTTTGTTTTTCTCCCTCGTCTCCCCCTCCTCCTCCTCCTCCCGTCTCGCCCTCTCCCCTCTCTCTCCACTCATTTTCAATCTATGGCACATTCATACAAGACTGATTTTATTAGTTGCTGAAATAGACTTATATTTTATATCTCATTAAATATTCAAAATAAATTCAGCATATTTGAGCTGTTCATACATATTCAGTTTCTGTAACCAGGATCAGAATATTTTGATTGAGCCCGTACAGCAGAGACACTTTGAATTTCTTTTTGTGTGCAGATAATTCCATTCAGAGGAATGAGTTGAATCACAATTGATCTCATTGTTTTCTTTTCCCCCCCACTTACAATTAAATGAGCAGGAATATATTTCTGTGGATAAAGTGGCTGCAGAAGGTGTGTTTGTGCAGGCGAAAAATCTCGGCCGCCGTACGAACGCGCGACACCACCGCGATGACCTTTAGTGCCTCGTTACGACCTGTGCCGGCCTGCGATGGAGAGCTTTCTGATTCATTTCACCAAACGAGCGACACGCCGTGGCAGGCCGCCGAGCGGTCGGTCTGATGGTTTTCATTGTTCGAATAAAGAGTGTTCGGTGATTTCGGCCGACCGAAAACGAACCGGCTCTGAATGCTGAAGTCGTTTCCGTTTCGAGCATTTACACGATTCACACGAAACGTCTGACCCGAGGACGCCGCGCTGCTTTGGGGTGTAAAAACCATCAGATTTTATTATTTAAATCAGCAAATGACAGGATAGAATAAAATGCTTCCTCTCTCAGCTGCAGGATCTTTACACAGAGAACTGAAAGTAAAGAAATGAAAAAATACTGAATGGATGTTAAAAATCAAATTATTGTCTTTTTTATTTTTATTTATCTGTTACAGTTTTCTGAATCTAGAGGTTTCAAACATGTGGTCCACGGGCCAAAACCGGCCCGCCCAGTGAGTGAAACCTGCAGATTAATAACTGGAGTTTATGAACTCGGGGCTGTTCCAGCTGTGCTGTTTGCAGAATGCATTCAGAGCTTTGTGGATGATGATGAAGAAGAAGAAGAAATCATCAATAATCACAAGTTTGTGAATAATCACAGAGACTAAATGTGCAAAAACATTATCACCATTAATCATCTGTGTTCTAAATGATGCTTCGTTAAGTGTGAACAACGGCTTTAACAGTCTGAGCTCAGACTGAGGCGTCACATGACGATAAGGTCATGTGACTGCATGGAAACGCCACGGCTCTGAATCCTGCGTGAGGAAAACTGGGATGTTTCTAACTGCTCATGAGTGATGCCGGTGAGGCGTGCACACAACAGTCTGATGTCACATATTAACATGATGTCATTGCAGCTGACCAATCAGGTTTGTGATGTCGTGACTCATTTAATGATATTTTTCTAAAGCTAGTGAGCCCAGTGTAGTGTGCTAGCGACAAACGTTCGGTTTACTGCGGGACACAGACGTGTTTTTCATTCCCGGACTCTCCCAGAGCAGCTTTGCATGATTCACAGTTCAAAATGATCCTTCTTTATATGATTGCGGGACGCAGTGCAGCCCCTCCGCTCATCCTCTGACACTAGCTCTTTTACCTTCTCCCACTTTAAAATAAACTTGAAGTACACCATAAACAGGTGGGTGGAGTGTCTGTGCCTCTTTGTGACATCATCCAGATCCAGGAATAGAAAAAGCCGTGAGTGTTCTGGGCTCACGGTGACTGGGAACTCTGGTCATGTTTAATCCGAGCCGTGTTTCATACGTGTGTGGATGCGGCTCAGACACGTTAAAGAGTTTTCAGTGAAGTGGGATCATTAAAACGTCTCCTCTCCTGCTTCATGCTTACACTTTGAGACAAATGTGTTGGCTGCTTTTTCCTCGTGAGTAAATGTGTGTCTGTGAATGTGACCTCCATTAGGAGCAGCTGAGGAGATCCATCCAGGGGCAGTTTGTTTTCCAGAGAGGAGCAGCAATGGCGGACGGCCCTTGATTTATTAGAACCATGCGCCCGGTGACCATGATGAAGTGCATTTCCATTTTAAAAGACTATACGGCTTCATCTGGAGAGGGGGGGTGAGTTAAAGAGCAGAGAACGGCTGATGATGAGAGAGCTGAAGACGAGCGGGGAAGTCGCCTCCAGATAAATTCTAAAAACATATTTTCCGGGTGAAACGATGTTTTTAGGAGGACGCCGATGTTAGATATTTAATCCTGTGTAAGTTGTTAACAGAGAGTAATGCCACATTCATAAGCATGAAAACATTTCGGGACAGTCGCTGCCAAACCTTTGCAATCATGCAAGGCTTGTGTGATGAAAGGAGGCGTGCACAGCGTGGACTTCACTTTTTAAACGAGCAACGCGGTGCACGTGGACACCTTCACACAGAGGCTGACAAACTGGCTCTCATCTGCGCAGTGATGGAGTGTTTCTTAAATGAAAATACACCTGTCTTTAGGACAAATATGTGCCACTAATTACCTGTCTAACCTAAATCTCTGGCTGCCAGATGTTGCAAAAACACAGAGAGACAGAGACAAATTGCAGCATGCTGTCGTAGCGCTGCACGTAAATATAGTAGTGGCTTAAATCATCTTTTCCTTGACCCTGTTTGGCTGCTTGTTCAATGTGATTCTGCAGCGTGCTGAGCCAGTAGGAACCTAATTGTAAAGATAGGCTAAGGTATCACAGGATCACATAATCTCTCTCCTTCTGTCGCAGCGCCTCTCTCTCCTTGGCCTGACCGAGCCATAAGCAGGATTACATTTTGATCTGTATCCTTGTTTCTAATTCAGATTTCTATTTCAGTTATGTTGACTTCTCCTCCTCCTCCTCTGTTGAACACACGAGTAGATGATGATCTGCTGAAGACCTTGAAAAACTTTCCATGCCGGAGATAAAGCGGGGCTCCTGCGGCTTCACGCGAGTTACATTCAGGACTCTTTGAAGCTGCTTAGAAAGACGTTCAAGATTAACTCAACAACCCAAACCGAAGGAAACGCTGTCGCTTCCTGACGGCTTGAGTTGAAGTGAAACCTCTGTGGGTCCCGCTGCCTTCATGAACAGTTGGAAATATTTTTGTATTCGAGATGTTTTCTGCCCTGATGACTCTGCAGTTTGGTTTGGAGTTAGCAGAGGTCGGCGCTCTGAACGCGTGAAGGACGTCTGAAAAAAGCTTTACAGCATAGACTGTACATAAAAGATGTACACCGCCACTATGACATCACAGCTGGTTTGTGAAGCTTGGCCCTCCAAACTTCAGAGACTGAGACCATGAACTCATCAGGAAGGTGTTCACAGAGCTCAGAGGGGCGTGACTACAAATGATCCCTGTGAGCGCCGCCTGGTCCAATCAGACGTGATCAGAGGATGAGGATAAAAATATAAGGAACTGATTTAGCACAGTGGTAAAATTATTACAATAATTATTATTATAAATTATTATTTTATTTCATTTTATGTTACAAAGAATTCAGCGCTGCCCATCTTTTACATACAGACTGTAGTTCTGCTCCTGGTTCTATCTGTTAGAGAAGGAGTCTGACCCCTGACCTCTGACATCACCAAAACGCTTGTGTGAGGTCTGCATTAATATTACCAAGAGGAACACAGACATTTTCTGCTTTTAGAAAACCTCCCCTCGTCCCCGCCTCAGTGAAGTAGTAGTAATAACAGCACAAACAGCCATGTTCAGCTTTTACTTAAAGGACAGGATAATGAGACGGAGGATCTATTTGCTCGGCGTAATGTGTGTGTCTCCAGACGCTGGTAATACGCGTGGACCTCTCTGTCAGCCCGGAGAGAGGTGGGAGGGCTCGTCTTTATATCCTCGTCACTGAAATGCCTTCTGAGCACTGCAGGAATTTGGGAGCGTGTTCAGCTGGATGTTTCGGGGTTAAGAGGCGCCCACTTATTGGTGCACCAACCTGCCAATCTTAATCACAGATACCCAACATGCAGCAAAGGTAAATATGTCCATTAAAGGCCCCGAGGGGCCGGATTATGAGCGGTCGGCGGCCTATGAAATGCAGATTCTGCCGCTCAGGATGCTGCACACACCGCTCTCCTGTGTGATATCAGCCATGAGCGCTCATTCTAATTATTTGGGCAAATGTACTAATTAGCTATCAGGTGACCCTCCCTCACCACCACCCCCGTCCTCACTTATCATCCTCCCCCGACATCTTTTGTATTCAAAATAGCTTCCAAGCATGGTTGGAATTTTTTAGGCCATCAGCAAATATTTACCAGTTCCATCTCATTATGTTTCAGGCTAAAATGCTGGCTGTGAATATCTTAAGGCCCCGAGTACACGCCATCTAAACTTTGCCTTGACCTTTTGTTGCTGCCTGCACTGGCAATTGAGCTGCAGCGTCCGTCTGCACACACACACTCACACACACACACACTCACACACTCACACACTCACACACTCACACACACACACTCTCTCTCTCTCTCTCTCTCACACACACACTCACACACACACACACTCACACACACACACACTCACACACACACACTCTCTCTCTCTCTCTCTCTCACACACACACTCACACACACACACACTCACACACTCACACACTCTCTCTCTCTCTCTCTCACACACACACACACACACACACACACACACACACACACACACACACACACACACACACACACTCTCTCTCTCTCTCTCTCTCTCACACACACACACACACACACACACACACACACACACACACTCTCTCTCTCTGTGTCATCGTGTCTCGCTGCTGCTTCGCTGGACTTGAGACCAAAGCAAACTGATGATTATGCATATGCACCTTCCTCTGCACGGTTAGCCCTGCAACCGCTGCCTCCCGCTCTGATCAATGCATTAACTTACATCGTGTTCCATATATCTGCTTTAGCACGGCCGGCGGAAATGCTGACAGCCCTCCTTTCTTTGGATTTGGCGATTAGCAGCTCGGGCCTTGTCAATACAATAGTAATGAATGGGCCAGATAAATGTGATTTGGGGGCATAATCATTTTTTTGCGATAGTATGATATTGCTGGTGTGCATTTTTTGCTTAAAAAGCAGAGTGATTAATCAATAATTAATTTTGAAGCAGGGGCACTGATAGAGGCAAAACGATGAAAACATTCGCCATAAATCTGCACTTTATCGCCGCTATTATCGAAGGATTCGTGACAACAGCTCGTCAGTCTTGGTAAGTATGTTGTGAGCGCTGCACGCTTCACAGAATGTCTGAGAGAAAATACTCACGTGTCTTATTTACTGCCTAATGTCTCTTTATGCAGCAGATATTTGTGTACTTATCAATGTCTTTTACGCCGAGCCGCTCCGAGACCACGGAGGCGATGGATCCTCTTTCATCGAAGCTTTGAGGCATCGTCCCGAGCTTCCTTTGTGAGCCGCTCACGTCAAACTCTCCACGTACGGTGAAACCTGTGTGTGGCTGATTCTGGAGGGAATGGTTTCGTAGTTTCACGTCTGTTTGTGAGTGCGGCGCTTTCACCTGTGTGTCTAATAGGTCACCTGGGTGAACGGCAGCATGGCCTCTTTCAAAAACAGCCCAAACGATGCAAACTTTAAATCTTATACGAGTAATACTCAATAACTGGCGTCACGGAGGGAGACGTGATCCACAGAGACCAAACACGTTTATTTCTGCTGCAAAGTTTAAGCACAGACTGACTCCCTGCTGCCTCTGCTGGACGACAGAGGAACTGCAGGTCTGGGCTGATTTTGGGGGTTGACGGCTCGTGCCGCTAGCGTAAGTCTAATAATCGACATGCAGGGATGTTCCCCTGAAACTGAGTCCAGTATCAGCTCTGATCCATCTCCGCGCTTCGCTGCAGCGTCTCCGACTCGTAATCCACATTGGAAAAACAAAAAGACCCCAAAATATCCCAGCACATCATCATTTTAGATGTATGGAGCTGTGTGTATGTGTGTGTTGGAGGACAATGGTGTGAATTTAAAGACAATGCCGTGTTCTTGGCAGGACTTTGATGCTGAGCCAAGTCCCGTCGTTCCCAGAGGTATTTACCCTCGTCTCTTCCTACCGCATTGTTAAACACTACCTCTGTACGTTTTTATAACACTATTGTTAAGCTCAATAGACTTTTATTTGGCTGCTGCGCCCCTCCCTCCCTCCCTGCACTCCTTCTGTCTGGCTAGCTGTGTTTGTGTGTTTGCATTGCCCCGTCCTTTCACCTGGAAGTGTCTAGGTGTGTATTTATAGTTCCTTAGACAGTAGACATGAGACCCAAGACCAAACATCCTCTTCCTCTCTGGAAGCTGCAGAGACCGGAGAAGAAAAACGTTGACTCTGAGACTCTGAGATGTCGTCCGCCTCCTCTCGCTGCGCTTTTTTAGAGAAAAATGCAGATTTGTGTCGCTTCGGTGATGCAGTTATTATAAAAGGATTAAACCACAGTAACCCAGCAGAGCATCTTGGCTGTTTCTCACTGTTTCCATGACCCGTTTCTAATACTCACATTCTTAATCATCTGCACAGATTAACACGTGAAAGCAGAAGATCGATAAAAACAGAGTTTCAGTTAATCTAAGAAAGTTTTTCACATCTTACTCCCTGATTCTTGTTCAGACCCAAACATGTCGGGCAGGTTTCTGCTGCTCACAACGGTTAACGTAATAAGAAGTCACCACGTTCATTTCTGATTTTTTCATAAACAAAATCACATTTTATGCTCCTCAAAAGCATCTTTATCAGGTTTTTGAGATTTCTGTTTGTTTATTTGGTGTGTTTGAGGCCAACTGGACCAAAAGAGTTCGGCTTCATGTGAGCGCCGACTGCCTCGTGTAGACCCGAGGTGTCCGAGGCTTCCCTGTCTTTTCAGGTGATTTGATAGAAAAGGAGGAGCACGGCTCAGTTTGTATCTACAGCTCGGTGGAGCAGCAGTGCTTCATTTCAGCGTGTCCTCGACAGCTCGCCTCAGTGTGGCTGTGAGCGTCTCTGACTCTTCGTGTCGGACTCCTGTCACAGTTTCATCCTCCCCCAGCTGAGCTACACGGCACGCTCACAGCCTACACTCATACAGATGAACGACAGGCAGAGTGTTTTAGGACAGCGGTCTCCAACCTTTTTTGCGCCACGGACCGGTTTATGCCCGACAATATTTTCATGGACCGGCCTTTAAGGTGTCGCGGATAAATACAACAAAATAAAACTAGTACCGGTACCGAAAAAAGATTTATTCATAACACACGTGAAAAGACCCAGGAACACCGAGTAAACGATAAAAACTATAACAAAATAACGCTGAAAACCGATAAAAACCCTGAAAACCAGACATTTCAGACCTGAGCCTCAACTCTCGCGGCCCGGTACCAAACGACTCACGGACCGGTACCGGTCCGAGGCCCGGGGGTTGGGGACCGCTGTTTTAGGGGACTCGGGGGTAAATTTTTTAATTCAGTTAATTTACACAGCACCAAATCACAACAACAGTCTCCTCAAGGTGCTTTAGACTGTAAGGTCGACCCTACAATAACACATACAGAGAAAAACCCAACAATCATATGACCCCCTATGAGCAGCACTTTGGCGACAGTGGGAAGGAAAAACTCCCTTTTAACAGGAAGAAACAGGAACCAGGCTCAGGGAGGGGCGGGGCCATCTGAGAAAAGTTGTATTTATTGCTAAGTCTTGATATTATTTAATACGTTAAAATAGAGGGTGTGTAAAAATAGATTTTTTTACACAAACATTAGTTTAACTCACTTTAAACTGAATGTTTTTGATCTCGCCGTAGCTCCGATTAGGACGGCTCATAAAACAGAACCTTACTGACATCTAGTGGTGAGACTTTGCAGCGCTTTGTTTCTGCCTGCAGACCGCCATCACTGATCCTTCATGCAGCCCAACAAACAGAGCTCGGGCGTCTTGGACGGTCTGTGAGTCTGTGTTGAGCTGCAGTTTGAATAAAGTTATAAGGATTTGTATGAGTAAATCGGAGTTGTAGGTAACTCGTAGTAGACTTAAAGTTTGGTTTAAAGTTGCTGAGACAGTGAGACGGGCTGCTGTGAACATGACACGTCTGGATCAGTGCGTCCTCGCCTTTAAATGCTTTCACATAAAAGCCGCAGACACGAGTTTGTAAGCAGAGTTCGCGCCGCGGCGTCAGTCGGTGGCGTTTCAGTGATTAACAGCCGTCAGCGAAACATTCTGAGCAAACCTGAATGACCGAGCCGAGCGAGAGAATAAAAGATGGAAGAGGAACCAGAGTCGGCGAGAACATGTGAAAAGATCTCAGGTGAAAGAGTGGACGGCAGCTTAATTACACACGCACAGAAAAACCCATTCCCACTGTACCAGGAGGCGTTCGAGTACCTGTGCAGACGTGCAGCAGAGCTCATGGCACCCCATCTGCAGGACTGCATCGCTGGAGCTGCCCTGCGTTAGTGTCCGGTTTAACCGTTTTCCTGTTTTTAAGGCTTCTTTCATTTTGAAATAACACGATAAGTTCAGGAAGCCAGCGTCTGATGAAACACTACAAAGAATACGTTTTACCTTTCCACTTTAATCTTAAGGCCTACATTAAAAACATTTTGCAAGGTTGAATTCTTAGATCTGAACAACAGATCAAACCGACCAATCAGATCGCTGCATTTGGCAACAAGTTCAAGTCGTGCGCATCATTGAATCAGACGCCTCCTGAGATGTGGTCCCAGCTCTGCTAACAGGAGCTCAGACTGACTGACATCCTGAAATATGGACGAAAGCTCCGACTCTGGGAGCGAACTGGGAAGTCCTCCCTGCTGCTCCTGAGAAACGCATGAAACATCAGGACCAGCTCATCTTTGCTTCATGTCCACTTCTGCCACAGTGGGTTCAGTGGGTTTTTGAGGATAACTTTTGTGTTTACATATGTTACCCGACAAGTTTGGATCCAAAACACCTGGAATTTCGTGTAGTTCTTTGCTCGTCGTGTAAAGGTCTTCATTCTGAGCTGTCCTCTGTTTCTTACGTCTTTCTCCATCTGAGAGCGAACTCGTCGCACACTCACGAGCCCTCCGTGCCTTCAGCTTGAACGCTGATTGTATTTGTTCAAACGCTGATTTTGAAATGAGCTGAAACGTAAAAATAAAGCACTTCTGCTTGAGTTCACGCTTCTTCTGTGTTATAGTTAGACGCTGAACTTCCACGACCCCAGCTTTATTGACATCTGCAGAGCGAACACATAACAGGGAGGAGAAGGAAAAAGGAAGTGTGCACGTGGACCTCGGGGTGACTTTAGCATCTGATTCAGTGAACGAGGGTCAGCGGGGACCAACACCGAGCTGCAGCACACGAAAAACAAATGTAAACCAGATTTAAGGATTCAGCAACTTCGAGGTTTATTGGAACCCTGAAACCCTCACTCGGTCGAGATAAATATACAGATAGATGAGGAAGGAAGGAAGTGAGTGTAGAGGAGAGGGGGTGAGGACAGTTGTGCTTCAGCCATCTGTTGTTTCTCAGCAGCAGCCGAAGAAGAAGAAGGTGAAGTCTGTCTGCATCTCCTCTGGCTGCACATCACAGGCCCACGGCTGGCCCACGGTCGGCCCGCTGTCACACTGAGTGTGCGTGCGTGTGAGTGTGTGCGAGTGTGTGTGTGCGCGAGTGTGTGTGTGCGAGTGTGTGTGCGCCAGTGTGTGTGCGCGAGTGTGTGTGTGCGAGTGTGTGTGCGCCAGTGTGTGTGCGCGAGTGTGTGTGTGCGAGTGTGTGTGCGCCAGTGTGTGTGTGCGAGTGTGTGTGCGCCAGTGTGTGTGCGCGAGTGTGTGTGCGCGAGTGTGTGTGCGCCAGTGTGTGTGCGCGAGTGTGTGTGTGCGAGTGTGTGTGTGCGAGTGTGTGTGTGCGCGAGTGTGTGTGCGCGAGTGTGTGTGTGCGTGTGTGTGTGCGCGAGTGTGTGTGTGCGCGAGTGTGTGTGCGCGAGTGTGTGTGTGCGAGTGTGTGTGTGCGTGTGTGTGCGCGAGTGTGTGTGTGCGAGTGTGTGTGTGCGCGAGTGTGTGTGTGCGCGAGTGTGTGTGCGCGAGTGTGTGTGTGCGAGTGTGTGTGTGCGAGTGTGTGTGCGCGAGTGTGTGTGTGCGAGTGTGTGTGCGCGAGTGTGTGTGTGCGCGAGTGTGTGCATCATGTGGCCAGCATGGACCCCAGACACGAGCTGGTCTGCCTGATTTAATGAGAAGGGCCGGGCAGGCGCTCTCGCACACACACAGAGTCTAACAAACATAGTCACACACAGACACACACACAGACACACTCTCACACACACCGCTCGCCATGCCCAACCTATTTCCCGCCGCCAAAATCACACACGCTTGCTGAAAGTCACACGACTCTCCTGGAAAACGTGGAAAAATGCGCCCCGTCCCGTCCTGCGAGCTTTCTGCACGTCTTTGAGGAATTTGGGGGCGGTTTGAAAGAAACAGGGGCAGAAAACGTCGACGTGCGTTCGAGCGGCTGGCCAGCGAGCGCCGCGGCGGCGTTTTAATGATGCATCTGCTTGTGTCAAATGATTCTGGGCACATGGCGACACCCAGGGCTGCTGGCCCTCTTTGATAGCACGCACACGCCTTCTTGAAAATGCCCACTTCTGTCCTCGTGCACGCGCTCAGAGCTGTGCAGCGGGCAGCGGTTCACTCGGGCCCCCTCTGGTGCTGCGGTGGCTGGTTTTAATGTCCCTGCCTAATGATCTGGCACACGTCAAAAGGTAAATGATAATTTGCTTTAAGTGGACCGTTTAGGCGGAAAAGCCTTGTAGGGCTTAGCTGTCTGTTTACCTCGAGCAGGCCGACAGATTTCATTTCAAACCCGAGAACGACCACGAGCGCGCTGACTGTCGTGCCGACGGGTCCACGAAGGCGTCCAGGAGAAGACTGAAGGCGGTTCAGCTGGATGCCGGCGCGCGGACACAACAGAGGAGAAAATCTCTTCTTCTTTTGTTTTTTTCTGCGGCTGTGAAAGCACGTTCTGAGGAGACGGCGTGAGCATCCAGCTTTGGCGTCTCTTTGTAGGAGAAATGTGTGCGGTTTCAAATGAGTGTCTCATCAGTGAAAAGGCCTCATTATCACGTTTGTATACTGTCTCCATTCAGCCCTCGTCAGGCTTTGTAAGCACAAAAAGTGCTAAAGCAGTGTGTTTCTTCTTCAGGAGTTCCTCGTGTGACGACGTGACGAGCGAGCTGAAAGTAAACGTCTCAACACGATGACACGTCGGGACTGAAGTGGTGAAAACACAGCTGATTGCATTTTGGTGGCGCCACAAACGCAGAACATCACGCGGCCGACGGCTTCTGCTTAAACTCAGACTGCTGGGGGCGGCGGGGGGGTGGAAGCCCTTCACAATGTGAATGAAGTGAGGAAGGAAGGCAGCGTAACAGCAGCGCAGAACAAAGTCGACGAGCTGAGACTAAACATGAAAGAAAGGTGAGGAAAAGAGACGACAGCAGATTAGATCCACCTGACAGCTGATCACAACACGTGGCTGAAGGCTGGATGTCTTGTCCCCTCTCCTCTCTCCTGCCTCCCTCTCGCTTTCATCCTGCCTCCTTTTCATCCCCTCTTTTTCTCCTCAGCTCAAATATTGTTCACAAGCATCGCTCACACGTCCGCACCTTCAGCCTCTCTCTCCTGTTTCTTCTGAACAAAACATAAAAGTTTCACCTGATTCGGAGGAAATCTGACATTAAGGAAACGCGTTTAAACACGTTTGGATTCCTGGCTGTGAAAATGGAACTTAGTTGAATGACTTTGTGCTATCGAGCACTCCTGTGTGCGCCCATTTTACAGTTCAAAGGTTATTTTGCAGTTTGCAGCAGATGCGAATGTCACCGAACCGAACGTCCACATTTCTGACTGAGTTTGTCGACTGAACTGCAGCGAGCGTTTCACTCTGTCAAGGATCAGAATAAACGTGTTTGGTACATCCATCTGTTTTCTGCTGTTGGGTCGTGTGAGCAGCAGAGACGCTCGGTCCTCCCTTCTCCATGTCCACCCCTCCCAGCTCATGCAGGACAGGTAATCTCTCCAGGGGTCCTGGGCCTGCCCCGGCGTCTCCTCCTGGTACAACGTGTGAAACACCTCGCCTAGGAGGCGATCAGGAGGGATCCAGGTCGAGTGGCAGCTCTACTCAGCCCTTTATGAATGACTGAGTCCAGACGCCTGTCAGAGGAAGCTTCCAGAGCTCGTGGTCGTAGGTGAGGGTGGGAACGCAGATCAACTGCGTCACTCCACCCTTTTTTGGCTGAGGCCCATGGCCTGGAGGTCACCGCCTGATGAAGCCAGGAGAAGCACATCGTCTGCAAAAGGCAGAAAATATCTTGAGTCCACAAACCGTCCTGGTGCAACACTGAAGTCGAGGCTCACTGCTTTTCTTCTTCAGTGATGACCGAAGCCACGTCGGACCTCGATTGTCTGACCTCACGTCTATATGAGAAAAGCGACGTGACAAAGGGACAGCGTGGAGACAACAACCTGTGACATCACAGCACGCCTGAGCAGCCATCTTTAAAGCAGCCTCTGTGTTATCCTCTTTATCTCCTTACTCGGCCTAAACTGGTGGGAAATGGCATGCTTTTAAAAAGCGATGGTGCTAAAGTGATGGGGAAATGTGATTTCCAGGCATAAGTGGTACATGTGTGTGGTTGGAGTAGCCGTGGGGGAAAGGAGAAGCTGTTGCTTTAGCTGATGATTTCTTCCTGCGAGGAGAGGGGAGGCCCTGGGGGCACGAAGCCTCAGGAAACGCATGGATATCTCTTAAGAGGCTGTAATGGAGTGTGCAAGATGGAAAAAGTGTATTTGTAGCATAAAGTTCACTTCATGATCACTTAACTGAGCAGATCAGGGCGAGGAGGAGGATGTTACTGTGTTCACACACTCCTCTTAAAGCTTTCAGCATATTACAAGAAAAACTTCATGCTGATCCTGATCAAGGTTATTATCGTTAATGAAAACTAGAAGCGAAAAAACATTTTCGTTAACGGAAATAAAAATAAAAACAAGACTTTGCAAGAAAAGTAAAACTAACTAAAACTGTAATGAGTGTTCACAAAACTAACTAAAATTGAATTTATAGCGAAAATGTGTTTAGTTTTCATTGATGTGTGCGTGTCATACAAGAGTCAAGGGTGAAAATGAAGTGCCGTTTCCAGGTTTTTGTCTTGCTGTGTCTCATTATGCCAGCAGGTGGCAGCACGTTAGTCGAGTCGTCTGTGTCGCTGCTCCGTCCCACGCAGAATCACGTCAGCAAAAGTCGGGAGAAAGCGCCAGAGTCCAATGTCGGATTACTTTGAATATGACTGTGTTTTAGATAAAGCAAGTGTCTTGTAGTGGAAAGAGACAAATGATGCGGGACATTTCTAAAGGGAAAAAAATCCCACAAACCTTAAAGTGCACTTGAAAAGCTCACACAAGAAGGCTAACCAACAATCATATGACCCCCTATGAGCAAGCACTTTGGCGACAGTGGGAAGGAAAAACTCCCTTTTAACAGGAAGAAACCTCCAGCAGAACCAGGCTCAGGGAGGGGCGGGGCCATCTGCTGCAACCGGTTGGGGTGAGAGAAGGAAGACAGGAAGATAGAAGACACTCTTAATGTCCTGATTGGCTCATAGACTTCCTGTTTGCCTGCTGATTGGCTCTTTTAGATTTTAGAGGACCCAGGTGATCTGCACGGGAGTCCTGACTGGACAGCCGAGGGCAGACGAGCCTGCACAGCAGGAGGGCTGGGCCGTGTTGTCCGGCATGTCTGAGAGCGAGCACGTGCTTCTTCAGCATCCACCCAGAATGCAAAGTATGCAGGAAAACTGTTCCTGAAGCTGGGAACGACCTGAGTACAGCCAAGGAGATGCTAGCAGCTGGTGACGTGTCGCCCGAAGGTAAAGACATGAATCCACCGAGTGAGGATCTATGTGACAGGAAGGGGAAATGGTGGGTGGAGGTTAGTGGCGTGTTTAGGTGGTGAAAATGTGGTAGCCTGACCTAACACACAACATCCCTGGTAGGAAATGTTTTTCAGCTTCGTTCTGTGACGGTGCGCCACAGATTTCAGGGTTCTTCCTTTTAAATGCAGGTTCCAAAATAAGAGCATACAACCTGGAGGACTGACTCTAACATATCAAACATTAATGACGCCTCAGTGGGCGGGGTTTGCAGAAATCAGGTAACAAAGCCGCGAGACAATCCAGATTCTTTATCCATCTGATTGGCTGTTCACAGCACTTCCTACTTTGGAAGATATGTCATCATGTGATCAACATGACCTATCACATGCTTTTCATGTGCACCACTCACTGCAACAACAGGAAGTGACATCATTTTTGCGGGAATTTTCCAAAGTCTATCACAGCTCCAGCTGGTGCTATTGAAAAGTCACCTTTGACCTTCTGTGCAGAGGTTTGTGGGACACGGTTTATTTTGATGTGCATGCTGTCTTTATTTTCATTTTTACTTCAGTTTGGTCCAAAATCTGCACCACAGCATGTAAAGATAAGCTCTGGCACATTTGTTCTGTGGTACGTAATAATAGGCTACGTTATGTATTAAGCAGTTCTTTTATACTTTTGCTCCTAATTTCCAGGGAAACACGACCTGAGCTTCATCTGTGTTTGTGTTTGACTTCTGCTGAGTCACTGCTGTTGCGCTACGATGCTGCCGCCACCTGCTTTCAGTAGATTCACTGAATTAGAAAGCTTGTCATCGGTGACAGCAGCTCTGTGGAAAGCACGATGTCCTTCATTTACTGCAAGCATCATTTCAGCATTATTCAGTATTTTTTCTGTACGGTCATAAATATCATTGTTGCAAATGTTCGTGAAATATCAGGATATAATTTTGTTTCCTGTTGCAGTGACTGATTTAGCCTCAAAAACATCTTTATATGACAGTCTCTATATTTAAAAATGATGTTAGTCGTGCGGTGCTGCAGACAGGCAAAACTGTAACCACCGTCTTTGTCCAGCAAATTCAAATTCAAATTTTATTTGTCACGTACACAGTCATACACAGTACGATATGCAGTGAAATGCTTGGACAACTGCTCGTGACCTAAAGAAAAAAGAAAAGGCTATGAATAAGATAGGAAATAAATATGAAAATTAAAAAGGGTAAATTTAACTAGGAAGGAATAAAATAAAATATAAAAATTAAAGTTAAAAATGAAATAACTGTACAACACAAATTAGACTGAAGGGTAAATTTAACTGGGAAAGAACAAGATAAAATATATAAATTAAAGTTGAAAATAAAATAGCACAGGGATGTACCTGTATCAGCTGAGCAGGTAAACAGCGATGAGTCGAAACATTCGCCGGTTCTTTGTTTCCTGTCTCATAGTTTTTTACAGCATTAGTTACCGTAGGAGGTAGGAGGCGGAGCTAACCCTGCTCTGGTTCTTTTCACAGGCTGACTTTTCTGAGCCTGGTTCTGCTGGAGGTTTCTTCCTGTTAAAAGGGCCTTTTTCCTCCCCACTGTCACCAAGTACTTGCTGATCGGGGGTCGTCCGATTGCTGTGTTTTCTCTGTATTATCTGATCGTGCTAAATAGATAAAACTGAAGTGCTGGGTCACCTGAAACGTCTCAGGGCTGTTATTTGGGCATTTATTCTGATGCTTTAGAACTGCACAGCAGACTTTTGTCTTCACAGGTTTTCACTCATAATTTCTTGCTGTTTTATTTCTATCCATTCATTTTGTTTTTTGCCATCACTCCGTCTATGAAAGACGAAACATTTCACACCACATGTTGAAAATAGTGTTTAATGATAGCGAGCGGGTCACTGGGGGTAAATTGGTGGGCTTCTCCTTTAAAGTGGCTGAAGTCAGTTTGTTTTTCCAGTTCCTGCAAACATTTCCTGGAAAGTGAAAGTTTCTGATCGTCCACTTCTAGCGTGTGTGTGTGTGTGTGTGCGTGTGCGTGTGTGCGTGTGTGCGTGTGTGCGTGTGCGTGTGTGTGTGTGGTTTTGGTGGCCTCCGCCCAATTCAATTTATTTAAAGACACTGACTAACTCCAATTACGTGGGACCCCTCCTTTGATACGCTGTTTTCCTTTCTTCGCCAGCCATCTTTGATTCCTGGGCCGATCCGCCTCCTCGCGCACACAGCTGCCTCCTCGCTTGTTGTTCTTGGCAGCGCATCCAAAAGTCCTGCAGCCTTTCTGCAGTCCCCTCAAAAACAAGAGGGACATCAAAAGGTTTCTGCAGGGCTCTGTCGACATGAACAGAGCTAAACCCTGCTCGTGTCTTAGAGTGGATTGTCTGTATGTGAGGAGCAGCGAGGGGGGTGGTGGAAGCGCAGACCCTCTTTGGCCCTTTGTAAACGGAGGCTAAGGGCCCTCTCGTTTTCCAGCATGAAGAGCCCCAAGGTTAAAGCTCAGCCACTGATCCCATTCCAGCAGCCGCATTCCTGCCTGCTTCCTCTTCCTCCTGTCATTCCCTGCCATGCTGGTCCTTCGTTGTTGGCCTGACACAAACAGGTTGACCTTTGCAAAAGCTGACCGCATTAAAGGCTAAAAAATAGTAACTCCTCAAAGTGCTGTGCATTTTATTACACTTAGCTAAAGATCATTCTCCAGGCTGAAAAATGAATGCACTGCGCCATTAAATAACATGCAGTTCCTCAAATGTCCAGCAGAGGCAGCAGCGAGTTGGTCCCCATACACTCCCGGCAGAGAACAACATGTTTACAGCCGGATACACAAACTGTTTGGTCTCTGTTCAGAATTTCCTCCTTCACAACACCTGAACGGGGGGAGGATGTTTCTATAAGTCACTTTGCATTGTTAGGGGCGTGGCCCCTGACTGACAGGTCTGTAGACGTCTGTGCCTCAGGACTGGGTGGGCTTAGAGTCGCGTGCTAACACGTCAGGTTAAATGTGCTCAGAGACCATAGCAACTCGTGTGTGTGTGTGTGTGTGTGTGTGTGTGTGTGTGTGTGTGAGAGCGAGGCTTGTAGTGAGAAAGCGCTCTGAGCAGAATATGTAAACTCTGTATAAATATAAATTTAAATATCTACAAATGTATAAATGCCATTCCACTTACCATTACTGCAGTGATGGAGCCTTTTTATTTAAATTATCTGACAAATACACTGAAGTTCTGTGTCTGAGTGATTCTCCCATAGAGTCTGACAATCTTGCATGAGCTGATCTTTGCACCCTGTCACCCAAATATGGTCACTTCTGGAGACAAACAAAGAAAAACAGAATGGCACGGGCCCAAAGCTGATGTCCAGGACGGTGTCTTTGGATTCAGCTGGAAGAACCACGTTCAGTGACCTCTGTGGTATAATGAGGCGAGATGGCTTTGACTGTTTTGATTTGCTGTGAAAAACCACAAATAACGACTATAGCAGCACGCTATCCTCCAAACTGTGATGTGCGTGTTTGAGACCTTTTCAGATCTGAAATGCATTCATATTTCTGCAGCGCAGTTTAAATGTTTCCAGGGTCTTTGAGGTGGATCTCGCTGTAGAGAAAAGGTGACGCGTTGGGCGGGTGCTGCTAAGCACAACAGCAGGCTGTTCTCTGCATATGTCTGCTTACTGGGTGTAAATGTATTTAGCTGTTGTGTTGTGGCCCTGCAACACATCCTGTGTGATAATAGACCTGGCACAGGCAGGCCGGGGAGGGGGGGCGTTGATGGGACCCTGCATGTGTGTGGCATATACATATTCACATGGACACATATACATGTTTATATGCATGTGTGTGTGTCTGGGCCCTTCGGTTACCAGGGAAATGGATGTGTTGGCCTCATCAGAGTCTCCAGCTGGTGGAGAGGCTTCGGAAGCGGCGCCTTGGCAGTAGCCCGGTCAGGGGGGAGTTTGCATCTGTGCTGCCTTGGCACTGCACAGGATCGGGGTTGTGGTGGATGGAGATGGATGGAGGGGAGGTGGGGGTCTGAGTGTGTGTGTGTGTGTGTGTGTGTGTGTGTGCACAGTTTTGTGCATTAAAGGTTGAAGGCGCCACTGCCTTTTCACCTCTTTACAAATCCTCACCTTGTGGTTAGAGACGTAGTCACTCGTCTTTCTGTCCTCGTAAAGACGTCAGTGACAGCTGAACACCAAGCCTGACATCATTTTAACTTTAGCTCAGTCTGTTACTGCAGTGACCTCACAGCAGCCATGTTCGTGGTCACATGATGTCATTAAAAGGCTCCGACAGAACAAACGCGGTCCGGAGGTCCAGTTAGCTGAGGTGACGCCCAGCAGACAGCTAGCAGCTACAGCCGCCTGTGTTCACACGCAGCAACCTCCGTCCTTGAAGGATGGAGCTAGCTAGCTGACAAGATATGAGACTGATCATTAAATGACAGTTATGAGGAGAAAATGTTTCCGTAGCAACCAGCGGTTGCCAAGGGGTCATCAGGGCCCGGTCTGACTGAAGCCTAACTCAGCGCTCCACCCTCTCATCAACATTTTCGCTACTTTTCCCTCAAATCAGAGCTGCAGAGCTTCTATCGTTTTCCCAATTTGATGGTTTAAATGGGAGGGTCGTAATTTTCCCATCAAACATTTCTAAAACATTTCAGAGACGGCAGCTTTGACACAGAACAGCAGTATTTGATGTCCTGACAGGGAGAACAAGTTAGATTATCTGGCGTTTCAGTGACTGTTCAGCATTGCATAAAGTCGTCGTCCGAGGACGGCGTCCAAGAAAAAAAACCACACAAACGGCACAAAACTAAAAGATTAAACTTTGCCAAAGAACATGAGAAGAAGCCTGACAAATATTGGCAGCACATTTCTGGTCAGATAAACCCCCCGAAATTTGTGTGGATCAGATGGAGTCCAGGATGTTTGGCTCGGTCCTGGCAGGAAGCAGCAGAGTGACAGCACAGTGGCCACGGTGAAACATGGAGGTGGACGCGCGTTCGTACGGGGCTGAAACACGTGTACGCGTGATTTATAGGCGCTAGCGTGGAGCAGGTTTGTGTATCCAAACGCTGAAGGAGGAGACGGCTGCCAGCGTCACGTTTGGCAGCAGAGGAAGTTTCTAGAAGCGAGGGTGCTTCCAAACGTGCCTTCTGAACAATCGCACAGCAGGTTTTAAAAAGAGACGCGAGCGAATGCGGTCACCTGACCCGAACGCATCCAAACACGCTTTAGAGGTAAAGGAGGAGCAGCACACACGCCTCACACAAAGAGCAGCTCCCTGCCAAGCACTGCAGGCTGGACCAGAAATGATCACAAGCACAGAAATGCTGGAAATAATTCAGCTGTGCTCTCAGTAAAAGTCCATTTCTGTCCCCACAGGTGCAGTCCACACCTGTAGTGTGACACCTCACAAGGTTGTTTTCAGCAAACGGAAAGTAGGTGTGAAAAAGCAAAATGAATATGTCTTTGTCAGGTTGAGGTGGACGTGTTTGAGAGTGGGACGTCGTGTCGTATTGCCTGCTTTTAACGTGTCCCCGACAACCAGCGCACTGTCAAAACCTCACAAGCTGATCTTCAAACAACAGAAAGCTGCTCTCAGCCTGAAAATACAAAAACTCAAACTAACGACAAACTGACCTGCGCCCCCCAGGAGTGAGTACTGGGCCTCGGGCAGCCTTGGGAACGCTTTCCAGGGTCAAAGTGGACGAAATACAAAAAGAATGATGTCATGTATTAATTCTACTTTTTAAGGTTTGCTTATTTACGTTGAATAAAAAGCGTTTAGTAGATCGTGCGATGGTGCAGAGGTTTCCTCCAAACACGTGGGCGTTAGCATAGCCGTGATTCCAGCGTGACACGAGACGGACACGAGGTCAAAGGACACAGGCGAGGGTCGAAGGAAATGTACTCGTAAAACTGCTGATGGCCTCTAATGTTGGAAAATCGTAGGTGAGATGTTTTTATTTAACCTTTATCTCTGCAGGTAGTCCCACGGAGACCAAATGTCTCATTTGCATTTGAGAGTCATCAGTATCATTAGTTACTATGATCTCTGGCTTTCTTCCACAGCGCGTCTTTTACCCCCAACCACGTGGTCGCCCCTCCCTCGGCTTCTGCAGGAGGTTTCTTCCTGTTAAATGTGAGTTCTTCCTTCCCACTGTCACCAGGTGCTGCTCATAGGGGGTCATGTGATTGAGTTTTCCCCTGTGTTATTGTAGGTTCTTTAAATTACAATATTAAGCACCTCGAGGCAGCTGGTGTCATGATTTGGTGCTACCTAAATCAAATGTAGCTGTAAATGTAATATCATGGTGCAACAGAAAGAAGTACATCTCAGTTTTTCTACACATATAAGAAATGCAGCAGCAGTAAATGAAAGAAGTCCTTCAGCACAGCTCGTTGAGCTGACACTGACAGAAAGGTTACTGTGGACCCAAAATAAAAAACAGACGTTTCTCTATCAGTGAAAAAACAGGAAGGTTTTAATTTAAATCACTGAAGGAACGGACTTTCCAAAAATGTATGCCCTCAAAGCCGTCCAGTGGGCCAGCTTGGAGCCTTTGGCCGGCCGATTCTGGCCCCAGAGCCTTATGTTTGACAACCCTTCTTTGGAACATTTTCACCTTTGACCTTTGATTTCCTGCTTCAAAAACGTCAGTGCATATTTACACTGCAGCGCTCCAAACCTCACATCTGTATCCACATCTGAGGCTGCAGGGCCGTCAGCTAAACGGGGCTTAGCTGACGGTGTGTAAAAGTCAGGGTGTGTGTGTGTGTGTGTGTGTGTGTGTGTGAGTGTGTGTGTGTGTGTGAGTGTGTGTGTGTGTGTGTGTGTGTGTGTGTGTGTGTGTGTGTGTGTGTGTGTGTGTGTGTGTGTTGATTTGCTGCGTGGAGAGTTTCTGGTGCTTCACTTCCATGTTCAGCAGCATGTTTGCGTGTCTCAGCTCAGAGCGTCTCTCAGCCTAATCCGTCCTTATCTCCCAGTGCGACAACACAACAAGAGGATCTTTAAAGAAGACATTTCTCTTTTCCACGGCGCCGAGCTGCTCCACTGATACTGTTTCACTGCTCGCCGCCTGCGCTCGTGTGTGCGTGTGTGGGCTCTTCCTGCAGATTAATTTGAGCGCACACAGCAGACGAGTGCTTTTACTCCGAGTGTGTGTGGTTTTCTTTGACCTGAGCTCGTGTGCATGTGTTGTCATTCCAAAGCTCCTCCAACATCAAACTCAGACTAAAGGTTGTCTGCGAGTCTTGACATTAGATAAATGCCTGGTCTGGTTGTACACACGGCTGCACCAATTCTCCGATAGGTCTCTCTCTCTCTCTCCATCCGGGCTGATCTAATGACTCATAGGAATGCATCGAGCCGCTTGTCAGAGATCAATCATCTTCCTCAGGTCGTTCTACCGATTGTTTGAGGAGTGGGCCATTAGAGAGGAACTGTTTGGAGGTGTTTTGTGAACCTAAGTGGCTCCAAAGGTCAGCCAGAGCGAGAGACAAAGGCAAAGAGTGAGAGAGCAACAGAAGAAAAAGTGTGTGTGTGTGAGGCAGCAGACAGGTAAGATATGTGCAGGTGGAAAGACGGGCCTTGTCAGCCCTGTTGCGTGACTCCGCTGCCCTTTGTTAGTATGAATCCTTAAACAGCTCGCCACGAGTACGGAGCCTGAGATTAATATTTCCCACGCACCGCCTGACATCTATTCCTGATCTGAAATATGCATGACGGAGAAAAGAAAGAGACGAGAGGATGAGGAGGTGGGGGGGCGAGGAAGATGGTGGCTGCGCAGCCTTTTGCAGGAGCGATGGATTCTGTTTTATGTGGCCTGTCAATAGCGCCTAATGAGGAAACCCACCTGTGATTTGCGTTGTGCAGTGAGCGAAACCTCTGGCCGTAAACTGCCAACACGAGGTGCTATCAACTTTTCAAAGGTCCTGCCTCCTGAAGCAGCCACAGCCTGGCTTTTGAAAAGAGTTGAGAGATGGTGTAATTTAAAGTTGTTCAGTTACCGGATAGAAGATGTTTCCTTTTTCTTTATTCTGAAAGAGATCGTGTGTGTGCTTTGAAAAGAAATGGACTGGGATTTCAGCAGAAACAACAATTGATGATTAAAAGGTTTTATTGCCACGCTTTCTGCAGAGTTACAATCATAATGCTGAGGTCATTTGAACAGCCCCAAACTTTGCCGCTCGCTGGATTCAGGAAGTAAAATGCTGGCGCGTCTCATTTTTAAAACTGAAGAGGTGAGCCGAGACGACACCAGATATGAAACCTGACTTTCTGTTGAGGTTTGGCTTTTAAACCTGCTGTCTGACAGTAATCTGACCGCTGCGGTTGAAGCCGTGTTGATAAGTGGAAGCTGATTTAAGGCGGTTGCAGCTCACCAGTAATTGGCAGTGCGGCGAAGACCTCGTCTGCGATCGGGAAGCACTTCATAGGAGAGAGCTGAATTAAAATCAGCTGTTTAGCAGCCAGCGTAAAGGCAGGTTTGCGGTGCGAGGACGTGATGAATAGCTTCAAGTTTCAGATGAGAAAGGGAGTAAAAGAAAGCGCTGCTAATAAAAGTGTTCGGCTGGGGAAAACCGCATCCTCCAGCCATCAAACCCGAGGCCAGAAACTCATCATTTCTCTGGGATATGACTGCGAAACAAAGGCCACCGTAAATACACAGCCAGGCAATTACTGCATTTCCTTTGGCTGCTAGTTTATATTCCTAATGCTACTTCAATCTATGATTTTGTTTGTTTATTCATTTTTCCCCTCGTTTTTTTTAGTTTTTTTGGTCGTTCCTTCCCCTTTGTGAGAACGGGGGAAAGTAGGGCGCTCACTTTGCAATTACGACTCGAGCCCGGACTACTTCTTTATAAGGCGCTGAATTATTTTGTTTTAAAAACAAACAAACAAAAAAGCGACTTTCAACCGGCGAGAATATTTAATTGTTTTTTGATTACTTACGAACGGACCATGGGAATAGGCCTTTGTAAATATTTAAAGAGATTCAGCATGATGCCAGATTTCCATTCTGCCGTTAATGTTTTTATATTATTGTTATTGTCATATGGGTTTAACTTTCACTCTGAAAATGTACCAAGCGCAGAGAAAACAAAGGCAAAAAGCAGATGTATGGCTTTTTTCCTGTCAGTTCAGGCGAGGGCAGAGGAACGGCTCCCCCGCGCTTCCTCTGCCGCACAGTGGGTGGCAGCAGCGAGCAGGAAGCCCAGCAGAAGGCTGCCACTCACTGATTATAATTTATGATCCATTTCCATTATAGGTGGGGTGTGCAGAGACAGTTACAGTAATAATTATCTGGACTGAAGTGTTTCCAAGGCAACCGGCGTACCCCCACCGCCCGCTCCCCCTCACATGGAGAATGTGTGTGTGTGTGTGTGCGTGTGTGTGTGTGTGTGTGTGTGTGTGTGTGCGCATTGCTTAACATGGTGAAATAAGGGTAGGCATGGGACCTTGCTACCAAGCTCAGCTTTGCTGTGAGCCACACAGATACACTGTGTGTGTGCGTGTGTGTGTGTGTGTGTGTGTGTGTAAAATGTAATATCTTCATTACACTGTAAACAGCATCCTTACCCAAATTGGTGTATTTAATTCCAACTATTTATATGAGATTGTGAAGCTTACCTGCAGGTATCAGTTCATCTCTGTTTTTATGAATATGGTCCAATTGGTAAGCCCTCCCCCCGCCCCCCACCAAAAACAAAGAATAATGTAGTATTAAAATAAATTAAAAAAAAACAACTAAGAGAAAGCATTGAGGAAAAGTCAGTAATTTTATTATCTTATTCAATAAAAAAGATAATTTAGTCGTTTGTAGGTTGTGGAGGCGTCCATGTTCTCCCACTATTTGAAAAAGGACATTTTTGAATAATGCTGTTTTACATTCTGGAGATATGGAGGCTCATATTTTAGAGAAAGGCCCCGTCTACCAAAGAAAGGCTAACAGCAGCTAACATTAGCACTTATTAACAGTTTAGCACATCCTCAACAGCTCACCTTAGTATGGCTGCAGTGGCTCAGTTGGTCAGAAGTGAGCTTCTCTGACTCGCTGTCACAAAGACTTGCAGCCTCGTCCACAGTAAGTAAAGCTGGACGCGGCTCACTCGCCATTGACAGCTGAGGTAAACAGCAAACTTCCACAGATGGGGAAAAACTCGTGGGTGGATCTGAAGCAGGAAATGAAGAGTGTCCCGTAGGAGCACTGCTGGAACAGCTCTGACCTGAACGTGACGATCATGATTCAAACCGTGTTCTTATTTATCGCACGCTAACTGTCCCAACCCAAGCTAACGTTGGTATATTCAGTTTTTGTTTCATGTACAGCGCTTAGTTTTATTATTCTTAACGTTTATTATTCTTAAAAACAAATACTACTTTAAAAAATCTAAAACTTTTAATGTTCAACCATTAAAACAACATTTTCTGTTTCAAGAATGCAATAAATAACAACAATTTGGCATCTTAAACAAAATTATCAGTAACATGTTTTACTACTTCTTTTTGGTAAAACAGTAAATTTGAAAACAACAATAATTATGTTTTAGCATTTTCCCTGTATTATTGTAGGGTCTGGACTTTACAGTGTAAAGCACCTCGAGGCAACTGTTGTTGTGATTTGAAGCTATATACATCAGATGTAGTTGAAAATTGAAGATTACAAATATAATTTTTGGCAGTAACCAGTTTAGAGCGGCATCGACCTTAAACGGTTCGGTGGCCTAATTCATTTGTGAAGCTCTGTAACTTTAAAATCTCATAGTATAACATAAAATCTCATCATCATCATCTTATGATCTGAATATCTTCACACTCACATGGTTTTGTGAGGTTTTGCTGACTGTCAGCATTATGTATACATCTCAGAAAACTGTGGACGAAGTCAAATACTTTATGTAACCCGCAGTGATGAAGGGTGCGACCCTGATCAGCCCACAGGTCAGTCTGCAAACCTGCGACGGAGCCCAGACGTCAGCAACAGGATTGCCCTGCCTGTAAATAAAAGGATTTGTTGTTTCATTAACCGTGCTGTTAAACCTCCAGTCGACTCCCAAAAATAAACTCAGTTCCACTGAAGTGTCACACACTATTACCAATTACACAAGTACCGCTAAACGTGGGAAAGCAAGCAGAGAGCACATTGATTACATGTTATGATGCTGCTTCTGAGCCGTCTGAAGGAGTCTGTGGGACCAACCTTTCATCCTGCTGCACAGAACATTAGCATAATGTATACTGAGTCAGACACCCCGGAATAAACCTGTGGATACGAGCCCCATAAAAGGGGTCGTTTGCCAGCCGCCGCACCCGCTGAAGTAACTGGATTGTGCAGAATTAAAAGGGAAGGCCTGTGTTCATACATCGACAGTTATAAAGACCTTTTCAGAACTGATGGGACACTTGTGGAAAGAGTCGCAAATTATATGTGTCCGGCGTGTGTGAGAGGAAGCGGTGACAGAGAGTCTAATATTTCTGTAGGCCGGCCCGGAGGACTGATAAGGCGCGATGGTACAGGTAAGAAATGTGAGGCAGCAGCGGCTGAAACGGTCACGGGGCTCCAACAGAGCAGCTTGGCATGATTAGCAGTCCATAATAATCCTTCTTTCTCATACCGTGCGGTTTTCATTTTAGCTTGTTTTAATTGAGCAGCAGGTGGGTGGGGCTTCTAATATGACCATCTATGAATGTCCTCTCTCTACAGCAGAGGAAAGTGTGATAAACTGAGTGTTTAGAGCTGCTGCAGGGATTACTGCGCACACACCGAGCTCATTATTAGAAACAGGAACAGGAGCTATGTGACAGGACACGCTCAGATGGACAAAGCTGTCCAGAAGAATCTGTTCCCACATTAGCCATGAAGGCCGTGTAGGTTCAGGATCAGTAAAGCTTACATTTAATGTGTTTCTACTGTCCTCACCTGACTCAATACCAGGAGCCTGCAGAGATTTAAAACTACAGTGTTTGAGAGCAACACAGTTTTAGAAAACACTGCTTACGTCTTCATTGTTAGGCAGATATATCTGTCCATGAAGTCAGATCATACACGTCAACTACTCTATGTCCTAAAGACATAAAGACCTGGATGGCCGATAACTTTCTGCTTCTTAATTCAGATCAAACTGAGGTTATTGTACTCGACCCTGAAAAGCTTAGAAATATGGTATCTAAGCAGATTCTTACTCTGGATGGCATTACCTTGGCCTCCAGTAACGCTGTGAGGAACCTTGGAGTCATTTTTGACCAGGACATGTCCTTCAACGCACATATTAAACAAATATGTAAGACTGCTTTCTTCCATTTGTGCAACATCTCTAAAGTTAGAAATATCCTCTTCACTCAGATTTGTTACTTCCAGGCAGGATGATTGTAAAAAAGCTCTTTCATGTACAAAGTCCTGAATAATGAAGCCTCATCATATAGAAAATATTTTATAATAAAAGTTTTTTACAACCTGTTAGTTTAAAGTGAAGTGACAGCCAACGTTAGCTAAACGCTACCAGCACAGCTGCTTCACTAACTGACACTTTCAGCTTCAACAACACGACAAAGTGAAAACTGCACGCAGGTTTTTGGGATAATGCTCATTAATAATAAGATTCCCATGTTCAGAATCAGAAGACATATCGATCCCTGCAGGACAACTGCTTCTTCACACATGTTTGACACACTAATGATGATGTAATAATGATAATAATAAAAATAATGATGCAGACGGGGTTGAATCATTATGGAGAGTACAAAGAATGGAAGTGTGTAAAAGGAAGTTGAGGTAAAACAAAATAAATGATTTGTAAAAAAAAAAACTATTTTAGAGGCTGTAGATTTTTGATGGCTTTAGGAGAGATGGAGGAACTGCATCCTGGGTGGTGACAGGAAGGAGGGGCCTCCTGTGGCGCCCTGAGGGTCTGCTGCGATGCACTCGCCCCTACATAAACTAATTTAATCCGATATTCAAATGCTGAGTTTGTTGTTCTGTCAACATCTGAGTATCATCTCAAAAACGTGAAGACTCGAGCAGCAGATCTGTGACGGTGAGAGCGAGATGCACCGCCCGCTGTATGTTACTGTACGCTATCTGTGGGCGGAGGGCAGTCCCAGGAGCAGATTGTGTGCTAACTGGTGGAGGACGGCATAAGCATCGCCAGCAGGGGTGAATTAGAAACAGGATCAGCGGCCTCAGGCGATGCAGGGTTAATGCCGCCTGGCCAGACCCTCCCTCCCTCCTCCTCCCTTGTGCCTCCCCTGTTCCCTAACAGTGACACACACACACACACACACACACACACACACACACACACACACACACACACACACACTTTGGTAAGGGCAGAGTGTGTGTGTGATGGCGGCTGATGTGTCACCAGCAGGCATACAGATGGATGGTAGTAAACACACCCTGATGAGAGCAGGTTGGCACATGTAAAAACTGAAGCGCACACACACGTGTAAAACAGGGCTTGGTTCAGATCAACTTTATTGTCGCTGATAGCACGTGCAGGCACACAGATATATTAAGAAAGGACCGGAGGCTTTTGGTGGCGTGCTCAGTTTTTCTGTGCTGTGAAAGAAACGTGAAAATCTGTTTGAATCTTTTCATCGTTGATTTAAAAATGACTGAAAAACTCTCCAAACACTCCATATGAAACGCAGGAATAATGTTTAATTATAATCTCCTCCTTCATAACACCTGCACTGGGGAAGGATGTTTTTATAACTCACCTGTTTATTTGTTATGCGTTATTAGGGGCGTGGCCTCTTTGACTGACAGGTGGCTGTAGCTGCTAGCTTCACCTGAGCTGGGCCTCTGGACGTGTTTGTGCAGTTAGTCTTTTGGAGCCTTTTAATGACATCATGTGACGAATAATATGGCTTTTTACTTAATTAGGATTTTATTTTGCTGTTACTGAGCACGAATTGGCAGATGTCTGTGGATGCACACTGATACCCAACCTACTTAGCATTAGCTGCTTTCTTCCTCTGCTGACTAGAGTGCAGCGACATGTGAACATGTGGTCGTCAGGTGAGGGTTAGGGCAGACTGCACAGGTGTGTTTGGAGTGTCAGGTTTGTCTGCGTTACCGTCAGGATGGTGGCGAACAGCTAGCCAAGGAGCACGCCTAACTTTGTGACGTTAATGGGACCCAAACGTCTAAAATGAACATCGTGTTTGACTCATTAAGACGTGAAAACATCAGCGTAGGTGTTTTTACTGGTTTGAGGGAGCAGCAGGCACATTTTCATCATAGACTTTGTTTTATGACCAGCGGAGTCGCCCCCTGCTGGTCAGGTTTATATCAGGTTACAGACCAGCAAGGTGCGTGCACGTTTTAGACAATCTACAATCCATCACAAATCCATGTGCGCCACAAACGGAATACAAATCTGTGGGAAACGCTGAGCTGACTGATTCGCACCTCGCCGTTTCGTGCCCCTGTGGAGGTGTGGCTGTTAAAATACTGATCTTTACATCAGTGTTGGCTAACATCTCGTCAAACTGCGAGCTGCCTGTGTATTCCTGAGGATGGCTGAAATCAGCCTCCTGTCAGGCTAATACGTTTAGCAGTGAAGGATGTGACGCTGGATAGGTGACATTAGCGTGGCGTTCACGGAGCAGTAAAGCCGAGCAGCGACTGAGCTCCTGGAACAGATTGATGAGCCAAAACTCTGTATTTCTGTCCCTCGCCTCCTTCCTTCCTTCCATCCTTCCCTCCTTCTCGCAGCCCCCTCGCTCGTCTCTCGGGGTGTTTTGTTTGTTTGCTGGGTGGTGTGGTGCCTTTAAGAGAGCACTGTGCCTGCTTCTCCGGGCCTAATGTCATTACTCTATACAAACTTGGTGTGACAGAGGCAGGAGGCGCCCACAGATTGATGACATTTTATTGTTATTGCAGTGCCACTATTAACTGTTCACCACTCCTGCTTCTGCTGCTGAGGGGCTCCTACCTACAGAGGGGGGGGCACAAAAACAGCAAATTGAAAACATCGCAACTGTGATACAGAGAAAAATGATTAATTTAAGTATAAAATTGCTATTTTGATGTTGTATTTTCTGTCATGCATTTTCATACTCTGGTGTTACTCTGGTGTTGCAGTCCCAGCAGAGATCTGCTGCACGTTTCACCGCGTGGAGACAAATATTTAACTTGGCTGCTTTTACAAATGTGTTCTCATTTTAAAGGCATGGTGGTTTAAAATTCATAATTATGTCTAATGCACACACCACTGTGTGATTACCAGGCACACAGCTGCACAGTTGTGTACAGTATGAAGCAGAGAATGAACTATAAATGCACCTGATGTAGATTATAATAAAAACATTTATGGTATTAACTGCTCGTCCGTCTGTTCTTCATATCAGTCACACAGAAAAGGCACGAGGGCCCAGTCTGCACTTAAATTATGGTACACTGAATTATGGGTAAATTAAAACAACACTGCTCAGCTGGGTTTAACCCACCAAAGTGCTGAGGAAGCAGTCGCCTCTGATTGGAGGATAAACGCGGTGACGAGTCTGTGGTTATCTGGCTCGTGTTTAATGACGCCGCTCGCTCTTGAACCTGCGTGAGCTTAGACCTGTTAGATGAATTATGCCGCGTGTTTCTGATGCAGCAGATGTGGGGGAATAAAGGACATATTCAGATGTGTTATTATTCCTTCATCACATTACTGAACCCGGAGACAAAAAGAAAAGTTTCATGGACGTGTTTAACGAGGCACGGTCAGCAAAACCAGCTACAAATAATTCAGTCGCCGTGCTGCTCATTTTCTTTTGGCTCTGGCTCAAACCGGGTCCCCTCACGCAGCAGAAGCGCCGCTGACCTGCGGTAAGATGGCGGCGGCGGTCTTTGTACCGAAGCCCTCTGTGTGCGTGTGTGTTGGCATCTGGTTACAGAGGCCACCCGCAGCTTGGCGCCGATCCATCGCCCTCATCAGGATTGGCACTTGTTGATGACATCATCAGTCAGGCCTGCTGTCGGCGTCCGTGTTTGTTGCTGATTCAGCCGAG
Organism: Aulonocara stuartgranti; assembly: GCF_965226115.1. Taxonomy (NCBI): domain Eukaryota; kingdom Metazoa; phylum Chordata; class Actinopteri; order Cichliformes; family Cichlidae; genus Aulonocara; species Aulonocara stuartgranti. The sequence goes on along the minus strand of NC_138939.1, from coordinate 1,257,525 downwards.
CAGGTTGCACACGCTGAGCGCGCATGTTTGAAACGTCGCACTGTTAAAGCACACGTCTGTAACGTTTGTATGACAAACTGATATAACCACAATCACCTCTAAGCCCCGCCCACAACATGCTCAGAAAGTGACCGTATTTGGATGGGAGGGCGCAGTGCTACGCTATCAGCTCATGCTCGCTGACATGGCTGCCACACGGCTCGGACACAGACGCCTGCTGATCAGTCCCGCCCACAGCGACCTGTGGACGTGTGGACAGTGAGGTTTTCATCCAGCTGCTGTATGATGTCATTAAAGTCCTGAGGTAATAAGTCTGGTCTCTCCTCACAGCTCTGGTGTTGCCATAAATGCGACCGTCTACCAAAGACTTCTCAGCCAGCGATGTGACTTAAACACATGATAATCGTGACCCGGAGAACTTGCACGAAGCCGGGGTTAGGCGAGCGCCCTCCACCCGTGGGCTCGGGTGGATGTGCAGCTATTTTCTTCTTCTGTGACGCTTCTGCCTCTGGTGAACCATCGAGGGCTTATTTCAGACAAACAAAAATGCTTCTATCCAAATTAAATTTGCCATGCTCAGCGCCGCTGCTGTCTTACACGCACAATCTGATCTCCTGCTTTATATCTCTGATGCGCTGCAGAATATGTTCTTATTATTTATTCTGCTGCCACGATGTTCCTTCATTGTTAGTACTTATTTCTTTTATTACTCTTTATTATTTGCTGTGTTTTCTTCATGTAATCTGTGTCTTTCCTGTTCTTATCTGCAGTGGATTATTGTCTGCGCTGCGCCAACAACTCCATTTCCTCACAGGGATCATTAAAGTCTGATCTTATCTAATCAAATTTTTTGTTTATTTGCTGTGGAAAATGTGGAAGTTTAGCAGAAGCGGTGGAAGCCCTCAGTGAAATTAGCAGCAAGTTTCCATCCGTCGTGTCGTCCCCGGATAATACTGCCCCGTCCACTCGTTTCCGTCAGCAGAGATTCGCTGAGTGAATCACTGTCAGGTGGGTAATTCTACACGGAGCGTGTACAAATGATGCTGAAAAGTTGGAAAGTTTGTGAGTGGGATTTAGCGGGAAGAAAGACGGATAAACAAAGAGAGGAAGCCAGAGACAAAGTGAGGTGTGGGCCAGGGACAGACTTGATGGGATTTTAGAAATCTATGAGGCTGATGATGAATGTCTGAAATAGGTTTGTCTGCCCATTGAAAAGCCATTTGTTTTCATTAGCTCGCAATGCTAGGGTAAGTCTACGGTGGGGACAGAGAGTGGGTGGCTGAAGCTTATGCTGAGGATAGTCATTATGGGATGGACCTCGCTAGCTAAAGACATTAGCCCGATGCTACACTGGTCTGTGTTCCTGCTGCTTAGCGAAGCTGCGGTCCAGACGTGAAAGGCGCTGAGCCTGCGTGACACACCTGAAAAATGGTTCCTGAAATGACCTTTGCTCCTGTTTCCGTCTTAAACGTATGACTGCAGTCCATGAAAAAAATGCATCAAACCAGACCGTCCTGAAACAGTCGCCGAAAACAAGCAGTTTACGTACGTCGTGTTTTATTTCCTCCCCACCTCCCATTTGTTTATTTAACCTTTGCTCCCTCGAGGTTAAAACCATTTCTCAGGTGAAGCTGTGACGCACCTGGTCGTGCAGTCTGTGTGGGTCACGCTAGCCTGACATCTGGATATATCTAACATGCGGGTTAAAGTTTTCTTTGATATATTTTTACTGAAGGCGGTTTTTTAAACGTCTGCTCTCTCCTCTGTCACATCGCAGCCACTCTTAACAGTCTGCTTATCATCTCTGAGTGTCTTTTCTGTGATGTGTGTTCTTTCCTATAAACTCGGAGGCAGTTACAATGTGTGAAAATGCCATGCAGTCCCACATAAACTTGGATCTGTTGGATTTGCCAGCTTGCAAATAATCCCTAAAAGGTGCCATTTGTGGGCTTTTTTTTGCAATTAGCGCCCAAATCTAACGGACGTCTGCTCACACTTTACATATCTCCTTAAATTTATGCATCCCAGAGCGAGCAGACCCTCGAGGACTCATCATCACGGCAGATACACCGCAGCAGTGTTTGCGTAAAGAGCCTCATTCACTCACATCGTGGCAATACGTGCAGCGCAGCAAAGACGGTAACTTGAGTCACGTTTTAAAATAAAACAGCAGCCAAGCTAATGCACATCTATCTCTCAGTGCATTTATCTATCAAATCTTATCCCCATCTGCAGCGAGATCTTCCGTAATAAAGCACGATAGTGGTGAAGCAGGCAGTGTGAACATCTCTGAATTGGCCTTTTCTAGTCTGAAAGGTTTTGTTCATGTGGAGCTGAGAGTGGCCAGAATCAATAAGAGAGAAAAATAGGAAAATGACATGGCTCTCTCCAGATGAAAGATCTAATCTCCAATATCCATTTACAGCTCAGGGCCGAACACTAAAGCAGCAACACTGCATCCTAGTTAGAGCACAAACAGCAGATGAGTGTCCACATTCATCTTTAAAGTGTCCTTAACAATGCTGCTGATTCTCGGGACGTGCCGCTTTGCTTTTGCTTTTAAGCTCCTAACGTCCTCGTCGTGGCGACGGCGCTGACTCGAGCGTGGATTTGCCGCTGACACAAAGTCGTGTTTCTGACACAGCTTTCACTTAGATGCGATGACAATTTAATGCCGTCAGCGCAGTGGTCCTGCTTAAACTATTTCAATTTCATTGCATTTGTGCTGCTCTTTCTTCCCGAGCTTCACTTGAACACTGGCTCGCTCACATTAACAAACACTGACACGCATGTATTAAAAGCAGCATTCGGGGGCCCGAGACTTTTTTCGCTCGCTGTTTGGTTTCATTCTTTCTATCTCCTGCTTCCCTCCTCTTCCTCCTCCTCCTTCTTCATCGCTTCCTTCTGAAGGAGAGGCGCCTTTGTAGTTTCTGTCTGCTCTTATCAGTCCTGGCATGAAGCACTCGCCTCTGCCACTGTCCTCATGTTCTCTGCAAGCTCCCACTTTTGTGTTGCCTAATGAACTCTGACCAAAATTAGACATACTTTTCAACTTTTAAACTGAAGGAGCCCCTTCAATGGTTCCTTTGTGAAGTGCTGCCACCGCTGTGAAGGGAGGGTGTGCGACTGAATGTGTGTGTGTGTCAGAAAGTAGAGGAATGCTGGGCTGTTTTGTGGTAGACATGAGGAATTTAGGCCTGAGCTTCATTCAGCCCTCAGGCGACAGGGAAGTGGTGTGATCTCCCTCTCTTTTCTCTGTCCACAAACATACACTCAGACATGAAAGCTTCACTCAACCATCCATCCACTCCTAGAAATAAATGCCCAGTGGTGAACGGGGCTGTCAGAAGCATCCAGCAATCACGGTTCATTATTTTTTTAAAAACAAGTCCTGTTCAGGCAGTTTAAATAGAGCAACACATCCTCGGCGGGGAGGTGAAGATGTTGGATGAGATGTTTGATAACCAAAAGCAAGTCCAGTCGTCTTCATTAAAAGCACTTGAGATCTGCAAGTGGACAAACCACTAAAACAACCCGTGGCTCTGTGAGGGTGTACGCCTCTCACTTCTTATCAATCGCTGACTCCTCCTCTGGATGCTGCTGTCATTCTAACAGAATCATCATTTCCAAAACGAACGCCGTGTTTCGTTTGGTCAGGCTTGACACCAAAGATTTAAACAACAGTCGCCTCAGGCACTTTATATTATAAACACCCTACAATACTACAGAGAAAACCCCAACAAGCAGCTGACCCCCACGAGCAACCACTTGGTGACAGTGGGAAGGAAAAACCCTTTTTTAATGGGAAGAAACCTGCAGCAGAACCAGGCTCAGGGAGGGGCGGGGTCATCTGCTGCGACAGGTCGAGGATGAGGCGAGGAAAACAGAACAAAGACACGCTGTGGAAGAGAGCCGCAGATTAATATTAACTAATGATTAAATGCAGAGAGGCGTATAAACACACAGTGAGTGAAGAAGAAACACTCAGTGCATCATGGGAATCCCCCATTCAGTGCTCCATTGGGGTGATACGGTACTATGAGATCATTAAGATAAGATGGGGCCTGATTATTTAAGACCTGGATTTAACAGGAAGCCAGTGAAGGGAAGCTAAAACAGGAGAAATCTGCTCTCTCTTTCTAGTCCCTGTCAGGACTCTTGCTGCAGCATTTTGGATTAGCTGAAGGCTTTTCAGGGAGTTTTTAGGACTTCCTGATAATAATGAATTACAGTCGTCCAGCCTGGAAGTAATAAATGCATGAACTAGTTTTTCAGCGTCACTCTGAGACAGGATATTTCTAACTTTAGAGATGTTGCACAAATGGAAGAACGCAGTCTTACATATTAGTTTAATATGTGCGTTGAAGGACATGTCCTGGTCAAAAATGACTCCAAGGTTCCTCACAGCGTTACTGGAGGCCAAGGTAATGCCATCCAGAGTAAGAATCTGCTTAGATACCATATTTCTAAGATTTTCAGGGCCGAGTACAATAACCTCAGTTTGATCTGAATTAAGAAACAGAAAGTTAGCGGCCATCCAGGTCTTTATGTCTTTAAGACCTTCCTGCAGTTTAACTCATTGGTGTGTGTTATCTGGCTTCATGGACAGATAGAGCTGGGTGTCATCTGCATAGCAGTGTAAATGTATGCTATGTCTTCTAATGATACTGCCTAAGGGAAGCATGTATAATGTAAACAGAATTGGTCCTAGCACTGAACCCTGTGGAACTCCATAATTAACCTCAGTGTGTGAAGAGGACTCTCCATTTACATGCACAAACTGGAGTCTATTAGATAGATATGATACAAACCACTGCAGCGCAGTACCTGTAATACCTACAGCATGTTCTAATCGCTCTAATAGGATATTATGGTCGACAGTATCGAACGCTGCACTGAGGTCTAGCAGGACAAGCACAGAGATGAGTCCACTGTCAGAGGCCATAAGAAGATCATTTGTAACCTTCACTAAAGCTGTTTCTGTGCTGTGATGAGCTCTGAAACCTGACTGAAACTCTTCAATAAGCCATTCCTCTGCAGATGATCTGTTAGCTGTTTGACAACTACTCTTTCAAGGATGTTTGATATAAAGGAAGGTTGGAGATTGGCCTATAATTAGCTAAGACTGCTGGGTCTAGATGGCCTGTGGTACATAGCTGATTATTAGAGAGGAAAGAGTTCAGAGACCAGGTGAGCAGTGTGTTTGTGTAGGTTCTCAGTAATTCAGGTCATGGTAGACTTGAGCTCTTGAACTGAAGGCAGCTGGGCTTCTTACCTTGGCTCATGTGGTTTTCTCTTTCCAAAGAGAGTTTTTCAACAATAATTATTTTATATTGTACATACTGATGGCATCTTGTTCTGGAGCTATTTTCTGATCCTATACATGTTAATTAATATAAATTAATACTATAATTAAAATGTTTGTTTTTAAAATCAGACACCCTGTAACATCAGCCTACCTCTGTGTGCTTATAGCTGGAGATTCAGACAGAAACAGCTTTTCTATAAGACCTAATGCTGCTCCACTGAGTGTGAGTTTCTCCATTTTTACATCAGTGTCCATCAACACAAAGCTCAGAAATCACATTTTTTATCTCTTTGTTTCGGTGTGAACAAACCGTGTGCTATCGGGGCAGCAGGTACAAGAATCTGCTTGACAACAGGAAAAGCATCAATTCAAATTACGCCTTATTTTTCACGGTCAAATTAATTTCCATTATTTTGCTCTGTGATTCCCATCCTTGCTCTTTCTGCTCCCTCCCCTCCCCAGCAGCTGGCCTCACCCCTCCATGCGAGGAGGAGGAGGGGAGAGGAGGATTATAAATCAAGGTAAACAGTGGCTGTTTAACCCCTGCTATGATGTCATTTCCAGCAGAGCAGTAACATGCTGCTCTCCTCTCCTCTGCTCTCAGCTCCACTGTACATCGCTAGCATGCATGTCACTTTGTGCACACGCTCAGAGGCACACAGCTCCCTACCTAACACTCCCTGAGCACTTGACATATGGCTATTAAGCCGGGCTGGGGGGTATGCTGGGGATGCAGAGGATGCTAGACTTTAACACACAAACACACCATAAGCACCAAATATGACACAAAGTGCGCCACACAAGCACTAAAACACACCACACTATGCTAAGAGAGTAAGCAACATTTGCACCTACGGTCATTGTCACACAGCTTTGTGACCTGTTGTCAACATTTGTAGCTCATTCATAGAAAACTCCAGGCTGCTCATTTCGTTCCTTTAAATCAGGGGCTGTCAAAGCTTTGATGACCGGGTGTGGTTTTTAAACTATGACCCTAACTCTTTTTCACAAATCAGCGTTGGGCGTTTTGTGGAGAATAACGTTGGTTTGTCTTTTCTCGATGTAGCACGCAGCAGGAAGTGGACCGCCTCAGATGTGCTCTCGCTACAGGAAATGCAGGTTTCAGTGAGCGAGCTGAACGTGTGACAACCGACGGGCCGTCGCCTGTTCTCACACACACCTCTGACCGACGATGAGAACGAAATGAAATAAAATTATTTATTCCAAAAGAAATCCCTGTGTTACGAAACAGCTTTAAAAATGCATACGTCTCATCGAGGGTCAAAAATAAATGAATTCAACAAGTGAAAGTCAGAATAAAATGCTGCAGGAAAATAAATGAATAAATAAAAGGGTCTTCGTGAGAAATGAGCAGAGCAGTCCAGCACTGTTTCACGACTGATGATGAAACAATCGTGACTTTTTTATCTTAGTTCGTGATTCTGGCCACAAACACAAGTGTTTGTTTTATTAAAAAAACAAACTTGACTCGATGCCGTGAAGCACGAGGCATCGCTAAAGCATCGCATGGACTCGAGCGCCAAATGAAAAACCTGCTTTTGTTGGTTCGCCTCGTTCTCTGAGATCACGCTCTTGCAGTTTGGAGTCAGGGCTGCATCATATCAACGCAGTGTTATAGCAACGCCTTCTGTTTGACAACGCCAGGCACGTCTGAGAGCGAGAGCACGATGACTCAGGACCTATGAAGCAGCTTCTTCATCGTCCTCCAACATTCAGTCTGTTGTTGGATATTTTCTGCGTGGTTTTTATTTTTGGTTTCTTTACTTTTCAGTTTTTCTTTGGTCACGTTTACTTTGTGCCCGTGTCGTTTCCTGTCTTACTTTGTTGTCTTTGTGGTTGCTGTTGAGTTTTGAGTTCTCTGTCTTGTTATCCGATTGTTTTCACCCGTTTGTCATTTTTGGCCGGCTGTTTCTTTTCCCGTTTGTTGGAATCTTTGCCAAAGTAAAGCTTGGTTTGTTTTTTACTCCATCGTCTGAGTTTGTGTTTTTGGGTCCAAACCTTTCACTGCACGCTCGACTTCTGCTGTGTTTAATGTTTAGTCACTACTGTCGCACTAAGATGATGCTGCCACCTGGTTTCAGTAGATTCACACTTTGATTAGAAAGTGTGTCATCGGTGTCAGCAGGATAGAAAATGCCCTTCATTTAAAAACACTGCGACCAGATCTGTGGAAATAAAACACTGGCTTGTTTCTCGAGTGTTTCATGAATTCAGCCTGGCGGTTTTTACAGACCGACTGAGCAAACGAGGCTGCAGGAGCGATCGTCCCAGATGATTCTGGTGATGATTTTCAGAGAAATCAGAAGCACTAATTACAGACACAAACTGTGCTGTTATAAGAGCATCATGTGCTTAAATGTTTGAAAGTTTTAAATGAATATTTGATGTTTTTTTGGTCATCTGATTATCTCTTGTTAGTTTGCCAAGAACTGGATGACTTGGGTCTCCTTCACAGCGTGAACATTTATTTTGGTTTTTTCTCTTCGAATGTAAATAACTTTAAGTGGCTGTTGGCTCGAGTATTATTGTCTCCATAATTGGTACAGAGATCTGACTAATTCTGCCCGTTTTCACACTGACACTTGTTCAGAGAGAAATCTGACATCTGTGGAGGTTTATTCTGAACGAACGCAGACACTGCAGTGATCAGGCAAACTCTTATCAGTGATTAAAACGGGGGCTGAAAAACAAACTACAGATTATTTAAAAAATGATTTCACTGCATGCTGAACTGGACATATCTGTAGCCCCCGAGCACGGGCGCCTAATGACGCACAGACAGTGAAAGGAATCGTCACCTGTAGGAACGTCGTACCACAACACTGTGGAAAATGTTAATAAAATACAATGGTTTATACATCTCCAAATTTTACATGTTGAGAAAAACTCATTTTGAATTCGATGGCATCCCAAACACGTTGGCACAGAAGGAACAAAAGGCAGGAAGTGCAAGTGGTCCTAAAAAAAACAGACTAATTGGCACCAGGTCAGTAACATGTCCGGGTAAAACAAAAGAGCATCTTAGAGACGCCGAGTGTAAGTCTATAAATCTATAAATTTGAAAATAATGTTCCTCAAATTAAATGTAATCTTAAGTCTTTGAATGTCTCATCATCTTCAGTAGTCTGAGAATCTGGAGGAATCTCTGTGCGCAGCGACAAAGCTGACAAAGTCATTTAAAAAGCGCCAAAAACAGAAATCAGAACGCCGTCCATACGTGACCCACGTGACCATGATCCAGAAACGGCGCCGTCTCCTCTGGCCATGTGGAAACTGGTCTGAGGCCAGATTCAAGCATGGACGCTGAGACCAGAGAAGAGGGGCACCTCTTTCAGAGAAGACCTTCATATTTCAGTAGGACGACGGCACACTGAGTCCCTTAACCCAGCTGTCCGACGTTTCGCCGCAGGTAGCCGAGGTGCTGAGGGCGAGCAGAAGCACATTACGTGGGAAAGCGGGGATGACCGAACTGCGAGCGTCCACCTCTTTGCCTCTCTCGCTCGTTTTCGTAAATCAATCAATCAATCGATACGCAGCTGACAGATACGATGCAGCCAGCACGCACTGATGTTTACGATGTATAAAAACCACGTTCAGCACATGTGACGATTGAAGAACGTCATCAACGAGTCCAGGATCGATCCATCCACGGGATCACGCCGTTTCACCTCGTCCGTCTCCTCGTCCGTCACCTCTGACTCGTCGTACACAGGGACCAGGAACGTCGGGAACAGCCGTGCAGACATAAAGATGGGGTAATATCTCCATAAACACAGCCCGTGTGGGCTTTTGGGGGATTTAGTGTGGCAGAACATTTTTTCGGAGAGTGGAGAGAGAAAAGTGTTTAAAGCATTTAGTGACTCACTTCCCAGATGTTGGTAAACTTTTCTATAAAACCTTCATTTTAGCGTTTATGTGGTTGTCTATCACTCTTAATCGCTGTCATTCCGTCTCCCTACACAAGCGCACCGCCGCCATCGCTGCCAGGGACGCGAAACACACACATACAGTATGGACAACATACACAGGCCGCTGCCACACACATTCCCAGGGTGGGCTTGATGAATGGGCCTAGTTTAAATTATTTTGTGCAGATCTCATTTAGGCCCTTGAAGAAGAGATCCAGCCTGTTTATTCATTTCACATTTGCACCCGGGCTTCAATATCTCTATGCCTGCAAAGAATTTACCCTCCTCCCATCCAAGAGTAAAAAAGCCTGGAAAAGAAAAGACAGAAAGAGACAGAGAGGGAGAGAGAGCCAGAGCCAGAGAAAAAAGCAATTTACACAATGTACATAAAATGATGCGCTCAGAGTTTGATAACCTGCATAAATTATAGAGTATAATTAAATATTATACCCGGTGAATCACCAAGGAGAGAGGACGGTAGGAGAAAAGACAAGAGGATAAAAGCAGGGAGCGAGGAGAGAAAAACCAAAAGACGAGGAAGAGGGGAGCGCCACGGATCTCGTAATTGTTTTTATTGATTATTTCTTTAGGTGAAATGGTTTTAAGATAGAGAAGAGCAAGGAGCCGGGTGAGAAAGGCCAGAAATCAGGCCAAAGGAATTTCTATGGATGCAACGTCTCATTTTCAATCTACCGAAATAAAAAAAAATATATATGTACCCGGGCGGCAGTTGGCACTGTCAGCCCGCCTCAGCGGTGGCCCATATAAGTTGGATGGACTATTAAAAATTTAAAGTGTTCGGCGAAGCCGTCTGTGGCGTGCGCACAATTTACCCAAAAATATATTCAAAATAACAAAGCTGAGCAGCGTCTGAGCGCGTGCAGACAAACACGGACGCGTTGGTTCACGCCCTTGTTCTTCTGTGACTCCCGCAGGCCGGCGTGCACTACTCTATGCGAGGAACCAGCAGCACCCGGACCACGATAACCTCGCAGCCGTGACGTACGACATCGCTCAGTACACGAAATATCAGAGGTCCAGGTCGGTGCAGCGGAGGGAGACGTGTCACATCCAGGGGACGAAGCTCTTTAAACCTTGTTTTTGGGCAAAGTCAGCAGAGTGTGATGGAGACTGTGAACACGTCCAATGACTGGAGCGAAAATACCAAAAGCTTCAGAGGTGTTCACCTGCCCGTGGCACACCTGATGCAGGTGTGGACAAAGTGTTTCACACCTGTCAATAAAACGCAAGCAGACGACACACAAAACCTCCATCAACTAGTTTACAAAAGTAAATGTGGCGACACGTTACAGCTGTTTACGTGAAAACACGTACACGGTTCTGCAAAAGTCTTATTTCTGGTTTTTAAAACGCAGTGAAACAAATGCATCACATGACATCACCGGTGTTTTAACTGATCACAGCTACAATCAGGAAAGGGGGAGGGGCTTATTTCTACTGTTTGTGGGGACCACAGCACAGCTTAATATGGCCTACATGACAGACCAACATGCGGAGGAGTGTTTGGTGGATGTGAGAGATGTTCTGTATTTATAGTCGTAACTATGACATGAACATGTGCAGCTGAAGAACCTGCAGGAATAATGTGAGTATGAAGACGCAGCAGTTTAAATCTGACCGTCTCAGTTTTTACAGAATCGGACAAAATCCGGTCTCTTGTGGGACGCCATATCCCAGTGCATTCTGGGTAGTGACATCAAGTCGCTGCAGGTCTTCCTCTTTGTCCATTTTCAATTTAAAGATGAAGGTAACAGAAAAAACATGGCAGACGTTAAACTGTGCATGAACATGAAGACAGACGAGGAGCGTCTGACAGGCTGTGACTTCGGAGTCGTGACTTTTGGTTTGATTGTCGCCTAAAGCAGCTTTTTTTACTTTTCTCATGGGAAAAAAACTCAGGATTTACTATTTTAGCCTTCGCCTGTGAGCGGCGTCTCTGGCTCGTATTTAAACAAACGAGGACACAGCTGGAGCTCTTTTGGAAGACGTCTCCGTCCTCATCAGCCGGCAGACTCGATCTGGAGCAGAACGTTTCGCCAACTTTGAGTCAAACCCATCACAGATAGTTACTGTTATTAATATTATTCATTTGAATAATGTGTTTCATGGTTTTAGATAAAGACAGTTGCTTAATGCATTCGTGTCTTGGTTGCCATGGTGATGACTTCCCGCGTTCGCAGAGACGAAAAGACGTCGGTGTCCAAGAACGTGAGAAAGATCGATGTTTTGTGACTCCTGATGATGACTCGGCCGGATTGTCGGGAACGGTCCAGGAAATGACTCCAAAACGCAGCTCAGTTTGGCGTCTTTTCATTGTAACGTCAGAGCCAGCAGGTCATGACCCAGAATGCACTGCACACGAGAACAAAGTTGAAACCTTGGAAAAACAGCGAGCGCCTTCTGCGTGTTTACCGTGTGACTTGTGCAGTTTCAGGCCCACAAATGGAAACATTTGTGCTTCCTTTTAAATTTACAGAGTAAAGCACTGCTCAGTCTGACGTTCCTAATAAAGTGCTCAGAGCCGCGTTGCTTTCATGTGCGATCTATCAAAAGGCAGCCTCTCAGTGTGTTCATTGCTGACAGACGCAGAGTCCAAGAAAGAAGCCAGAGTTCGGAGGTCTCTCTTCTTAAACGCCGCGTCCTCTTAAATCTTTAACGCCGCGCACGGCTGATAACAGAGACGACAGCGCGGGGTGGCGAGCTAAGCAAACAGTCTTTAACGTTCAAGTAAAGACACAGCATCTAACGACCGCTCCGTCTTTGTCTCTCCCCCTCTCTCGCCCATTGTTTATTCAAATTTTACAGACGGGGTACTTTTTCCAGTTCAGCACCTTCACCAGTTTTGTGAGAGAACGGCATTATGCCTGTGTTATTATGCAATTCATCACCAATAATAGATTTGTTTACGGCGGCCCCCGTCTCTCGCCTGCTCTCAGCGCTGCATTTGAAAATAATAATAATAATACATAGTGTATAATGACGGTAATGGTACGAAGGCTTTGATAATAGATGTGCTGGGAGGGATAAGGGAGCCTTGATCAGCCTGGGTCTCAGCTCAATTGTCTTCAAAGCACTGTTTAATGTAGAATAGGCATCCTGGGAGATTGTCTCAAAACCAAGAAAAAGGTGGGTGTACGGATAAGAGCGATGAACGCACCGATGGGAGTACGCACGCACGCGCGCGCAGGCTCAGGCAGAAATACACCACATACTCAAATAAGCTCTCGCACAACCACCCACTGGTGCGTCTCTCCTCTGAGGGCTCTCTGGTGTAAATGTGTTAAAACTCTCCCCTGGTCTTTGGCTTCTGCTGAATAAATCTGTGTTTTAGTCTTCACTTTAGCACTTTAAACTCCGGGTATTTCCAGCACGTTTTCTCCCGGCCTCCTCCGGGGTTTCGCCGAGATCTCGAGCTGCTGACGGATATAGCATCAATGCTTCTGTGAGCGTGCGGCGCTACATGTAGGTGAGAATATTTCAGTGCTTTCTGCAGGAAAGCGTGCACGTTGACCCCTTCCTATTCATATTTAAGCGTTAATATTTGATTATGACTTGTTTTTAGGTTCAAGGTTATTATGATACCTTTTCTAAAACGTTATCGGGAAAAGATGAGGACATGAAAATACATCTTTGTCTCATTAGTCTCAGGCTGTGCAGGGAAAAGTCCAAATATACCTGCACAGGTAGATTGTTTAGAGACTGTTTAGTTTTTATCAAGCAAAGAAATTTTTTTTTAATCTTGGGGAAACTGATACATGACAAAAATCCATCATATTTTTTTACCAACCAAAATATGAATAACATGCTTTAGCAAAAAGGAAAGTTTGAATCTTGAAAGTAGAGATAGTGTCTGTCTCCTGAATCCAAACTGGAAGCTGGTTCCACAGAAGAGGGGCCTGAAAACTGAGGCTCCGCCTCCCATTCTACTGTTAAATACTCCAGGAACAACAAGTAGGCCTGCAGAGCGAGAGCCAAGTGCTCTAATAGGGTGATATGGTACTACAAGGTCATTAAGATAAGATGGGGCCTGATTTCAAGCACTCCACTGCTTCCTCTCTTATTTTCCTGGTCTCCCATAAAGCATCTGCTGTTTTGTGTAGGGTTAGCCAGGAACGTGAAGGTCACAGCCAATCGGAGGAAGAGTAGAAAACTTGACAGATATGAGGAGATAAGAGTACGGCCAGTGTTTGAGCAGTCACCCCGTTATTTAACCAGAGAGCGCAACTCTCTGAGTTCAGCTGTATCTGATGGAGGCGACATCAACCTTGAATTCTTCTAGACTTTAGCTAGAAACGAACCGACCAAGGCTAACATTCACACCTACAACAAGCCCCATGCAGGTGCCTGCTCAGCCGATAGGTGGATTCAAACCTTCTGCACCACCGTGCCATCTTTAGTTCATCCAAAGACATCCAGGTGATGTTCCAGCAGTACCCCGAGCCGGCGCCGAGCTCGCATCTTGTTGTCTGCACAACTTAGATTTCTGAGCTATTATTCACTGTCCAAGTGTTTGCTTGGTGTCAGTGGATATCGAGCAGTTTCCCTGTAAAGATGACATTTGACGAGCTCCCCTGTAGCCTTGATGACGAGTTCTGACACCTTAATAAAGGACCCTGGCCTGGCCGCCCCTCCCACGAGCCTGGTTGTGCTTGAGGTTTCTTCCTGTTGAAAACTCTTGGTGGGTCTGATTGTTGGTTTTTCTCTGTATTATTGTGAAGCACTCCAAACTGACGGTTGGGATTTGGTGCCGTATAAATAAACCTGAGCTGGACTCCACAGCTGCAGAGTCTTTAATGTTTGCTCATGAAAGACCTGAGAAAGTTCCATTTGTGTGATCTGAAGTGTTTTCAGTCACTGTAAATATTTCTGTGAATAATGATAATAAGCTAAGAGTTCACCATTTAAAAACACGATACCACCCTGAATCATAAGTTATTCTCTTTATTCCCCCACACTCGTCTGAGGTGTTCCCTCTGAAGTGTCCAGTTCTAACGTGACGCCCTTCTTCACCTTGCGTACATTTAAATCCCAGTAAGATCCAGTGAGCAGTTTGCTGGTGGGACTGGCACACTGCAATTATTCTGAAGATCTTCCTGACAAAGCTCATGCATACAGAGAAGGTGCAGAGGAGCAGAGCAGAAGAGGACAGGTGTGGCACATTATGCCATGTGATAGAAAATCACTGTCACACACACAGACACACACACACACTCCATATGTTGCCAGGTGTGGCTCTCAGCCTCTCCTGCCCCGTGCACCGCTATAATCAATTTAACAGGATAGTTTCATCGTCAAATATCCAAATGATGATTGCTTACTTTACCTAATCTCCTAATGCTTGTGACCTCTAAATGCGTGGAGGGTAATCATGTTTTCCTGCTTGCCGCTCTCATGCATGTGCGAGCGTCAGACTGCCTGCCTGGGTGTGGGATGCTGGTTTTATTTTGGTAAAACACTGGGGAATGCTGAAGCACCGCAGAATACCTCTTGTAATCACATTTCTTTGTGTGTCAGTGTGTGTGTGCTCTTTTTTCTGCTGTTTGTGATTGGCGTTGAATGCAAAGTGACTGTCAGTGATCCTCATGAATGCCGAAGTAGCTCATTGACTGTGAACTGGGTCTTGTTAGCAGTTGGGTAAGCAGGAACAGAAATATAAGCACTTAGACTATTTATTCATGCAGACTGCCTTCCCCTGGCTTTTTGAAGGTAAAGAGGAGTGTTGTTTGTGTGTGTGTGTGTGTGTGTGTGTGTGTGTGTGTGTGTGTGTGTTTGCATGGGCATGTGTGAAGAAGAAAAAGAGAGAAAGAGAAAGCTGACTTTGACTAAGACGACAGTGCTGCTGTTAAGTTTTTTCATTTAATCAGCAGCATGTAGCTTAAGCGCTAATAACAGCAGGATGGAAATAGCCTTTATTACACGTAACCACGCATCGGTCGCTGTACAGTAACATATTTTATTTTTATGTACCTCTTTATTGATCATATTTTCAGTCACAGACGTGTGTTATCATGTTACTGTTTGCATCTTCATCATATCACCGTATATACTGCACAATACATGCACTTCTTCCTGCATATTCATAGTATGAGAAGGCGAAAGTGATGAAAACATGGAGCACAAACAGAAAAAGAAAAAAGCGATCGTGCTTTGTGAGACAGCTCACGCCTGCATAACGGAAAAGCTGCTGAAGGGCCACGTGTGCAGTCGTCGTGTCGTATGGTAAATAACTACTACAACTTTAGAAAAATGGGAAATAGGACGCAGCAGTTTGCACAACCTCGTGCACCAAACACACGTGAACGTTAAACAGTTAACCTTTCATGAGCGGTCGGAGCAGGCACGCTCCATTTTGCGTAATTATTTTTAATAATTGGAGTTTTTAAAATTAATGTTTGAGTTTATGCTGTATCCTGTATAGTTTCTGGGATGCTTAGAACTCAAATTGCACTGCTGGAAATACTTTATTTTGACGCACATGCTGGTTTTTTGCAAATTTGCATTATAATATTTATATTTGCTTTTCCTGCAGTACGTAAAAATTGGTGTATCTGAAAAATAAAACTCTGAAGAGACTCAAAATAAATTTCCTGTGGTTGGAAACTTTTTGCATTTACAGTTTTGAGGGATAAACGTCTGAAACTAGAAATATGTAAAAGAACCAAAACAATTTTCTTTGTAGTTTATTGCACTTTTTTGCTATTTCTGTAGTTACTGTGTACTTAATGCATGCATATTATTACAGTTTGGGATATAATGGTTGTATTGATGTATAGCAACTTGAAATACTCCCAAAAATGGCTCCACAGCATGTAAATATATAGAGATAAGCTCTGGCGTACGTGGTCCAACGGTAGGTCTTAAACAGTTAAACGTAGCGATGACGTCTCAGTTCGTTTGTCAGCTACACAAAATACATTCACTCATTTATACAAACGCTGCGATTCTTATAGAAACGAACACATTTGCTTTGGAGTTAAATGTGCTTAGTTACACTAACGACTGCGTTTATTCATGAAATGTCACAACTTATCAGACTTATGTTGGCCAGTTAGACATTTTTCATTGAATAAAGTCAGTGAAACGCTTTAAATGTTGATTGACCTCTGTCATCTTTGTGTTTATCATGTTTATCATATATATATATATATGTAGTACACACATATATATATATATGGTACCAAATATATTAATATTACTCAGTGTTATTAATGTGGGAAGATCAATGTACTGGTAAATTTAGCAGCTAAGCCATATAAATGAAGATAATCATGATAAAATGAAGAAGGTATTAAAATAACAGTCTATAGTAACATTAATGATGTTATTTTGTCTCGTTGTCGCTGCGCTCCTCTGCTCTGCTTTGTAGTTTCTATTCCAGCAGTCGCTCAGCTGAACCACGAGGATCAAAAATGTGCGTCGAACGTTACAAATACCAAGAACGTAGTGTGTACAAATACATACGATTGTGGCACTTGTGCAGTACAGTGTGTACTTACAGTATGATGTTTAAGTATTCTCCTTGGAACTGGGCTGAGGCAGCCGACCTCGCCATCAGACCTCGCCATTCTCTTCATCCACATGTGGTCACTTCTGGCCGCTGCCAAAACACGAATGCTACAGTGGCTGTGACCATTTTTTATTTACAGTTTGTGGTTATAACCCGGGGCCTCGTTTGCTCGTTATAGTTTATAGTTTATTTATTTATATAGCACATTTAATTACAACAGGAGCGTTGACCAAAGTGCTGCACAAGAATACAACATACCTAATAAATAACTTGGAATATTGAGATAGCAAAACACCAAATATGAATGAACAAATAACTCTCATGCTGTATTAAAAGCCAGTAAATAAAAATGTGTTTTAAGATAACATTTAAAAAGATTGACAGTGGGAGCCTGTCTCATGTGTAGGGGTAAATTATTCCACAGCTTAGGCGCTACGACTGCAAATGCTCGCCCGCCTCTATGAACCGGCCTCGACTTTGGTACGGCTAAAAGCAAAAGATCACTTGATCTAAGAGATCTAAGGGGGTATAAGTCTGCAGGAGTTCAGATAAACACCCGGGAGCCTGTCCATTCAGGGCTTTGTAATAACATTTTAAAATTAACTCTGAAGCGGACAGGGAGCCAATGGAGAGAGGCGAGCACGGGGAAATGTGTTCACATCCTTTAGTACGTGTCAGAAGACGAGCTGCAGCATTCTGGACCAACTGCAGCCTTGCCAGGCAGGTCTGGGTACCTCCAGCATACAGGGGGTTACAATAGTCCAGCTGGGATATAATAAAAGCATGAATCGCCCGTTCAAAGTTTTTAAAAGATAAAAATGATCTCACCTTAGAAGCCTCAGTTTGAAGAAGGACCGCTGTACGACTGAGCTAATCTGGTGTTGGTCAGAGGGGCCGATGGCGCGATATGGCAGCCTCGCCTCTGTCAGTCTGCCCCAGGGCAGCTGTGGCTACAACTGTAGCTGCCTCCACCAGTGTATGAATGTGAGAGTAAATGAATAGTGGGATTGTAAAGCGCTTTGAGTGCCTTGAAAAGCGCTATATAAATCCACTCCATTATTAATCTGTTTTTCAAAGGTGAAACTGCTGTTAACCCCAGATTTTTGGCATGAGATTTGACAAAAGGCTCAACACTGCGCAGGTTAACATTAGAGGTGCTGGGATTGCCGCTCGGTCCAAAGATTATCACTTTGGTTTTGTTCTCATTGAAGTTAAGGAAGTTAGAGGCCATCCAAGATTTGACTTCATCGAGACACTGAAGTAAGGGTTCTAGTGAGGCAGGACTGTTTCCCTTCAGTTGAAGATAAGAGTATCATCGGCATATGAATGAAAACAAATGTTATATTTTCTAAAGATTAGACCTAGAGGCAGCATATAAATGGAGAACAATATTGGCCCCAGTATAGAACCCTGGGGAACACCACAAGTAAGGGGAGCTGAGGAAGAGATAAAATCTCCAAAGCTCACAGAGAAGGTCCTGTCAGACAGGTATGACCTGAACCACTCTAATGGGGTGCCCTTTACGCCACAATGCTCCAACCGTGAGATGAAGATGCTGTGGTCAACGGTATCGAAGGCAGCGGTCAGATCCAGAAGCACAGCTGAGTCACCTGAGTCAGTGGCTAATAAAAGATCATTAAGAACTCTTAAAAGTGCAGTTTCTGTGCTATGAAGAGTTTTAAAACCAGACTGAAACCTCTCAAGAACATTGTGTCCATTTACAAAAGATTGCAGCTGAACAAACACAAACATGCCCCCTGCAGGATGACCCCGTGACCCCCACCGCTCCCACAGTTACGCTGAAAAACAAAAAAACATTTTCTATTTGATCAATGCTGTTTTTAGACGTGTTAATGCTGTTGGGTAAGCGGGACCGCAATAACCCGTCTGAATAATCTCGCTTTCTGTTGTGGCGTCGCCGTCGCACAAGCTCGCGTGTCCTCTGAGGCTTCCTGTTCAGGAAAGAATCTGGCGTGGCTCCGCGGTGTGTTCAAGGAACAGATTTGTGCGTACGGCTCTGGGTGTGACATCCTTTTCCAGCCGGGATCCATCGCAGCGAGCAGAGCGAGCACACTGCTGCGTTCGTGCGCCGCTGAGTATAAATATATATATTTTTGTCTAAGTGAGTTGGTGGGGTGAAGTGGGTTATAGAAGCTAGAAAGAGAAAGGGAATCCTTTTATGTATTATCAAATGTTTCCCTTTAGAAATTCAACACTCTTTTCAATATTGAGTCTAAAAAGAATGTGCTCGAGACTTTCCCTGCCCGCCAGAATTAGTCGGAGGGCCGTTTTTACTCATAAATTATGCACTGAAACAAAGAGATAGTCTCTTTTTTTGTTCTCTCAGCATACGGGCCTGAGCAAATGCCTTTTAAAAATCTTTAAAATTGTCCATTCAACTCAAAGTTACTGAGTGTAGCAAAATGTCGAAGACATAAAGTCGGGGGAAGATTGAATAAAATAATGCGGGGGGACAGATTAGTCATGGAGTTGAGCCCACACGCTCTTTCAGCCGCCGCACAATGCCACTTTTTATAAGCGGCCCCCATCTCCACAAAGGCTGCGTTCAATATATCGAGGATGATACATGGTCAGACGTGTAATCTCTCTTTGATTCTCTGCTCTCATTCATCCCACAACCTTTTCAGCCCTGACACTGATGAGCTGCTGGGCTCGATCTCACACACACACGTGCGTGCTCATTATCCAGCACCGCTGTGCGTACCACTAAATGCACATATGTGTCTGTAATCTTGCACTCGCGCACGCTCTCGTGCTGTTACGTGTTCACGTGTGCGCACGTGCACGCGCACAGGCAGGACGTCCTGGTCCTAAGAGTTCATTACAGCCACAGCCAGTCGTGGCATCTCTGTCGCAGCTCGGCGGTCCCTCTGCGGGTTTATTGACCATGGCGTTCAGGTGCTGCAGAGCCGGCTATTGTGGACGGATAATGGCACACAGTGTGATGTTAGCGGGCAGCGTGACGCCGCCGAGCTGCAGAATTATAAACGATATTGGATTTTTCATATTGTGAAAATGTTAAGGTTCCATTCTTGGCCAAATAGCTGCAGACATCTACCTGTGGGCGAGCTCCAGGAATGTCACAGAGTGCTGATCCTGAAGCTAACGGGAAGCCCTGTGATCACACCTGAGCTACACCACCATTAAATCCCAAACGTGACCCACTGCACCTCAGCCAATCAGTGGACTCGTGGTTTTTGTCCCCATGTGACGTCACACCCATTCGGGATGAGGGTTCATGGGAAATGGGGTTTGTTGAAGCTGACTATTAGTTCCATTAATGACATTAATATTCTTGGTATTATCTAAACTTTATGTGGATTTATAGGAATTTATTACAGATTTCATGGCATCAAATAAAAGGCGTTAGTTTACTGATGAACCAAATTTAAACACAAAGTCAAGCAGTCAGTTAAAATCATTTCGAAGGATGAATAAAAGAAACAAAGCATTACAAACTGTAAAAATTTAGAAACCCTGAAAACGCCAACAAAAACAGGCATGTCCAGTCGAGAGTCAAAGACTCGACATGGATCAGCTGTTCGGAGCGACCGTGATGGGCCGTCTGGGCTGACTTTGTGCTGCAGTCCAGCCCCGTCTGCTGGATGCTTTTATGCAATGGACAGTTTGGGTTTACATTCACATGAGTCTGTTCATCCAGACGTGGATTTTACTTCATAAAAATGAGGCCAAGAGATGAAGAGAAGCAAGAATTTAGTCTGGATATAACGTGAGAAACTCAGATTAGGGAGCATTTCCAGAGCAGTGGAAGAGATGATGTGAGGAGTGAGAAGCTCCTTAAATCTTCCTACGTCTTTGGATTAGTATCCTGAAAGCCTGCAGTGTAAACACAAAGCCCACCCACAGATACACAAACATACACCGACGAACACCTGAAGTAAAATGCCTGTGACCTTTTACCTGCTGCATAACATCCGTGTCTTTATGTGAGGAAGAGTGCTGATTCATTCTGCTCACACTGCCTCACCTGGCAGGTGTAACAGGTGAGTCTGCAGTCCGCTCGCCGCCGTTTTCTTTCTCAGGTTAAATCAGAAGTTATCCAAACCCAGCTCAGATTTGTCCTGAGAAGTTTAGTCTGTAGCACTGCAGTGCAATTCGTTGGATTTGACTTTTAATTATGATCATTATTATCAAGTGCACTTTCAGTGTTTTCACCCCAAAGCTCTCACAGTTTAGCTCAAGATGACAGAAAGATCCCATTACTGAGTCGTAAGAGGCGGACCTGTGGAAGAATCCGCCTCTCTCTGCTGCTCGGCTTTAGCAGGGAAAGTTGCGGTCGGTCATTAGCTTCGGCTCTCTGTCACCTGCTTCGTGTTTACACTGCAGGTCTCTGCATCTGCAGTGGATCGCCGCATTTTTGGGATTTATCTGCTTAAATTTAATCACTAAACCTGTTCTTTCCATCCATCCATCCATTTTGCATCCATGCTCAGCTCTCTCTCCACCGTGATGCTCTTGTCTACTTGAACTCCTCCCCTTCACCATCGGACTCTCACTTCCGTCCCAGGACACGCTGAAGGTCAACCGAACCACGTCGTCTGGAAAAAGCAGGGATGCAATAAAATAATCGTATTTTTTAGGAAAGATAATTTGGTCTAAAACTGACCTTTCCTCGTGTTTTACGCACACACGCGATGCGGCCCCGTAAACAGCAGCCCTCTAAACGCCTTCAGGAACAGCGCGCCGGCTTGTTTCTGTGGCGTGCACACGTGTGGTTCATATTAAAACACAAGACTCGCCTTTAAAATCAGGCCTTGTTTTTAATAGCTTACAGACATAATTAGCGCACACATGTAATTTTGCTTTTCTCGGTTTCCCTTTTTCTATCTGTCACTGTCTCTCTCTTTCCATCCCTCCCCGCCTCTCGCTCCTTCTTTTTTTACACCAGTAGCACCTGGACCTGCACTATTCATCACGCGGATGACTCGGAACATGAATTAGTTTTCTTTTTTTTATGGTGGAAGATGAGAGGGCCAGATGGCATAAAATTAAAAAAAAAAAAAGAAGGGCTCAGAATGAAAAAGGAGAGGAAAGCATGGATGGAGGGAGGAAAGGACTTAAGGAGGGAGGGAGGGACGAGGACAACATATTTTAGCGCTTTCTTTATTGTCTCCGGTCTGCAGTGTTATCATAGAGGGCACATGGTAGTGTTGGATTAAGGTCTTGGATTTTTTACGCTGTAACGCTCTGCATTAGAGCTTTTCACATGACCTCCATTGTCATTTCTTTATACTTCAAACAAGAAAATTGTGAAACTCTAATTAGTCCTGTATAATTGAGGCCAGATGAAGCACTGCCAATCGGCGCTCGTCTCGTGCAAGGTGGAGTGGTTTTGTTCACTGCCTGTCTTTTCACGGTGGCCTGGCCTCTCTTATTTTCCTCTTTCTCTCTATCTGTCTCTTCCTCTCAGCTTTGTGCTCGTCCCTTTTCTGAAAAACCAGAGAAAAAGCTCGACGGGGCCGGGAGGTGAGGGTTGCGTTATTAGACCAATTACAGTCAAGGAGGAGCATGCTCTGTACCTGTAGCATGCATTTTGCCTGCAGAAGACCCACGGCGGGTTCCGACCACCGGCGGGCCTCGCCGCTTTAGAGGTGACTCGTTGCTGCCTACAAAACTGCATCTGCATTCAGATCCCGTCGTCTACTCCAATTCCAGCTGAGCTTTTTCCTGAAATGAAATCAATTGTAAATAAATATTTTGTCCTTGAATTAGTTACTGTGTGCAGTCTGAGAAGCTTCAACTCCACATGAATGTCCTGCTGTTTTCCACAGGCTGCTGCACTATGCTACAAACATCTACAGACAGAGTATAAAATAGACATGGCCACCAAGCTCTCTGCATTTGAAGCCTCAACCTTAGCGTCATGGTCACCGCCATGCTGGTTTTTTGGAGCCACAATGGGAGGGTTCAGTGCTGACTTATACTAGCTAGTTTAGTGTTTAGTCTGTATGGGACACAGATACCTGCTAATTAGTCACATCCAATCAAAACCCTCGAACCTCACTGTTTACCAAAATGGGTGCTGGAAATCTAGAACCTGGTTTACCTGGAAGTGACATCTGTTTTACTTGGATCTGGAACCCGGGTTACCTGGAAGTGACATCTGTTTTACTTGGATCTGGAACCCGGGTTACCTGGAAGTGACATCTGTTTTACTTGGATCTGGAACCCAGATTACCTGGAAGTGACATCTGTTTTACTTGGATCTGGAATCCGGTTTACCTGGAAGTGACATCTGTTTTACTTGGATCTGGAGCCCGGGTTACCTGGAAGTGACATCTGTTTTACTTGGATCTGGAACTCAGTTTACCTGGAAGTGACATCTGTTTTACTTGGATCTGGAACTAAGTTTACCTGGAAGTGACATCTGTTTTACTTGGATCTGGAACTCAGTTTACCTGGAAGTGACATCTGTTTTACTTGGATCTGGAACTCAGATTACCTGGAAGTGACATCTGTTTTACTTGGATCTGGAACCCGGGTTACCTGGAAGTGACATCTGTTTTACTTGGATCTGGAACCCGGGTTACCTGGAAGTGACATCTGTTTTACTTGGATCTGGAACTCAGATTACCTGGAAGTGACATCTGTTTTACTTGGATCTGGAACCCGGGTTACCTGGAAGTGACATCTGTTTTACTTGGATCTGGAACTCAGATTACCTGGAAGTGACATCTGTTTTACTTGGATCTGGAGCCCGGGTTACCTGGAAGTGACATCTGTTTTACTTGGATCTGGAACTCAGATTACCTGGAAGTGACATCTGTTTTACTTGGATCTGGAACCCGGGTTACCTGGAAGTGACATCTGTTTTACTTGGATCTGGAACTCAGTTTACCTGGAAGTGACATCTGTTTTACTTGGATCTGGAGCCCGGGTTACCTGGAAGTGACATCTGTTTTACTTGGATCTGGAACTAAGTTTACCTGGAAGTGACATCTGTTTTACTTGGATCTGGAACCCAGATTACCTGGAAGTGACATCTCTTTTACTTGGATCTGGAACTAAGTTTACCTGGAAGTGACATCTGTTTTACTTGGATCTGGAACTCAGTTTACCTGGAAGTGACATCTGTTTTACTTGGATCTGGAACTCAGTTTACCTGGAAGTGACATCTGTTTTACTTGGATCTGGAACTCAGTTTACCTGGAAGTGACATCTGTTTTACTTGGATCTGGAGCCCGGGTTACCTGGAAGTGACATCTGTTTTACTTGGATCTGGAACCCGGGTTACCTGGAAGTGACATCTGTTTTACTTGGATCTGGAACCCGGGTTACCTGGAAGTGACATCTGTTTTACTTGGATCTGGAACCCGGGTTACCTGGAAGTGACATCTGTTTTACTTGGATCTGGAACTCAGTTTACCTGGAAGTGACATCTGTTTTACTTGGATCTGGAACTCAGTTTACCTGGAAGTGACATCTGTTTTACTTGGATCTGGAGCCCGGGTTACCTGGAAGTGACATCTGTTTTACTTGGATCTGGAGCCCGGGTTACCTGGAAGTGACATCTGTTTTACTTGGATCTGGAACCCGGGTTACCTGGAAGTGACATCTGTTTTACTTGGATCTGGAACCCGGGTTACCTGGAAGTGACATCTGTTTTACTTGGATCTGGAACTCAGTTTACCTGGAAGTGACATCTGTTTTACTTGGATCTGGAGCCCGGGTTACCTGGAAGTGACATCTGTTTTACTTGGATCTGGAACCCGGGTTACCTGGAAGTGACATCTGTTTTACTTGGATCTGGAACTCAGTTTACCTGGAAGTGACATCTGTTTTACTTGGATCTGGAACCCGGGTTACCTGGAAGTGAATCCATTCACAGGACCGGTCTCCATCAGGAGCCACCATCTCGTGGCTGTGAGCGAAGGTCATCAGGGTTGTCTCAACTTTGGTGAACGTGAATACTTTAAAAAGTGTGAGCGTTGGCATCTGCACATATCATCCACACAACATTTCAACATACCTGAAAGCTCGTGTTGTTGGGTGGCTTCTGTCATCCTATCAATCTTGATTATGAGGCCAGAGCTCCCCGCTACGCTAACTTCATGACCTCTGGACCCATCCTCAGTTAAAGCCCTGATGAATCTGTGACTGGTGTACAGTCTGCCTTCACCGGCCTGTCATTCAACACATCCTGACAGGAAAGCAGGCCCGTTTTATTTTATTTTTGGACCAGATGCAAATAAAGCAATAGCTCGGGGACTCAAGAGAAGAGAGGAGAGGGAAGAAGAAAGATGGAGAAGAGAGGATGAAAACATCAAGGAAATGATTGCAGGGAGGTTGAGTCTATTTGCTGCACACCAAAGGGGGTTAAGACAGGGTTTGGCTGGTGAAGACAAGCCAACAGAGACACAGAGCACTAAATCTAAAAAGTTTCTGAGGCATTGTTTAGAATCCCTAACAAGGGGGACTGCGAACAACAAGGAACATAATTTGGATTTCCTCCCCCCTCCTCTGTTTTCCTTTTCCATGTACCCAAGCACATAAATAGCTATCTTAACAACTTGATGCTATTTTGAATAGGGGCTGCTTCTCCCTGTGGATTTCCATGAGTGAGGCAATTTGCCGGCGAACAGGTGCATTTTTAATGCTTTCATACAATTAAAACAGAATTTACCTTCTTTCTCCCTTTCCTGTTTTCAGAGGCGCCCTCCTTTCATACCCAGGTTGAATTGATTTAGTTTGTCTAATTAAACTCAGAATAAGATGTTAATTACCTAACAAGGTCACCTCTCTCTACTACCAAATTTACCATTGGTATCCTTTCTTCAACAGTATTTTCTTCAAGGATTCAAAGGGAAAGCAGAAGAATAGTGTTAATTGCCTATATGCTGTGTCCCATTTTAAAATGTGAACGTCTTTCCTTCCCTGGGTCTTTTTAAGCTTTGAGAAAATGGGGATTCATTGTGCCATTGTTCTCTTCCCTCTTGTGCTCCACTCAGAAACAATGTGTCAACTCATCACAATATGCTCTTTGTCTACATTTACCAAGTTTCTACACTCTGTGCAGGAAAAGAGGAAGGCTGCTAGGGACAGTGGTTTGCATTAAGACAGAGCGTGGATCGGCGACGCCAGTTTTTCTTCACGGTCGGCCAGCGTTTCCACCTGCGGCGCTTTTAGTTTAAGCTGCTCTTCTGCAAGCGTGCGAAGACAACGCTACAAGAGAGGCATGGGAACAAAGACACAAAGCCAGAGCGGGCCAGACTGTCTGCTCCGGGTTGGGGACGAGTTGCTCAAGCTTGTGGAGGATTATTCATGACTCGGATGTAGACCACTGGCAGTGGTCACTTTACCGGTGGTAGTCGCAACTTCACAGACACCAGGAGACACCATCATCACAGTCTGTCCCTAAAGCTAAGCAAAGCTCAACTGAAAACTGAAGATTTAGTAAAAGAAGGTAATTAAATCGAAAAGCAACAATCCACTCATCCTGCTCCTTCGGTCATGAACCATCTCTGGGTCCAAACGCTCCTTCACTTCATTAAACCAAGTGTGGCTGTTCCAATAAAGTTGAACGTCAACGTGGCCATGAAGAAGATTTACGAGGTTTAGCTAAAGTTAGCACAAGCCATGCTCGGGATGGAAAACTAAAGAGCAGCGACATTTGGAGAGTTGGTGAAATCAGGCTAGCTTGCTTATAATGATGTGCTAGCTGGTGGTTAGCTACAGAGCTGTGGTTAGGCTAATATGAACACGCGGGCGCAGGAAGATGGATAACGAGGATTAAACTCTCCTCACATTGAAGATTCCAGGAAGTAGACCAAACTTCAGCTAAGAGAACATCTGATATGATCTGTCCATAGCGCGAGGTCAGCCATTAATCTGCTGCTGATCCTCAGCTTCATGTCCAGGCATTATTATTTGGAGCAAGTCCGGGACACGGCGAGCCCAAGAGCTGTAGTTACACCAGAGACTAAGATCTGCCACACGTTAAACAGACCAGCGGCTCACCTACGCAGGACACTCGGACAGGAAACGCAGCAGGTAGCAGGCAGAAGAAGAAACGCCAACACTGCACGTTTTACACCGAGCAGGAGATTTGGGATCAGGCGTGACATCATCAGGACAGCAAGACCTGAACTGTCCCCTTTCACAATGTGAGGGCAGCGGTGGTAACGAGTGGTGAGGAGGAGAAGGAAAAAAAGGATTTTCAGTGGAAATGGCAAGAGGGGGAGGGGCCGGGGAGGTAAATTTGGCGTGTAAAGTGAGGTTGATGTAAAGTGACTGAGTGTGGTGACCTCCTGTCAGGAACGGGCTCACTCTTGGACAAACCTTCGTCCTTTCTGACCCTCAGACAAACCTCCTGCTCCTCTTTGTCCTCCTTTCAAATACAGACTCCTCCTGGAGCCTGAGAGACATGTCATTTCCTTCCTGCTGCCTCGCCGTGGCCTTTTATATCCGAGGATAACCCGTGTTCTCTGTGTGGATTACATCTAGGAAGCACCTCCTTTTTAAAGTGTGTGTGTGCGCACAATGAAGCTGAACTGACTTTCCCCTCAGCAAAGCAGACTCTGGCTGCTGATTGGCTCCTAAACGGACCTCAGGTGTGTTTAAACTTGTCGATGTCACCTGTTTGTTCTCCTTGCATACACTTCCTCCCCCCCCCGTGTCCCCCGTCTCTTCTCCTCTGCAGAATGATATTAATCAACAACACAGTAAAACGTTTAATTGGATTATTTCATTCTGGAAATAATGAAGAACTTGGATGACATTGAAAAGTGTTTAAGATGGCGGTGCACGCCCCGTCACAGCATAAAAACACTGACGCATTTTATTTAGGACAAAAAGTTTTTAAAGTCGCTCTTGGTCTGGTATTGATCCTCTCCTGCTCCGCATGTTGCATTTACCCTGATCGATCGATGCGTCACACCAAACAAACGCTGGATTTCATTACTGCTGATCATTTTTCTTTCATTTTCTCTCGACTCAACACATCATCTCAAAATGATCTCAGGTGTCAAGGATTCCTGTTTGAGTTTCAAAGCACGCCGATCAGCTGACATGTGGTAGGAACAGATTACATGATGCACTCGCTTATTTTTCTTTTTTTAGCTTATTTAATAGAAAAATCTGGATATTCAAGAGTTTTATAATTAGAGTCTTTTACAAGCAGCAGCACTGAAAGTATTCAGAACGGGTTCAGAGTGGAGCACAGCTTGTCCTGCAGACATTTCCAGGATGGAGAGGTGCTGGTGGAGCGTGACCTTTGTGCTCAGGACGCTTTGAAGCTTCTTCGGTAGATTTTACCAGGTGCGACAGAGCCATGTAGCGGCTGTCTGAGCTGTTGTCGAGCGGGTCTCTGACAGTATTCGATGCCCTGGATGTGGCTGGGAGTGTGCAGTGGATCCTTCCTTTAATCCTCAAATCAGAGAGCGTTTCTAAAACTCGGACTGTTCTTTTAAACGACGTTGGTGCCGATTAAAGTGGTTTGAGTTTAAAGATGCAGGCGTCGCGTGACCTCCAACAAACGGGCTCGTTTTCTCGTTCTCGAAACGTCTTTTTGCACCTTCCTCTCCTGTTTTCTCTTGTTTTTCTCCCCCTTCGCCGCCGCCTCCTCCTCCCGCCTCCCTTTGTATTTATTGCCGTATTTATTTCTGCTGAAAAGCCAGTCTAGTTCATTTGCTAGTCGGCTGGGCAGAGCAGGGCTCCTATTCTTAGGCTTTTATTAACATCACGGACTGCACAACAACAGCTACAGAATCTATTATTCATTAAGTGTAACCAATATAAAATTTAAAACAGTCCGGGCTTTTTTGTGGAATTATGTAAGGTCAGCATAATTTTCTGCCTATTACTAATATCTATATCATCTTTTCCTTAGTCAGCTCTATTTAAATATGCAATCATTTACAGCTTTTGACTATGTGTGTGCACACCCAATTTCCAATATTCCTCTAGTAGACTTTTTATGCTGACATCAATGGCAAGCTATTAAAGACAGTATTTCATTATTGGTTCTTCTTCCCCAGTGGTTATTTACAATCCCATATATACTAAGCACTGATATTAAAGGAGACCATTTTAATGAGGTGCTATCTGCCATGGCAATATGTCTTTCTCCGAATGAGATTGTGTTTAAAGATTTTATCAAGAAATGGCTGTTCGGCAGGGTTATGTTTTGTCCATGAAATATGCATTTCATATCTCTTTCATTTCATTAACATAATTTAATTTGTGCTTTGCATTCTGTGCATAATACATATTTGATTTACAAAACAAATATTTCCATTAGAAAATGAATTTCATGCACGGAAAAGGCAGAACTGAAAGATGTATTGTAAGGAAATAAGAAAAAATGAATTGTATTAGCTTTGACTCTGGAAAAAAATACACTCCATCTCTTATGTGTGTGTGTGTGTGTGTGTGTGTGTGTGTGTGTGTGTGTGCGTACACGCATGTTTGTGTAGCCTGTATGTAAATGTGCGTTATTGAAGCAATGAAAGCTGCGGGTATATTGCATAAAGTTTATAACTCGGATTGATTTACATGGCGTGTCGCTCATGTTAAGTGCAGCGCTGCACTTAACACATCAGAAGAAGAAGAAGCACGCCGAGCCCATCTTGATTCGCTGCTTTTAAGAGAACGTATTGTGTGCGGCGGGACGCGTGCATCCAGAGGTTTCCGCTGATATCTCCAAGGTGAGGGCATCTCTTTAAGACGTGGCCAGCTCCTTTTCCTTCAGCCACCAGAGGGGAAGCCCTCCGCTGTGATAAATTATGAAGCATTCCCCCTCGTTTTTCCCAAGAAAATGCCGCTAGTTTTAATTAAAGCACTTCACCTCGCTTGTTTAAAGGCTATCGCGGGCCTCGTGATAACTTTGAGAGAGTGTGAGCGAGAGGGAGATGGAGCGCCGGGCTTTGGATAGCACAAAGCATTTCAAAGCGGCCCCGGCGAGTTCATATTAATTTGGCTTATCTCTGAGAATAAAAAAAATCCAGGTAGAAGTGAGACAGATCCTGGGATTTAATGGGCTCAAAATGTAAAGGCAACGTCAAAACACTCTTTTCCTCCTCAACTTTTCTCCCGAGTGTGTGCGAGACAGGCTTGTCGAGTGAAAGCAGTAAGATCAGTGTTTCAGGGGTAACTAGTATTAGCGGGGATTTCGGGCTTGTTTGACACGGCGTGTTGAAGGAATGGCTTAAAATAGACGGCGCTCCCTGGAAGCAAAGGTACGTGAGGGAGAGAGGGAAGGCTAATACCTGGGCTTCACTCCGCTTTGTCGCCCCACTGATAGGAGAGTGCTCAGAGGATATTACCGCTTCCCAACCCAATCGCTCCTTTCTGTCCCCATCTCTCTCTTTATCGGGGACCTACTTTCTCTCTCGCTCTCTTTGATTGTCTCTCTTACAACACCCCCCTCCCGGCACACGCCCACCCGCAGCCTTCCCTCCGAGGCATTTGCCTGCCCGGATAGTGGGAGATAAGTATTTGTATAAGTCTGTGACAGGTGCGTGCAGGTTGACGGCAGGTGGAAATGGATTGCGTCTATACAGGAGTTAAGGGAGGCGATAACATCACTGTGCTCTGTCTCCTCCCCCCACTCTTTTTAAGGCGGTGGGTCTCAGGATGTCTCAGGATGACTCTCTTAACATAAGCCTCTTCTGAACTGTGGTTTTAGTACTTAACACCGCGCTCTTCAAACCAAATCCCGAATGAGGGGCTCCAGAATGGAGCTTAAAAAAAGAGAAGAGGGTTGGCGAGATCACGACGTGGAAGTTTGCAGGCTGCAGAGAGGCGTTCTTATTAAGCATGCACGCGGGGTGCGCGGCGCACACAGCCTGTTATTGTATTGATTTTCCTGATATAGAGTGAAACCTCATTTGTTTCAGTGCACAGTGCAAATATGTTTTATTCTTGTTTTGCTTCATATAAATCATGCAACATGCATTTTCCTGCTGTTCACTTTTCTTGATAAGGCGCTGTTTGTCTGGGCTGTAAGAGATCTCAGCCTTTTTTCATTTTGCAGCAGTACGACATCACTGCAGCGTCTCAGGTACCGTTATTTACATATCTACCACTGGATGTAATTCCATGTCGCAGCGATATTGAGATCTTCACAGTTAGGCCAGTTTGAGACGAATGACTTTAAATAATGAAGACAATGATCATTATTTCTGTAGACGGAGGAAACGTGAACATTTCTGTCCCTAATTACGAGCCTTGAACTTTAGCAGGTGAGTTTCGTCTCTCGCTGTCACCAATGATGGAATGAGGTTTGAACTGATTTGGGAATAAACAGCGTGGCGTCATCAGCGTATAGTGGCAGCAGATTTGTGGTTGCTGATCGTTAATGAGAGCAGCAGTGCGGACGGACGACAGCCCTGAATACGGCCTCCTTTCGTAGGAATGGGAATGTTGCTGTTTGGTACTCCTGCTGTTGGTCTTTCAGCACCTCACTCTGTGAGGTTTTTCCAAAGCCAAACCATTTCAGGACAGAGAGGGTCTCCTCTGTATCCCAGGACAGAAAGCCTGTTTCAAGTGTTTCTGAGGAGAGTTCTTCCTCCATCGCCAAGCGCTGCTCGTAGAGGATCATGTGACTGTTGGTTCTCACTAATATGACCATGTGTGTAACTTAGAGACTTAGAGCTTTTTATTGTCATTGTGCAGTTTCTTGCACAGTGAAATTGGGTAATTCCAGATGGTTGTAGGAAAATTTGGCTTCACAATAAGGAAAACAAAAGAAGAAGAAAAAGTGGAGAAACAAAAAGAAAGGCACCTAAGTGGCGAGCATAGAGCCGCTGCATCTGTGCACGCCGCCATCTTGCTTCTTCTATCTTTAAACCACCTTTAAATGACTACTGGTGTGACTTAGTGCTGTGTAAATACTATAACTCGATTGATACACATATGTATAAAATCAGCTGATGCTTTCATTAGACACATGAAGCTTAAGCACATGCTGTGTGCAAGATAATGTCTCAGGTTTTTGGTTGTTTTGTTGCCAGCAGGGAAAAATATATATATATTTTTTTTCTGATTTCCAATCCCTGGAGAACATTTTCTAAATGCAAAGTTTCCTATATTTGACTGATCATCAGTGGTGACCGTGATATCACAGGGTCTTACGTTTACTAAAGTTTTGGCTTTTTTGATATCCGTATAGAGGAAGAGGTCGGCCCAGCCTTTACATTAGATGTGGATGTGTTTTTCATCTTCGTCCAGCTGCCAGCACAGAGTTCAAGCAACGATAAAGATATTACTGCAGTATGTTTCCCGTGATAACTATATGATATGATTCTGTCTGAAACTTTCTCTGCTGGGCTTAAAGGTAAAAAGGACTGGCTCCGTGGGGAAAACGCGGCACTGCGGGAGAAGAAAAGGTAGGTAAGTAGGGCAGTATCCCTTTAAAAAGCAGTAAGATGAGGACGAGGCTCGGGGTGTAAATTTTTAGTGCCTTCACGGAGTGGTGGAGATGGGAGGCGGTGATATAGGAGGGTTTAAAGCAGTGTAAAGGCAGCTCGGTGGAACATGATCCGCGAGGCCTTTTGTTCTCGTTGCAACGTGATACTGTTGCTTCATAAAAAAGCACTTGAATTGAGCGAGTGTATCGAGTGGTGCGTGAATCTGATTTCATTCCAAACAGCATTTCTAATCCATATTCTGCTCAGGTGTCACCAAAGATGAAATGCAATTAATGGACCTCATCAATCTGAGAGAAGATCCCGCACAGAAAGAACAGTGAGGAGAAAGCTGTGGCTCCCGCCTGGGAGCGGGGAGGCCTTTAAACGCCCGACCTGAGCCACAGTTTGAAACCCGCTGCTCCTCACGTACACGCCGAGATGTTTCAGGACAATATGGAACCAAAACGGATAAATACTCAACTCCCAGCAAAGGGGATAGGGCCCCAAAATATGTTTTGGAAACACAATCAGCATCATAGCGGCGCCGTGTGTCTGTTTACACTGCGGCCGCCATCGCTCCCCCCTCCCTCCTCGGCTAACAAACAGGGGGTGGGGGGGTTCAGAGGAGAGGAGTCATAATAAAAATAGAAGGAGAAGGAAATATATTTTGCATATTATTTTAAGTAACTGTTCAAATTTCATTTCAGAATGGTAATCCACAAAACAAATATGTAGCGGCATATTTTAAAAAGGGAGGCTCCGCTCGCTTCAATTTCCTATTGTGGTGTTACGCTGTGTGTTTGCTCTTTGTGTCTGTTTGAATTGATTTGCACAGCTCGGCAGACAAGGGCTGAATGCTCAGACCAAGAATCCATAATTTCATATGATCTGATAGTTCTGCAGTATTACATTGATTTTTTTCCCCCCTCTCTCTCGCTGCCTGTCTTTGGTGTTAACAAACAAGCCGAGGTAGCCGGGATGCAGAGCCGAGCAGAAAGAGGCGTTTTGTTCAGGTTAAGGTGATAATGTGGAGATGGGGACATGTTTGTTTGACGAAGAGGATATGTTTGTTATGAGCTGCTTCCTCTCCAGCCTCTCCAGCTGAAGGATGCTGAGGTGCACGCATGAAGCCCCGGCACGCCACGCTGGGTCAGACATGACGGTTCTTTCAAAGGAGGTCTCTTCTATTTCAGCACAGGCAGTACAGCAGTTCCTGTGTCAGCCACTGACGGGCGGTGCCTGTGTGCACGAGAAATAAGCGGAAACTTTTTATTTCATTATCACTTCGGGTCAGAGTGAAGAAAACAGGATGGATGGCAATGGTGAAAACGGGACACTCGCTGTGCCAGGGTGCTGTCACGCCAGCTACACCCGTGTTTACGCCGCCTGTGGTGCCAGGTCACAGCAGCACTTGTCCCTGAGCAGAGTAAAACCAAATGTCACTTTTCACAACATTATTAAAGTTCTAGTTTACCTTTGGACGCGAAGAGATGAGTCCCTCGCAGAAGTGTCTGCTTTTCACATTCTAATATTTTATTCTAAAGTTTTACCGTTTTTAAGGTTGGCTTTAGTTTTGCTATGACATCACAACAACGTGATTGGTCGGGTGCTGCTCCTGGAGCGACATGACTTCAATTGTAGGATCAGCACCAACATGGGGATGTCAGGCTGAGTCTCAGACTTCGGAGAACTTCATCCTTGAAGGTTGTTTCTGTTCTCCAGTTCTGATACTCAGAAGAACCTTTGAGTGATGCTGATTGGTCCGACCGCTGCGTTACAAAGAGCCAGGTGTCAATGAATGACCTCAAACCTTCCATCTCATAGCGTGCCTCAGATGTGATTGGAGCAGAAATCTGGACCTAGTAAAGGCGATGAGATGGAGTCAGACGCTGCAGGAACTCGCTGCTGAGAACGGTCTGGCTTCCACTGGGTAAGCGCTGATATCTAATTGGATAGGCTGGACTTTATTGACCAAAACTAAGCTTCCTGTTGACATCTATTTACAGAAATGTGACATTTGGAAAAAAACACACACATCGATGTTTGACTTCCTGTTTGGTACATGCAGCCTTTGCAGAGCAGACAGTTGAATCAGGTGGCGTCACCGCGCCTGTTCTCTGAAGACGTGATGACTGATAACCACCTTAACCTTTTGTCATAATTACAAGATCTTTTCTTCTAATTGTGAGACAGTAAGTCACAAATACAGCTGCGAGTACTGCTTCCATGCGAGCGTCAACATGTTGAAATATTGCTAGAAGAACTGATTTTACCTGTTGTAGTGCCCCCCAGTGGTCACATACTGCCAGCGTGGACAGCTTTGGTGAACGTTCTGGAAAGAATCTGCGACCTGTTACGATCGCACTCTTTAAACAAACTTGCCGGTTTCGTTGGCGTGTTCGGACTCAGAAGCTAGCTTCTACATGCAGTCTGAGAGTCACATGGTCACACGTGTATGCAGCTTTGATTGGTGGAGTTCTGCTCCTGGAAGACGCACTAACCCGTGGCTGCCTGAGGATGTGAAATTCAAATGCACTTCCACTAATGCACAGTGTAACGACACTGTTGTCTCCTGTTGTCACACACTGGATGAACCTGAGCTGCTTTTGTCTCGGTGTGGCACCTGGGTGTGAAGTGGTGTTTAGTCTGTAGTGGCTCAGCTGTACTGCACTGCATAATGGCTGTTTTGACCTGAGCTCTTCTCCTCAGCAGAGCTCACAATTTATTTATATCCATTATATCCAGAGAAACCACCAAATACCGTCAGAAATGTGTTTAAACCTAAAATCCTGAAAATTAATAAATTATTCCAGCAGAACATAATTCAGGAATTCAGGTAAATAACTCAAATTTGGCCTCTTTGTAAATAATGATGATAACAATGTGCTTTAATATCTTTTTCTTTTTGTAAAACAGTAAATCTGAAAACACGGACAGCAACAATAATTATGTTTTAGTACTAAGGAAAAATGTATAATGATTCAGGGCAGCGGTGGTGTGAAGCTGACAGAGCGGGCTGGTCTAATAAAGCAGCGTTGTCCAAAGAAATAAACGGAGCCGTTATTGAGCTCTAAAAAGGTTTCCGCGCCCCCCTCCCCCCTCAGTCATTCGCAGCAGATGGCCCCGCCCCTCCCTGAGCCTGGTTCTGCCGGGGGCTTCTTCCTGTTAAAAGGGGTTTTTCCTTCCACTTTCGCTCACAGGGGGTCAACTGATGGTTTCACCTTACAATATAAAACACCTGACTGGTGCTTTATAGGTGAATTGGAGTCAAGGTTCTTAAATGTACCTAAAATAAAAACCCTTAAAACTGATGAACAGTCGTGAACTCGGGTTTGGATGGTGACTTCGGGCACACAGTGCTGCACAGTCCACAGTCAGACCATGGCGCTGGTCATTTAGAGCCAGAAAAAAGGTCTCAGGATGTTTGATTAACATGAGAACCTGAGACCATCTGCGTGAGCTAGCTTTAGCTTCATACACCATGCCAGGCTTTCAGTTGGAAGCCTGAAGATGGTGACGATGAGGAAGGCCTGTAACCGACAGGTCAATTTACCTACAATGGTCTCTCTTGACATGTAGTTTCAGCACTGTGCTTTCTCAGGGCTTTCAGACGTACACCTTCTAAAATATTAAATTTGCTTTGCCTATACGTGCAGGCACCTGATTTCCAGCTCAATGTACAGCTCCCCGCACACTGTTCTGCTCCATATACACTGCAGCGTGAGTAAATACCTCAGCCTGACAGTACAAAGTGTTTTACATCTTCGGTAGAAACCAGAGGGATTCTGGGGAAACCTCGGAAGTACTCACAGAATAATCCACCGCTGCTGCTTCTGCTGTAACGTCAGGCTGCTGCTTTACGCTTCTGACAGTAATGGTCATTAATGAACATTTTTAAAAATGTCATTCAAGTTTAAAACTCTAATAAAAAAACAACCAGAGTTAAAGGTGTGTGGGGTGGTTACAGGAGGGAGTGGATTCGATGTTTGTCCTCCGTGTTCACTGGAAGACGAGCGACGAAAAGAGACGGACACAGGGACACCGCCCCGCGGACGGAGAGCTGACAGCCACTCGTCAGTCAACAAAAGCGGACCGGGTACAGAGGCGACCGTCCACAGGTGCACCACAACCAAAGGCTCTCTTTCTGCAAACTGCTCTCAAAGCGAACTCAGCTGTAAGTGAGCCTGAGAGTTCAAATAACACAATAAAAAACAGAGCTTTGAAAAAATGTCAGCGCCAGTAAAGATCTGGATTTGGAGGAGACAAAGCAAATGTTTTAAAAAGAGGCCTGTTTGCTCTAAATGTTAAAGAAATCAAAGTGAAACTGTGGACCTGAACCCAATGTAGTCATAAGAACTGATCACATAAACCAGGCTGACACGCTGAGCACCATTATTCAGTCCTCTGAATTTTTCTTGTATTATTTGACAGGGTTTCCTTTTATAATCTGATTTTATAATATCTATGTAAATACTCGATTTGACAGCTCCGTCTGCTGTTATTGGTGTCAAAATGAGAGCTCAGCTGTTCAAACGGTACCTGCGAGTCCCTCGGCTCTGCCGGATCCTCAGAACTGCTCATAAAGAGCAGCTTTAGATGGTTTGTTATCAGGTGCTGCTTCTCTTTGCACCGGCTGCTTTTGTTCATGTGCAAAATAGAAAAGTTACATTATCGGCGGAGTAAAATCAGCACGTGGGCGGCTCAAAGTAAAGTACGCTAACACTTGAAGTAAATGTACGAGTTTCAAAGAAAAGCTCGCGGGTTAAGTATAATCGCACTGAGGGAGTCAGGTGAGAGGATGTTGGAGCTGATTTCATGTTTGTGTGAGCTTTGCTCAGCGTGTTACTATTGACACTGTTGTATCAAATTTTATTCATACAGCTCCAAATCACAACATCAGTCAGCCCAAGTTGCTTTATACTGTGAGGTAAGGATGCTACGATAATGCAGAAAACCCCAACAATCAGATGTCAGCAAACTCTTGGCGACAGTGGGAAGAAAAAACTCCCTTTTAACAGGAAGAAACCTCCACCTGCTGCAACAGGTCAGGGGGAGGGAAGGAAGACAGGACAGAGACACGCTGTGGATAAACACACAGTGAGTGAAGAAGAAACACCCAGTGCATCATGGGAATCCCCGGCAGCCTATTGCAGCATAACTAAAGGAGGATTCAGGGTCACCTGATCCAGCCCTAACTATATGCTTTAGCAAAAAGGAAAGTTTGAATCTTAAAAGTAGAGATAGTGTCTGTCTCCTGAATCCAGACTGGGATCCTGAACATTAAATTAAATCCAGACCAGCGGAATGACAAATTATTTTTGTTTGTAAGCTTATAGAAATGGTTTGTTCTGTGAGAGAGGCGGGAGAGCAGCTCGGCAGGGAAACCTGATCTGGTCACGTTTGATGTCTGAGACGTCACACCAAAGGAAAAGCAACATTTTAACTCAAGTTCACACGCGTCTAAATTGTAAACACTGCAGCAAAGGTTTAACTGTCAGCTGAGATTCTACTGACCACACCCACTCAGGACCAACAACTTACAGTTGCTGAAAAGCCTGAAATTATTCAACTTTGCTTTCATGCACATACGGAAACGTCGGGGAAACCGTAGGCCGTGTTTGCATGAGTAAGCCAAAGCAAAATATTCCATTTGGTCCAAACACAGCTTATGAAAAAGAAAAAACCCCTAGTGGTGAAATAACAGTGAAAGGAGTCCATCGACCAAATTTGGTAACAGTTGCTGATTTATGACTTTGTTTCTTTTTGTTCCTTCTGAAGATTGAGCTGACCTTGGTCAGGATGGTTGGTGAACTTTTTAAAACCTTTCTGTTTTCATCCACGTTTTTACTGAACACGGGAAACTCCACCCAGCGTGCACATTTCTGATAGCTGTGTTTTTGTTCTGAGACTATGTCAAAGCTGCACTCCTTTATCTCCTATTTGTGAAGGTTTATTATTTGTGGGCTTTTGATTGGCCAGCATTTCTTCAGTTTCAATTATATTGTCACCATTTTTTATGTGGACAGAGATATTTTTCAAAATTAACTTTGAAAAAATGGCCATTTTAAAACAAATACATGTAGCTGTAGCCTCAGACACATAAAGAATATTTCTTTAAAGTAGAAACATCAACAGCAGCACCCCCTGGAGGGAGAGCGAATCCACAGAATTAATTTAGCTCAAAGCCTTCCTGATGTATGACATCACTTCCTGTTCACCTGCCTTGATGGATGAACATTTTGAAAATCCAAACATGATCCAGACTTTTTCCGTGGTTTTTGAAACTGCTGTCAGTACAGTACAGATCAAGCTGAAGTTATTGTACTTGGCCCTGAAAAGCCTAGAAATATGGTATCTAAGCAGATTCTTACTCTGGATGGCATTACCTTGGCCCCCAGTAACGCTGTGAGGAACCTTGGAGTCATTTTTGACCAGGACATGTCCTTCAATGCACATATTAAACAAATATGTAAGACTGCTTTCTTCCATTTGTGCAACATCTCTAAAATTAGAAATATCCTTCTCGGCCGGACGACTGTAAAACACCGGTGGTTGTTAAGCTGCAGTTACAGTGCTGTCAAACAGGCGGCTGTTATATTAACGTTTATAAATCCAAGTTATTCACATTCACTTTATATGTAACAAGAACTCACAGCGAAAAAACACACAGCAGTACTGACTTTTCACCAGCCGTGGTAACTGCGTCGGCTCTGCCAGTCACCTGTTTCATCTCTGCAGTCGACGCCGTTGTCCTCACTCGTTTTGGTTCTCTCATTCATCCGTCTTTGTCAGGACAGAAACATGGGATCCATCTTTTGTTGTTCTCTTTATACTCTCCTGTTTTGCCCCTTATGCTACCCGCAGTCTGCCCCCCGACCCACCCCCCCTGCCCTAAGAGCTCTGAAGGGCACCCAGGTGCCCAAGAGGTCGATGTAATGAGCGCTAATGAGCCCATTGACAGCCTCAGTACAGGCTGATTGGTGCTGCAGGCTCTCACCATGTGCTTGGTGGAGCACTTCCTGGCACAGGCCAGCAGCCTGCTGGATCTCTGCCCTGCCATGCCCTCCATATCAGCTTCATGTGACACATTACAGACAAGAAAGAGGGGAGAGAGTGTTTGATGGTGAAGCTGTGAGGCTCTCACATCTTTAGCTGCAGATATTTGTTCTCTAAGATGTGTGAGCTGCAGAGGATTACGACAGGTTTGACTTCATCGCACACTTATAAGCGTGCAGTTTGTATGTGCCGCGTGCTGTACGGCGGTGATATACCCGAGGAAGAGGCCGTGCCGTGTGGCTACGTTACACCTCGCTGGCTAACTGAACACCCTAACTTTGTGCACGATTACTGATGGATGGAGTCAGTCCTGTTAAATGCAAGTTAGTGTCATGGATCGTGCTAGCAGTATTTCCATGTCTGGGGAGTGTTTGGAACGACCACAGCACCTCATCCAAGACTTGTAACTGAACAGGAACTTAAGGTTTTCACAAACAGGAAGTTGAATTCTTCTACACCACGGCGCACCCAGCTTTCAGTCAGTTGATGATTCCACCAACTGTTGATAACGCCAGCCTGGTCTCTATTACCTACAGACCATTACGTGTTGGTGTTCATCAGCACAGTGCTGCTGTCCCACTGTGCAGAGACAGACAGGAGCTGTCAGAGACGGGAGCAAATAAAAAAATACTTCCTGTTTGTGTCTCTCCTGGAAAGAGTAAAGAAGCAGCAGCTGAAGATTTGGTCCGAACTGTAAAGATCATAAAAGCTGGAGTTATGCTTCAGCGGCTACGCTGACCGAAAGGCCACTCTCGCTCAAACTTTGCGTATTCCCTCAAGTACCACAGGTAGGGAATCCACTTTATTAGAGCCTGTCAGCGTGGCTCGTGCTTTGCGCTCTGACTTTGATTGCTCGTGGACGTCCCACCGTAGCGTTTGTCAGATGAGGGATACTCCTCTCTCTCCATCCCTCCACTCCTCCTCTCTCCCTGTCCTTCCTGTCATCTCCGTGGCAGCGGGAGACATCTGGACGACTGTCACGGTTGACACGGTTGGTTGACGAGCACTGACAAATCCCCATGGACCCCAGAAAACAGGAGGAGAGGACTCATTGGTGATGATAGACTGTGTGTGTGTGTATTGTTTGCAAAATGATGGTAAGATTAATAATCCCTGCTCCGGGAATTTAAATCACCTTCACACACGTATAAAATCGGAGATATGTACGGGACACGTTTCAGGATTCTACCTTCGCTCAAAGCGACCGCTAACGACACGTCAAAACAGCGGCGTCTGTTATTTTCTGTGTAACCTCACACAGGTGGGGTCTTGATGCATTGACATGCGTCACAGCAGGTTAACGCATCATTGCCTCACAAAAGCAGCACTTTCATCAAATTCATCCCCCAGACTGCAGCAGGCTCAGCTGTTAGTCTGCTTAAAGCATATGTGCGGCGCCGGCAGGATAAAGACGGACGCAGCGTCCACGGGCGAAGCCGGCGTGGAGCCTCATGCCTGCATTCCCTTCAGTAGCCACCAGGAGGTGAAAGCTGGCTGCAAAAATGCATCTGTTTGCGTAGAAGTCGGCGTGAAAGACGTTCTCAGTCGTCGTTTTTGAAAACGCTCCGCTCAACGCCTCTTAACAGAACGCCATAAACCAGTGGGTGACATCATGGCGGCTGCCGTCTTCCACGCCTGCAGATAGTCCTTTATTTAATCCATAACAGCAGGCTAATCAATAAATTACAGGAATATAAAATAAATTAATTGTTAGCGCTCTCTGATGGAGGCAGCAGTTAATAAGCTAACATTAGCCGGGTGGAGTCACACGGATTAGCACGACATCTCTGGTCACCTGCTACAGACACGACATCGATATTAATTCAGTTCACTTTACGACAACAGTCGCCTCAAGGTAGAGACTTTACAATAACATGGAGAAAACCCCAACGGTGCCACGACCCCCTAATGGCAAGCGACAGTGGGAAGGAAAAACTCCCTTTTAACAGGAAGAAACCTCCAGGAGAACCAGGCTCAGGGAGGGGCGGGGCCATCTGCTGTGATTGGTTGGGGTGAGGGGAAGACGGGATAAAGACATGCTGTGGAAGAGAGACAGAGATTAATAATAAGTAATGACTAAATGCAGTATTAATAGGCTGCCTCATAACTGGGCCTGTTAAGAGACAGAGCGGTCCTTAATGATCAGCACCGTGTTTTTCATCCAATCATCCATCAAGACTTTTCTGATTGCTCCGAGCTTCCTCTTTCTATAAATACGTGCCCGTGTTGTGTAGAAACATTATATGAAACTAAACTACACAACTGACAATGACATGCTAAAATATATTGAGTCCGTATGAGACCTCGACATCTTTCCTCAACTGACGGGAGATAATGTTTTGCAGTTTCCCTGAAACTGCTTGGGAGTTCGATGATCGAAACTATAAATGAAAACCTGGGTTTGCTCTGACGTGGGCTTCAGTTAAGTTGGTCTGCATGAACATCCGTGGATTAAAATCTCAGGTTAGTGAGTGCAGTGTGCGAATAGATGGAGAAGGCTTATTTAGTCTCGGAGCACACTCTGCTGTGCAGCGCGGGCCCGAACTGTTAAATTTGTAAAAATGTGTCCGACCCGATGGGAATAATGTGAACTCTGAAATAAAGTGGCGGAGGTGGAGATGCATTGAGTGAATCTGAATTAAACCCTCCCCTTGTGGATTTACTGAAATACTTCTCAAAGAAACACTGTTTGTCATTTATAGCCTGAGGCACAGAGTAATGCTGTATAAAGTTGCATTGTAATGACATATAGAAACGGTGATTACAGCCTAATTCAATTGCTCCATAATCTCATTTCCATAATGGCCTTTATTTGGAACCTCAATTTATTGTTTTCCCAGAAATCATTATACAATTTAGCCTTTAAATCCATTTTGAATATGCGTGCCCACTGTAGGAGGCAGGCACATGCATAAATATCACATACACCAACATAGAGCAAACCAGCAAGTGTGAATACACACACACACACACACAACAAGAAAGTACATGTAGCCAGATATAGCCGTGGCAGCACACACACTGATGGCATTATGGTAATGGATAGGCGGGCCCAGCTGGTATATCTGGTGGCAGCAGTGTGAGAAAAGAGGAGGGTTATAATGTGCAAATATTAATGATCCTGGGTTTGGGACTCTGGACACGCGTGCATCTTTGTGTCGATGTGCGTGTGCACACGCATGCGTGTGGTCAAGTGCCAGAGGGTGGGATCCAACAGCCTGGATTTAATCACTGGGACCCGTCTCCCTAAGATGACTATCATGATCTGCCAGCTTCGCTGAGCTCCTCTGATATGTCTGTCCCCGGTGACGCGGCTCGATCTGGGCTGCAGCGTTCGGCCAAGTCACCGAGATCACCATAAGTCCGCGGTAGGCATCGGACCAACCCCGGTCTTAGAGCTCGAATGCCGCCTGTAACCCCGTACAAAGCTTTAGTTCAAATAACCCCGAGTCCCCCCGTGTGGGCGCCGAGCTGCTCTTCCAAGGGTGTGTGTCGGGGATTTCAGCGACTCCGGGATGAAAGATCATCTTGGTACTTTTTCCAGTGTCTTTGTGCATGACGGCGCTCAGTTTATGATATCTGCTGTGCAATTTCTACATGGATAACCTGCTCTCTCTGCCGCTCTGCGAGGCGCTGCGAGGGGCGATCATGCAAGACTGATTCCTGTGCTTTCTTAAGAGGATATATAATACGGTTCACCTCTGCATACTCCTGCTGCTGAGAAGCTTTTCAAAGGATTCTTCAGTACAGCCACCGAGGAGGATCATGTCGAAGAAAAAATAGCAAAATGAAATCATATAGAAGCTCCGCAAACGAAAGAAGAGAAGAAAGGTTCACTACAATGTCCGCTGCTTCTCTTCGACACGGGCCCGGTGTTAAAGCAGCGGCCCGTTACATTTACCTTTGTCCGAGAAGCTCTAATCATACCTGTTCTTATATGTTTTACTGTGACAGCTGAGCTGATGTACGGGCTTGGAAGGCCCGGCGTCAGAGAAAGGCGCTAGAATCCAGGAATGAGTTCAGATCCTGTGCTTCCTGTTCCCCGTCAGAGTCAGGAAAATGGGAATATTATTCCTAACAAGAACCAGCCTAAAACCACATGCAGGCCACTCGTGGTGGCAACACTTTATAAAACAGCCCAACACTGAGCGTGTAATTGAAATGATTTTAATTATTTACTTAAACATCGATGGAGCAGAATAAGAGATATAAAAGAAATATTTGTACTGTAAATAATTTACAGTCGTGCACGAGTAGTTTTAAGTATTGCAGATCATATTTTACAGGAAAGAAGACACTGATTATTATTGGGGGATCATTTCTTGGAAAAACAAAGAGTATTTTCCGTCTTACATCATAAATACGCCGCACTGGTCGGGGGCACGGGCCAGGGTTACCCTAAAATGAAAAAAGGTATTTATTTTTTCTCGTAAGGTGATAACAGGTAACTGTCTTTATTATATTTATATTGGAAATCAAAGGATAGTTGATAATAATAGAACATCCATCAGTCATCACCAACATAATGAACATTAAATAAAGATATAAAAAGTCGAGATCAACCTGAAGCTCCCAGCTTGTTTACGATGTAAGATGGTGAAATAATGTTTGTTCTTCTGCAAAATTACCAAGAAATCCTGCGTAACTAATGTTTACCTAGAGTGGTAAACATTAGTTAGTCCTGTAAAAACCTAATGTGTGACCTCTTATTCCTGTAAGTATTTGTGGGTGAATGGAGATGTGCTGTGATTTCATTTTGAGCTGAATTACAAGTGGATTGTGTCTCTGAGCATGCTGTACGCCTCAGGTTGGTGGTTCTTGTGCCACAGACTCGCTGATGTATTCGAGCATGTGAGGCTGTTTT
Source organism: Aulonocara stuartgranti (assembly GCF_965226115.1). NCBI lineage: Eukaryota > Metazoa > Chordata > Actinopteri > Cichliformes > Cichlidae > Aulonocara > Aulonocara stuartgranti. Next base: position 1,213,451 of record NC_138939.1, on the reverse strand, counting down.
TGCTCTGTCTTCAGAATTACATTAACTAAAAAAAACAAGGCTACTAAGTTGTGCAACTTTCTTTCCCGGCCATAAAATCTGAAAAATCTTTTTTCTTGGTTAAATAAAATAAAAGCAATCAAAAATAATAGCGAGTATCAGGCCGGATCTGTCCTGCTTTGTGATGACTTGGAATTTTGATGGAAATGTGAGGAACTGGTCCCAGACTGGGCGCTGGGAAGAATGATCATGTGATGAATTAACCCTGTGAGCGTCTGATGCTGAGTTTTGTGAGTTATTGAATAGCTGCACCTTATATGCAGTTTTATACATGTCCTGGAGCCCGAGGAGCCACGGGGAAACTTCCGAGCTTCTTTACTGAAAGGAAGGGGAATGGCGTGGACACGAGCTGTTCATGACCGATGACGTCTAAGTGCTGCGGGTCACCATCGCGGACATAAACGGCCCGAGCAGGAAAAGGGTTGAAGCTAAAAAAGCCTGCCGAACTGCGGAGCGACGGTCCAAAGACGACATGTTTGCCGTCGAATAAACAGCACCCGAGGTAAAATAGAGAGGGTTCACACTGTCCTCCAGCATATTTGATCAGAGACGGTGACAATTATACATCCTGGCACATTCCTCTCAGTGTCACAGACTCAGGCACCGCTTGGCCACCAGACGTGGGCCGCTGTTGCCGCCGATTGGTTGGAGTTCTGTCAGATAGCCAAGCTCTAATGGAAACGCTACAATGCAGCCAAAGTGCGGGAATCATTTCAGTGATAAAGTTATATGTTCAGCCTAGAACAACTGGTGGAGATAATGTTTGGCCTCATTATAATTCTCACCATGTTTAAACAGGCGGCCGCAGAACGCAAACAAAAGCAGATGAAATTTGAAAAGTATTATCAATATTGCAGATAGTGGATGCCCTTTCCAATCACAAGCTGCATATCTCTCACGGCAAATATATGGTTGAGTAGTTCATCCGTTTCTATTAGGTCCCTTGTATGTTTCCCCATGGCTCATATATATTTATGCAGAATTGATGAAAAGGCCAAACAAGCTGCCATTAGATATGGGTCGAATTCAGTAGGCGAGCCGAGCTAAAGGTACATCTAAAAGGCATTAGTCTGCAGTGACAGATCTCCCTCTTTGTTCCCCTCTTTGCGTGGACTCATTCCTCACACGGACTCGGCCACGAGCCAAGCTTTCAGCCGCTCTATTGTACGGGAAGCGCGTGCGCACGACCGGCGTCTGCACGTCGTCGTGTTTGCAGCCCGCTGCGAACGTGTTTACCTGCATACGTGCGCGGCTCTCTGCGTACACGCGTGCGCTCGCCTCACACTGCAGAGCCCGCTCCGCACGCCGCTCCGTGTATTCTTCGGCTCTGTTAATAGCTGGCTGCTGGAGCAAAATAATTGTCATTTTCCAGCCAGTGGGTCTAAAGTCATACAACATAATGAAATGTATAAAAAAGAGGGGAAATGGCAGACAGGAGGCATGCTAAATCAAATGTAGAGAGATCTGAATAATTTAAGGCACAGGAAGGCGAGAGGAGGAGGAGGAGGTGCAAATGGAAAGATGTTGAAAAGTATCATTTAGGTTGACAGCGCTATGTGCTAATGCGTGTGCATCTACGAGGGCAGTGCAGTACGCACAGCATGGAGGAATAAATATGAAAATATAAGGCGTGGATCATCTGTGTTCGACGGCCGTGTTCGCCAATCGATCGATTCGGTATCTAACGATCTTTCGCCGGCAGGTTTGTCTCTAACGACCCGGCCGCAGCGCTCGTCGCGCGGCCTGCCAGATGAGGGCTGAGATCACCATGAGAGCAGGCGTGTGATTGACTGTTACGGGGGGAAACGTGGACAGAGGAGGCTGACCTTGTCCAGACACTCAGACGCACACACATGGACGTGGGGATGAGGTGGGACGGAGCTGTCGCCGCGTTCTGGGAAAACGAATGTTTGGCCGTCGGTCTCTTTTTTTTTCCACCCTCTCTTTTCACGCACACACTCACTCGCTCTCGTAAATCCCTGATTACCATGTTGTACACCTGTCCAACATTATGATGGTATCTGGCACGGGCTGCGGTCGTCTCTAGAAAAGGTACAAAACACACACGCACATCCTCCTGCAAGGACGCTGTGTGTGTACGCATTTATCCCCGAGTGTGTGTGTGCGGGCTGCAGAGGCCGGTCTAATGGAGACACAGTTTTATTGTGCGTCAGGCAGGCAGACAAACAGTTTGCCAGTTTTTCTGGAGCTGAGCTGGGCTGCAGCTGGTGATGAAGTGGAGCCAGCATGTAGTCAAGGCTGACATATACCATCCACTGGTGACAGCAGCGCACACACACACACACACTTTATCTGTGCAAAGCACTAAAGTATGTCTTCTGCTCAAGTTTAGATGTATTTATCAGAGGTAAAGGCCAAAGGTGTTAAAATGTCCCGGTGGGGGCGGGGCTTCATTTAAAGGATCAACCTGAGTTTTGTAGAAAAAACATCTTTAGGTTTTTCATTTGCTGTTAGCTGAAGTCAAAGACGCAGAGTCGGTGAGCAATATTCCTGCAGTTCCAGCTCATCTTAGTGTGTGTGCGTTTTTTGTCCAAATCATATAATTAAAAGTTACGTTTCAGACGTCCGCGACGGCCGAGGCTCTCGCGTCAGATCACACCTTGAACGTGCTTCAAAGTTAATCAGGTTATCCTCCACCAATCAGCCTGGACAGTGACTATATGTAAGGTTGTTACAGGTTATATGTTAATATTATAACAAAGACGCTGACAGCTCAGACATCAGTGTGAAAGTTAAATGGGGGTGTTTGACTGGATAGAAGCGCCCCTTTCGCCCTGTGGACCACGTCTCACGCTTTTTTGATGTGTGATGCTGACGCTGCCTGATACCATCACAAGGCACACATCATTGGATTCATCAGACTCACAGCTGTCCAACAAACCCTGGCTGGTATTTCTCTGACACTCCCAGCAAAAACTGTCTGTAATTGTATTAAACCATTTCTTCCATATAGTCTTATATTTGAAATTCCCGCCTGTTGTACATCTGCGTTTGTAGGGCTGCAATTTCTCAAAACATCAAGATATTCATATTCTGCTTTTTCAGCCATGCAGAGGAACTCCTCGCCCCCTGACACACCAAGTTTGAAATCAATCAGAGCTTCCTTTATGAAATGACACCAGCTCTCATTCGGCTCAGCATCATTTTGTTATTTCCACAACACGTGTTAATTAAATTTAAGCACTTTTGCAATAAAATATTTTTGTCCAAGAAATGATTTCACAAATGAGACTTTAACGAACATGAAGAACATGGATGGGTTTTTCGACTCAAGCCGTTTGGGGGAGTCTTACCTGTGACGTCCATTTGATTGGTAAGTTTTATGTGTTAAAGCTGCGCAGCTCTTCACTGATGGATCGTAATCTGTTCATAATAAAACAGAAAAGATAAAGAGGATGAAAAGGAGAAAGAAATCAGAATTAAATTTAACAAACTAAATAAAATGAAAGTGAATAAAGAAAAAATAGTTTGCGTGTCCTTGCTGCTCGTTAGATTAACTGCTGCAGGTGTCACTGGTTTCCTGCTCAGATGACCCGCCTCTCGCCTTATGACCGCTGGGGTTTGCTCCGCCTCAACCCTGAACTGGGTCAGTTATTAAAAAAGTTGGACAAGATTAAAAAGCTAAAACTGAAACGGAACAAATGTGTCAGTGGAGTTTCTCTTCCTGTGATCAAAGCGCCGTTTCCTTCGTATCTGTGCGTTCTTCCTCGTCACATGCTCTTTGTCCTGTGGGGCCACCATACTTCAGGCCTGCTCACAGACATCAGCACTAAGCTAAGTAAACCGGCTGTAGAGTGAAATCCTCCCGTGACTCCCGTGTGTGTGATGTAGGAGTGTCACATTTTTCTGTGGAAACATATTTAGTGACCAAATGCTGGTGGTGCGTGTACACGTGTTAGGAAAACACTGAATGTGTGAGACCGTGCTAAGCTTCGTCTCTGAGCACACGCTCAGACCTTATTGAGACCGACCGTTGGATTGAGACATTTTCAAAGATTTGCTGGTTTCAAATGATCATTCCTGTTAAATATGCGACTGTGTGAATTACAGAGCAACTTGGCTCTCTCAAAGTACTCCCAACAGGCTTATCTGAGATGAAAAACGGGGTTGGAAGGGTATTTTCGCTTGATTTTTTTTTTCTTTCAACACGGCTGGCAAGGCAGATCTAAAAAGACTAATTTAAAATGTTAAGGTCTCCCAAATATTAATTGTTTGGTCCAGGAAGAGCAAATTTGACTAATTAAGTTCCTCTCTTTGTGGATTTTTGACCGTCCAAGGATTCCTCCTGACACAGCTGATCGGTTTTCAGCCAAATTCCTCATATTTTAATGGAAGTTTTATGTGTAAACAGAGGTTATGAATGTGTTCTGCAGAAGATTCCATAAAAAGGACGATATGGATGCCGTAACCCGGCCATCTGTCCCACGTGTCTGTGCTGTGACCACATATATGCCACTGAGCTCCTGCTGTGCTGCAGTCCAAGTGTAGTAAACACACCGACGTCCAGTAATTTCTACATTAGTGACTAACACTAAACCAAACCGTACGCTTTAACGACGTGTCCACTGTTACCATGGAATACATTTATGATGTCTCAGTCCAACTAAAAAGCCTCGTCTAGACATGAAGCGTTTCCCTCGTCGTCCATCGTTCTCTAGCTGGCAGCTGGGCCATCGTGGACAGTTCAGGCTCTGGTTGTGAAGCTCTCCAACGTCTCCAAGAGCTCCACATCCACCAGGGGTCAGAGGTCAGAGAGGAAGAGATTGGCTCAACTGTTAGATTTAATTAAAGATACGAGAACATTTGACTGAAAGTACCCGGAGAGCAGGAACAACACAAGGAGGAAAAGAACTGGGGCAAATGGCTCGGGAAACCGGGAAGATGACAAACATTATATATACGCGCAACTGGAAACAAAACCCTCCTTCAAAATAAAACAGGAAGTTTCCAAAATCCAAACTCACGGCGAGAAACATGAAGACAACAAAAGTGATAAACGTCTGCTGGGCGTGACTCTCACACGTGTGGGTTTTTCAAAAGTCGGGGAATTAAAGGTTAAACGTCTCTTCGGATGAGACTTATCTCGAGAGCACTTCTAACACGGACGAGGCACCAAGTGCGAAATGAGACAGACGAGCGATCGGCGCGGGAATTATCACGATCGGCTACAGAGGTATCAGCTGGCTAAAAGAAACAAAAAGCTTCATGTAGCTGCAGCGTGAATGGGCTGCGAGCTGTCTGCTGTCTGTCATTAGCCGCTCTTTGGGTGTTCCTGCAGATCAGGAAGAGAGGGAGGAGGGAGAGCAAAGTCCTGTCCAAGAAGAAGTATTATTGTCCAAGAAGTATTAGTTCTCTTTTTAATTTTAGCAAGACGAGGAAGTCGGAATTCAAATGAAAGAATCGGTTTCCATCCAGCTAATAGTAATCCATAATCCCACCAACGTGTCTAAAGCACAATGTGGTCGCTGTGATTAACGTTAATGCCTCCCCTACTCAATTTATTGAAATGTTGGAATGAACACATTTGGTTTGGAACCAACGCACTGGCTTGTGTTTAAAAATGTGGACGGGTGGGGGTAAGACGGGAGGGAGGGAGGGGGCCGAGACGATGGAGACGCTGTAAAAGTGAGAGAGGAGGAAGAAGAGCAGGCAGAGTAAGTCAGAGGAAGACAGAGAGAGGATGTGCGAGAGCGATGATTCCGAGGAGAAAGAGAAGGATGAAAAAAGGAAAACGAAATGAAAAATGGGAGGCGGCCGTGTACAAGCAGAGGAGAGCGAGATGAGAAGAAACAAAATAAGTTCCTGCCTGAAAATTAGTCCACCCTGGTCTCATTCTAAGGTCTGGCCTGATGGTTTTAATTTCTCCAAATGGCACACTTTGCAGACAGACAAAAAAAAGCGAATGAGAGCAAAAAGAAAGTGGTATTAGAATAATTAAACGCGGGAAGAGGGTCGCAGTTTCATTTTCGGCAACACTTCAAATGAATTCCTGTAATGATCCTGAAACCTTGAAAAGGCAAAATCCAATCAAACAATATCTACTGGGCTTCATTTTCTGTGCTGGGGGAATGACCCCTCTTTGTCAAAGGGCGAGTCATGAGAATGTGGGTCGCCGTAGACATACAAATGAAGGGCGGACAATTTGGTCTAGTTAAAGCCATTATGCCTACAAGTGCGTGCGCGGTAATGTCGAGGTGTGTGCGTGCGTCCGAGACTCTGTGTGGGAAGGGGAACGATTATGGATGCGTCGGAGCGTTTGTCGACGCGCACGCACGAGCGGTGCGCTGCGGCTTTAACACTTTGTGGCTGTGATATGACTCATTGTAAATGATGCCATGGAAGGTCAATTGTGGAGATCAGAATGGCTGTTGATGGAGGGGAAGGGAGAAAATGTGTCATGTTTTTCCCCCTCACTGCGTGCTGCCGCTGCTGCTGCTGAGGCATTTTGATTTAAAAGAATAAATGGATCTGCTCGGGTTATTTCTCTCTGACTGGCACCGTCCAAAATAACACCCCTGGCCCCATATTTCTTGGAGAAGCCTTATGCTTTGCACCCATTGTTTTTACTCCCTCCCCTACCTTTGACCATTGGAGGGGTAATCAGGCATGAGTGCCGTGGATTATGGCACGAGTGGATGAGCAGCTGCAATGCTCCAATGACCTTTTGTAACTCATTACTGGACCTCCAAAAAAGAAAGGGGATAAGAGGAGAGAGAGAAGAGAAAAACACAGTCGAGGAAAAAAAGGAAGGAAAAAAGAGGCCTCCTCTGAAATCTTTGGGGATATTCAGCTCAGTGACCATGATGTGTTATTGTCTGCATCGCCTTACTCGGAGCAGATGTTAAATGGACTGATTGACAGACAGTCGTAGTCTGGGAAAAGATGGGAGAAAGGAGGAAAGCAGGTGACCATTAACACAGGTGAAGGTGATACAAAGGAGCGTTTTTCTCCTTTTTTCCAAGCTGGAAGAAAAAAAGAAGAAAATGGAAAAAGAGAAAAAAGAGGAGAGCGAGTGTGGGGACGGTATTTACGAATGATAATTGCGTCACCGGAGGGGGCAGTCTCATATGTTTGACCTCCGGGTCCTGCAGGTGTTTATGCCCCCCCGCCCAGCACACACACAGAAACACACACACGGCCCAGGTAGTACTGCTCTTGTGAGGACCTCAGTCCGTTTACACATTAAAGGGACAAAAAGCAAGTCCTCATAATGCTAATTGTTCAACTTTAACTGGACCGTGTCAGGTTGGCACAGAAATTCAAATTCACACAGAGATGAACAGGCAGTGATCGGGCGGGGGGGATCCAAAAACTGAGAAAAGGAACAAATCAGGGAAGTACAATACACAAAGCAGAGGTGTGGACTCGAGTCACATGACTTGGACTCGAGTCAGACTCGAGTCATTAATTTTATGACTTTAGACTTGACTTGAAAAAATGTTCTAAGACTTGTGACTTGACTTGGACTTTTACACCAATGACTTGGGACTTGAATTGGACTTGAACCGGTTTACTTGAAAAGACTTGATATTTTACCCCAAATATAAAATTTAACATGCATATTATATAGAGATTGAAAATGTGACGTCATTCACGGGTAGAACCGCAAAGGATTCTGGGAACTCGTGGCAAGCGGTGCTAGCGCACGCAGGCTTTCAATTAAAATCAGTCACACAGCGATAAAAAGAAACACAAAAATGTCAAGAAGCCGTTGTATTATTAACTGCAATAGCCGGTCGCATGACAGCCACGGGAAGCCGACGGGTAAAGAGATCGGTTGTTATCGGATTACGTCGTTGAAGAGAAATTGTTCGAGCCATGTTTCCGAAGTAACAAAGACGCGACTGGATTGCAGCCATTCAAAGACCAAATATAACGTCCCAGAACACTCCAGCTCACAGGTTAGTCTGCTCCAAGCATTTACACGAAGGTCAGTCTGCTGTTGTAGTTAATGCGTCATTTTTCTTAACATAATTGGTGATATAGGTTACAAGCAAGTCTGGCGCTGAACAGAAATTGTCGCGCTATGCTCCTTTATTTATTGTGCATAAATAGTGAATTGTCCTGACACAATATTGCGTTTCGCTTCTGTTATTATGGTACATTGACAAAAACATATACTTTTATTCACAGGATAAAACAGGTTTTTTGTATCACTAATTGCCCAGTACGATTACAGCATACAGTATTATTGTCACTGCTACATTTCTGTGATGCTACCAGAAATTATTTCCACTACTAATTAATTACCGCTGAGCTCAAAGGTCCTATTAATAAACGGTTAACGAATGTGTATTTATGACGACAATTTGTGAGACTGGTAAACTTATGATACGTACGATGGTCTTTCGTTCTACACGGTGCATTTCAAGGTCCTGCACCCATCCGTCAGTAAACTGTACCTGGGCTTGTTGCAGTGACCTGAAGTTACTAAACTTCATGAGTGTGTGCACTCACTCCAAGAACCGTATGATTATAAATATGCATATAAATATGCTACGATGAGATAGCTGACTTCATCTAACTAGCAAATGTTGTCCAGGCTACGTTGGTGATTCAGTTTTTTTTAATATGTATGATATTTTTGTCATGCGATTTTAAAGCTGGTCCTACAACCGCATCCAAGAATAACATGCAGCTTATCTCAGAACTGTCGGTGAAAATTATTCTTGGAGCTAGGTTTAATTGAGCTGCATTTTAAAGAGGTGCAATTTCACAATTTGTGTATATTTTCTAAGTTCACTATTTTGTCATGTGTTGAGAAAAACACAGATTTTAAAATTACATGGTCTAATATTTACATTTAGCATAACTGCAACATTATTTTTTCTTTTTTTTTTTTTAAAGACTCGAAAGGACTTGAAATTCAAAGTTTCAGACTTGTGACTTGACTCGGACTTTTACACCAGTGACTTGAGACTCGACTCGGACTTGCCTGACATTACTTGAGACTTGACTTGAGACTTGAGGATAAAGACTTGAGACTTACTTGAGACTTGCAAAACAATGACTTGGTCCCACCTCTGACACAGAGAGCACATACAGAAACCTTCGAAATAAACCAGGAAGTCAACTCAAAGGCAACACAAAGTAGAGTTTATATGTGCAAAATACTGTGGATGAGTGAATTATGATCAAAAATGCACAAAAGTGGAATAGTTCACAGCAGGGACCGTGTTCTGATGAACACGTTTAACTAACGTATGCACAGTCATCGTTCAGACGTGAATCACATGATGGAGTGAATCAAAAACAAGAGAATAACAATAAAGAGGCAGGAAAAGAACAAAGGAGGGAAGTAAAGGCTCTACCCTTCAAAATAAAACAGGAAGTAAACTGAAGGAGGGACAAAAAAACAATTCAGCCTATGAAAATCAACTCTGCCTTTTATTTGAAATTTAATATTGAGTATCACCTTATAATAATGGAGCCGTGGTAACTTCAATTCTTTCAAGCATATTTTTGAGAAATGAGTGTAAAATACCTGAAATACATGAATATCTGACGTTATACAACACATGAACTTACAGTGTAATTATTTCTTTGTGAAATCCTGACTTGTTACCGATTACTCCAGAGTGCCTATCTTTAAATATTTGTAGGTACATATAATTATCTTGTACTTTCAAATCAACTACAGTGAAATGACACCCCGGGCTTTGGGTGGCCTAATCCTCAGAGACCAGACGGATGACTCGGGAACATTAAACACACAACAACAGAGACCATGATGCTTTATTCCAGCAGCACTTTAAAGTACTTCAGTGTGAAAGGAACTGCTCAGTTCTGTCTCTGAGGGCAAGTGTTCATGTTTTAGGTCCATGGAGGTTTAGGGGAACCCACCGCGGTGTCCTCGCCCCAGTGAAATGTGACAAACGCGGAGTCCGTGTAGCCGGACCTTCCCGCCTCTGACGTTAAAAAAGTCCTGGCTTTAAAACACGGCGGCGCTCTTCTTCTTCTCCTGATGTCATCCCTGCAGATGCTTCCAAACCTTCGAGCCCTCAGTGCTAAAAGCAATTTAGATGTGAATATTGAGTGATTGAATGTGTGCCAGAGAAGAGGAGGAGGAGGTGCAGCAGGACCCCCGCTCCACCACCACCACTACCACTGCTGCTGCCCCCCTCCTCCCCCCAATGAAATGGTTTCTCCCACAATTAATGCAGTGCACCTGTGATGCTCGATAAAGAGTGCCGCGCTGTGCACAGGTGTGGAACATTAGTTCTGGGGGTGTTCCTTGAAAAAGACAAGCTTCTCCCTCTCTCCCCTGTAATAACACACTCACACACACACACTTGCATTCAGCATGGAGAAAAAAATAAAGTGTGCGATGCTGTGAGAAAAGTAAAAATATGTAAATGAACCCAGAGCTGGAGAATCAATCCTGTCATTCACAGCAGTGCACCCGTCGAAGCTCAGGTAAGCACACATCAGCGGCCGCCGTGGTTTGAACGTCTGAGAGTGCGGATGTGGTGGCGAGCAGAGGCAGAGTGTGGAAAGTGGGACAGAAAAAAGCTCCTCGTTTCATCACGCCGTAACATTTAAGTAGGTACCAGTTTGGGGGCCGTTATTGATTGGATGCAGAGTTCAAAGAGGAATTCGTACTGAGGGAAAAATAAGAATGTGACACCAGAGAGAGAGAGAGATGATGAGAGCTGCCGCCCTCCGACATAAACAGATATATTAAAGACAGATGCAGACGGAGATAAAAAGCCGCAGCTGTGAGATATGTACGTTGAAGTAATGTGCTTGTCTCGCTAATGTCTATTTTGATGCTCTTAGCTTAACCCAATCTCTAACTAGGTCATTAAGTAGCCTACCAAACACAGTCCTAGATAATCCTTTAGAATTAAGTATGTGTGCATGTTGAATATTCAAAACAGAGTAAATATAGCTGCAATACGCTGTGCTGTTCACAGTGTAAGTAATAACACAGAGTGTATTAAACACGGTTGGAATGAGCGGAAGAGCATCTCTGATCCATCCATATTCTCAGGATTCTGCCACAGTCTGAGATCAGCTCTTAACTAATGTTTAATCTCTATATGCAGTCATATCCACGGAACAGGCAGAGTCGGAGACGTTTGTTTTCCAGACTTCAAAGAAATTTCACATTTCTTAAAGTGCTCTGTCGCTTTGACTCTTCTTTTAATCTCTGTCTAATTATTTGATCTTGTAAGAGATCTGTTTAACTAACGACTGCCTCACGACAGCTTACATATTTATCTGCATTGGCAAAGGGTGACCTGCTGACGGGGTCTCTTGAATCTGTTACCTGCTGTGTCCCTAAAGACCTAAAATAATGTCAGAAACTACAGATGATTCCAGACGATGCTGGAACATCAGTGGATGTTGTTCCCCTTCATCGGTGAAGTAAAACAGGAAGTAAACTCTTTGGCACGATCGTTGTTACCTGCTTGTTGTCAGCACACCCGATTTCTGTGCTCGTATGGCAGTTTGTAGCTCTGGTGTCATGTGCACACGCACCACCAATCCCTCCTGTGGTGTCTTAAAACTGATACTGGGGACCAATGTGTCCCCCGCTTAGATTTGCTATTTATGAAGCACATCATCCAACAATCCATCCATCTATCATCCATCTGTTGTCCAACAATCCATCCATCTATCATCCATCTGTTGTCCAACAATCCATCCATCTATCATCCCTCCATTATCCATCCAACAATCCATCCATCCATTATCCATCATCCATCCATCCATTATTCAACAATCCATGCATCCATCATCCATCCATCATCCATCCATCATCCATCCGTCATCCTACAATCTATCCATCTAGCATCCATCCATTATCCATCCAACAATCCATCCATCCATTATCCCTGTTATCCAACAATCTATCCATCTAGCATCCATCCATTATCCATCCAACAATCCATCCATCCATTATTCATCATCCATCCATCCATTATTCAACAATCCATACATCCATCATCCATCCATCATCCATCCATCATCCATCCGTCATCCTACAATCTATCCATCTAGCATCCATCCATTATCCATCCAACAATCCATCCATCCATTATCCCTGTTATCCAACAATCTATCCATCTAGCATCCATCCATTATCCATCCAACAATCCATCCATCCATTATTCATCCATCCATCATCCATCCGTCATCCTACAATCTATCCATCCATCATCCCTGTTATCCAACAATCCATCCATCTAGCATCCATCCATTATCCATCCAACAATCCATCCATCCATTATCCCTCCATTATCCAACTATCCATCCATCAATAATCCAACAATCCATTCATCCATCATCCATCCATCCATTATTCAACAATCCATCCATCCATCCATCATCCATCCATCATCCAACAATCCATACATCCATTATCCATCATCTATCCATCCATTATCCAGCCATCCATCTATCATCCATCCATCATCCATCCAACAACCCATTCATCATCCATCCATTATCCAACAATCCATCCATCCATCCATAAAAATACAAATGACCTAAAGTGTTGGACCATGATGGTTGGTCCGGCGAGGAGATGGTCCGCTACTTTTAATAATGCTGTTATTAGTACCACTCTGGCTCAAAAATTGTTTACATAGTTTAAATCTCATGCCTCTGTTATGTTGATTTCTAAAAATGTTTTATTGTTATATCCGGTGTTGTATTATCTCATTTCAGTGGTAATTTAAATGTTCTGCAGTACCTCATTGGCCCCCTGTTGGGCCAATGAGGTACTGCAGAACTCTCACTCTGTGGGTTACTGTGGGTAAAAAGTCACACATGCAAAGCACACAGACGCTAGCGCCATAATACCGTTCATAAGTGGAATATTTGCACTGTCCTGCTAGTGCAGTAGGCTGAACTTCTTCTGTTCCTGCACCAGTGAGACATCAGATCCAGATCAAACTCTGATTGGTGCCTGACTGAAATATTTGGGTTTTTAATTGTTGCTAAACACATCTGACAGTAAATGACCCCGTCCTGACCTCGGCCCCCCTCGGCGTGGCGTCCTTTCTCATGTCTTTGGTGGTTTTGAAGCGCGCTCTGCACAGACAGGTCACTGATGTAGCGGGTGGGTGGCGGGTGCAGCTGGGTTTTTTCTACCTGGAACCTAATTGATCTGTTAATCGCTGGGATTGGTCACAGAATGAAGACACCTGCTACCCCACCTGGGTTTCTGTCAGATGGGACCGCGGTTAGATAGAAATCCACCAATGTCAATTTTCCAAAAGCCTGTGTGTTCTGTGTTCTGAGGGGTTTTATTCCAGCATTATTGCTCATTTGGAAAGCAAATAAAACCACAACCAACCATCACGAAGACTTAAGAACACAGAAGAAGATACAGATACAAACACGAACACGTAGCTTCCAGTATGTTTTCAGCAGATACGACTTTCAGATGCGGAAATATCTCTGTGTTTATGATATAAAGCTCTTGATCCCTGCTTTCGTGGCTGAGAATGAGTTTGGTGCCTCCGAACTGCATCATTAATTATGCACTTCACTTGAAGTGACCTTGGGCTGTGACAGTCCTGTGCTGACCTTTTTCCCTCAGTGTGAGAACAAGGAGCATTACATATAGCATTCACACATCATCTGAAAGCTGAAAACATCATTGTCCTGTCCTCGCTTCTACTTCATAAGAAGAATGAGTACATTGTTGCATTGACGTCATATGGAAGTAAGTTTAGGACCGGCCCGATGGTTAAAAGCAGTGACTCTGGTCTGCTCACACACGGGCTGATTCACAGGGTAAAATGTCTTGTCTTAATGTTGGTTTAAAATGGAGCACTGTAACAAAAAATAATTTCCCCCAGGGATCAATAAAGTATTCTGATTCTGATTCTGATTAAAAACAAAGAGACGCTCGTGCTGCTCGTGCATCAGTTTGTGTTCCTGCTTTCGTCAGCTCACGTCCATGTACACAAAGTAAAGTCACCGTAGGCCCCAAACCTGCGAACATTTTTAGACTTTCTTTTTCTTGTGTTTACTTCAACTGTTACTTTGTTGGTTGGTTAGATTTAAGCAATAAAAATGAAACGTGCATGCTGGCTGAGACAAAAAAAGATTTGTTTTCACGTTAGTTCACGTATTTATGCAAATACACAATAGTTATTGAACAGGTTTGGAACTGATGGTCGTTACTGATAACACCGACCTGAGTGACATCTTTACGTGAGGCGAAGGCTGCTGTGATTTGATGCTTTGTACAGATTTGAAATAAGTGTGAGCTACAACGAGAAAAGTCACGCCAGTCACTGACGGCTTTGTGAAACCTCTTATTTTTTCAAAAAAGCCTTGACGAGCAATGGGTGCCACCTGTCAATCTTTATGTAGACTTCTATCCAATCAGACTTCAGGGGAGTCGCCCCCTGCTGGACATCAGAAAGAATGCAGGTTTAAGGCACTTTAGCGTCACTTTTTTTCATGTACAATCATCATCGGTGCAGGAGGTGAGCATGGGCAGCATCTGTATGTATGATGTCATGGAACATCTGGACAGATGAAGGAAAAACTGAGCAGCTCCCTTTTAGCTGTTCGGGATCTTTTCGCCGGTCTCTCACAGAGAGCAGGACGTGTTGTTTTAGAAGGAGTGTCCTGCCATTGGCTCAGTCCGGCCTCTCTCAGACTCTGTAGCACATTAAACACTGGTCAGACTGCTTGTGCTGTCTCATGCAAAGTTCAGGGCTGTGGTGCTTCTGTGGAAACAGAAGGAGGTGGGGGTTGTCGTGGCTTACAGCCGAGAGGAGATGAGGAGTCCGCTGGACTCTCCACCTGTGGACCTTCAAGAGACTCACCCGTGCACACCACGTCGGCCCTGTGAACACAATCAGTTGTCAGCTCAATCTGTGCATTTTTTAAAAATATAAATGACATTAAGAGCTTTGGACCCTGACTGTAGTTATTTTATGAGATTTATTTATGTCCTATTTACAATAACAGCCTGTTTGGGTCAGAAGCTCGAAATCAGTGATCAGTAATGATCAATCCTCAATCCTCTCCTACCCTCCAGAAACTCTTTGAGATGACATCATTTCTTCAAGTGGAAGTGAAAAGTGTTTGGATCGAGTCTTTCTGCACATTTTTAGCACACGCGTGTCTGCCTTTGATGTTTTCTGTCATCTCTGATGGCACATAACAAAAAAAAGAAAAGAAACTTGAACCTGCATCTCAGTTTTCTCTGCTACATTTAAAATGCTAATATAAGACTAAACTGATTAATAATTAAACAATTACGGTCATGAATCAATAACTTCTGCACATATTTTTCATTAGTAAATTGCACAGAGTAAACAAAGAAGCAGTATTACCAATTCAAATGCGGATGAAGGGGGGGGGGGCATCCTAATCGTCCTAACTTTGATGAAAAATAAACAGTGAGACAGTCACTCAAACAGCGACGAGGCTCCTGCTACAATTTTCCAAAGTAGATCATGTTGTTGCTTTAGATACAGTTAGCTGGTTGATTATTCAAGTAAACATGGTTGGAGCATTTTTAATGAAGTGTTCCAATATGAGAAATTCATGATAAATCTGGTGTGTCTCGTCAACGTACAGAACATTTGGACAGATTTGATGCCCATCTGAGCCTCTTTAAAGTTGAACTGATTTTGTGGCAATCTGTCTCTTAGTTTGAAGACGTCGGATACAAAAGGAGGGACTTCCACTCGAGCCCAGGCACAACTGCTGACGCGCACTCGGACTTGCAGTCGTGTCTGTTGCGCAGGCTGCGCGGACTACGCGTGGAAACTGGACCGGAGGTCAGAAGCCGGCTTGTTTTCATAAATACGTCAGTAAAAAAGCTCCTGCTGTAACTGACAAAGGGATGGATGGAGGTCACGCTAACACAAACTGCACCTCGGTCCACAACTGCTGAGCCTCACTGACACTTCGATAACTGCCTTTAATAAACATTAAACCGATGCTTCGTTAAAGGGTTTGTGACGTTTGAGCTGTAAGAGACTATCATTCTTCATCCATCCATCCATCCATTCGCTTCCGCTTATCCTTTTTCAGGGTCGCGGGGGGCGCTGGAGCCTATCCCTGCTGTCATAGGGCGAGAGGCGGGGTACACCCTGGACAGGTCGCCAGTCTGTCGCAGGGCCAACACACAGGGACAGACAACCATTCACACCTAGTGACAATTTGGATTATCCAATTAACCTATCCCCACAAGCTGCATGTCTTTGGACGGTGGGAGGAAGCCGGAGTACCCGGAGAGAACCCACGCAAACACGGGGAGAACATGCAAACTCCACACAGAAAGACCCCGGCCTGATGGTGGAATTGAACTCAGGACCTTCTTGCTGTGCGGCAACAGTGCTAACCACCGTGCCACCGTGCTGCCATATATATATTTATTATTTATTGATTAACAAATGGCACACAAGTTTTGTGATAAAGGGTTCACTGCTGATCACTGAGTGAAATGACGAGCCATCCTGAACCTGCGTGAGTGGCTTTGATGCCCAAACGTTTGCTTCCTGTCATCTGAAGCCAGGTGGCGGTGGAGATGAAACTTTCCAGTTTTGGAAAGTCGGCAGCATCCAGGACACCGTTTGCACTGCACTGTGTTTATTACAGTTACTAATATCAGAATAACCATCGAGGGGGCGGGGCAAGTCCTCAAACTGTCTGACATGCTCTCAGTTCACTAATTCACCCCCTTCATCCCCAGACATTCACCGCTCCCTGAGCCTGGTTCTGCCAGAGGTTTCTTCCTGTTAAGGAGTTTTCCCTTCCCACTGTCACCAAGTGCTCGGCGGTTTCTCTTATTGTTGGGTCTTTACCTGAGAACATGAAGCACGTTGAGGCGACTGTTGTGGTGACGTTGTGCTATATAAATCAAACTGAATCATTAAAATGTAACTCAGGCTGTTTTTCTGGTTTTAAAGAGGCTAACAGTGACACGAACAGGTCACGAGGGGCTTTTATTTTGGAAATTGAGAGGCTTTGACTCGTTCCTGTGTCAGACTTCCTCTCTTCGTCTGCTTCGTGCAGCTGTCGGGCTCGGCGTGCGGTGGAACAGCCACAGTTAAATATTTGTCGAACAGCCACGGTTACAGAAATCTGCGCTGGGTGGTGGTGAGGATGATGATGGAGGAGGAGGAGGAGGCCTTGCTAGCCGGGCTGTCGGTTTTTGGAAATGTGAGGATGCAGATGCTGCCTGGAACCGTTTTCTGTTTTCTTCTTCTTGCAAATTTGCTCTTAAATTTAATTTGAAAAGGTTTTAAAAGGATTGAAAAAGCAGTGAAGTCGACCTGCTCGTGTGTGCAGATGTGTGGAGTTTATTAACCAATCAGCAAACACTAACCATAAAAAGCCTTTAAATAAAGCTTAATTCCGTCTTTGTTTATCGATGGCAGTTGTTACAAAGGGATCCTGGGCTTTTTCCCGTCGCGGTCCGCGGATCCTCCTGGGTTCGGCTCATGGTGCAGCCCCCCACCCCCTCCCCCAGCTCCTCCAAACGTGGCGTGGTAATAGCTGAGGCCATAGCACTGAGTGTAAAGCCTGAGAAACAAGGATAAGAGCATAAACAAATCTGCGATAAGAAATATGACATGGCTATCAGCATGCAGAATAAGCCCGGCACTGCGAGCGCAGGCACCCAGATTAATGATAAATTACGAGGACCTCGGCTTGTTTATAGCACTCATTTTCCCTGCTGCACCTGCTCATATTCTCCTGGCCTAGAGCGGCCCCCTCTCTCTTTTTCTATTTTCTCTCTCCATCTCTCATACTCCTTCATCTTTCTTCTTCTTCTCCTCCTCCTCTCACGGCACACCACACCCACCCCACCCCCCTTTTCTTTCTCTCCGAGTAGGTGCTTATTTAAAATGATCCTGCGTTTCCAAAGCACTCCGCCAAAACCGGTGGGACACCCCATGAAAACATAATCTGTGGGTGTATAATTGATGTCTTAAAGCAGAGGGGGGACGGGGGCAGGGAGGGGAGATATTAGGAGGATAAGAGAAAGGGGTGAGGAGGAGGAGGGTTTACTGTAAATGAGGCAGAGTTGGAGCAAAAGGTGAGCAGAGAAATATTGTGAGAGAGGAGGAATGAGCTGCGTGCGGCGGCGTGCTGCACAGCGGCCTTCTTCTAATAATACACCAGCCGGCATCAACGCGATGCTTAATTTTAATATTAATTACAAATATCTCTCCACACAACAAGGAAATAATTTGACAATCACTTTGGCTCCGAGTACTGTATTAAATGCAAAGCGGGGCTGGGGGGCGAGAGCAGTCAATATGGAGAGCCCCCCCCCCCCCCCACCTCACCCCCCACCTCATTACATGAAGTGTGAATGTTAATTCTAGTGGGTTTATTAGTTAGAATCAAGGAGGGAAGGATGAGAGGAGGTTAGCGGTTTTATTGTTCATTACGAGCTGCTCTCTGCTGCTACCTGGGATTTCTCTTTTTTTTTAGGGGGGGGGGGGGTCATAGCTGAGTGTGAGGGGTGGTAAATAAAGGGGCAGCAGGATGGTGGGGGGTGGCGCGAGAGGCTATTGTCTGATTCCCCCCCCCCACTCACCACCCTCCAACACACTGTACAAAGCAATTTGTGGACGAGAACGCTGCGAGGGCAAAGTGTTTACATACCAAATTATAAGAATATACTGACAGCGTTGGGTTGTTAATAAGCCGTAATCACATCCCCTAATTTAATCCGGTTGCTATGGTAAACAAATGACACTTGAGGCTGATGGCAGTGGAGGAGGAGGGGGGGCAGAGGTGTGCCCGGTCGGAGAGACAGACTCTGACAGGACACCTGCCGTCCTCTGAGCGCCGTCATGTTTGCTGCTTCGTGTGCGATCTGCTGAAAGCATGAGAGGAGACAGCAGTTTCTACTGTGTGTGTGCGCATGTGTGTGCGTGTGTGTGTGTGTGCATGTGTGTGCGTGTGTGTGTGTGTGCATGTGTGTGCTGGTCAGACAGCTGTCTGTGCAGTCAGCAGCGCAGCTCTCCTCAGAAAAGCAGAAAATTGAGCAGGAATTGGGCTAATTGTATGGAATGATTGATGCTGCTGGAAACTACAGTACCTTTAAAGCTCACACACTTCCTGTCTGCGGTGTTTCAGGTGTGCAGTGCTTCACAGGCACATTTTTTTATTAAGGCATGTTCATTGTTAACCTGCTAGACAGGGGAGTCCAACATAGGGTCCAGGTGCCAGAACGGGTCCTGCAAAGACTCCAGCCCGGTCCACGGGACGGCTCTGGAAAATCTGAAGGAGGACATCAAAATTTTAAGATATTTTAATGCATTTTACAGTTTTTTCTGCAGATAGATGAAGTTATAAACTATTAAATAACTATTCCTATTTACTATCAAATGTAGATATTTCTCAACATTTTCCTTGAATTCACAGAGATTTCAGGACAGTCTGTCCGATGAGCTATCGCTTCGTTTCCTGTAAATATACACGTTTAATTCTGAAAGGTTTCTTTCAGTCACTACAGCAGCATTTTTAAATCACGTGTAAAATCTGGGACATGCTGTTGGAACTTAAACGTGGAGTTAAACTGCTGTCCACAGGCCTGTGTGTGGCCTCCATCCTTTTTTTATGCTTTTTCCTGTTTTTGCATCATCGTTCCCGAGCGACCTCCAACACCAGGATTCCTCCAGGAAGCAATAAATGAGTAAAAAATTAAAAAAGGAAACATTATATTTGATCTTTGTCATCACAGTGAAATCAAATGAAACGTTTTATCAGAAATCATTTGTTTTTCACTTACTGAATAAACGCTGACTGATGAGTGTTTAAAGTTACTTAACATGTTAAAAAATCTGATTTAACCTTTAATTAACCAAAATCCCCTGAGAATAAAAACCTGTTCTCTTTAAAGAAAACAAACCAAAACCAGATGAAAATGAAAAGTGGAGAAATCTGACCTTCATCACTCTGTTTTATGTCTGTAAATGTGAACGTGCTGCTTTAAAAGAACAGATTCAAAGGCACTTTGATAACTCAGTAACTGTGCAGCCTGATCACCATCCTCAGTGTTACTTACTCTTCATCATCTTCTCCTTCATGTTGTTAGTTTCTGTGTAACAGGTAATAATGTAATGAATCACATAGTGTTGTGTGTAGTTTTAACTGTTCCTGATGAGTTTGGTTATTGATCCCTGGGTCTGCTGATCGACAGCTCTTCATCCTCGACGCATTTTAACCCAACCTGAGCAAACAGGTGGAGGAAGTCCCGCCCACCTGTCTGTCTGCATCAGTTGTAGCCACCGCAGCATGTTTGCAGGACACCCAAACAGTGTCCTGCACAACCATCCCTGATCATTTCATTGTTTAAGACCGGGGTGTCAACCATAAGGCCCGGGGCCCAGAATCGGCCCCAATCCAGTCCACACAAGTTGTCCAGTTTTTCCTGGTGATCGACGCCCCCACCCCGCAGGGCCGTTCATCCCTTCATATTTCAGAAATTGCCCGTCTTGAGATCAGGGTGGGCGTACGTGGACCCCAATGATTTTACGTCCCTGCGCCAAGAGTAAGTGTATTAAAGGTGACGTGTCAGCGTGAGGGCTGCTGTGCTTCTCGTCTCGCTGGATCCAGAAGCTGAAATCCAGCGGCTTCTGTCGTCTGCTCGCCGTACCTGTGCTGATTAAATCTGGAAACCTAAAGGAAATCTCCACTTCTTCTCTCTAATCCGGCAAACACGAGAGCCTGGAGAGAAAGGCGCTGAACGGTTGACAATGGCTTTCCATTCAAAGCCCTTTCCGAGCACTAAATCCCCACCTGTCATGTTTTTCGGTCCGCGCAGCACAAACTGCAGATGATTGCATCCCAAAGTCTCCTGCAGGCCAGTAAATCAGTCCGTCTAATGCTTCCTAATGAGACTCGTCTTTCTGCTTCGCTTTCAAGCGAAAACTTTGACTCGAACGGCGTTATTACCCACCCAGGCCGCAGAGACGGAGCTCTGCTCGCAGTTCCTTCTTCTCTCCGTCTTCTCTTACAGATGCATATCAATACGTATCGCAGCGCGAGCACAAGCCCGCCACATCCAATATCTCCTGGACATTTTACATAATTATTATTTTCAGGAGTCACCGGGGTCTCATAGAAGGGAATGTAAGTGACAGGCGTTTAAAATGGTTTTTAAATCACGGCGGATAACCGGGCCCTTTCAGAAATAATTGTGTCAAACTGCTTTTCACCTTTTTTTGCCAATCAATATGCGCACGTATTCACGGGCAGACGGCGAGCCATCAAAAGGCAGCGCTGCTCTTTAATATACATGCTTGCATTTTAATGGGCTACTTTGGCAACAATGCTGCAGACAACAATGCTTTTCTGTGTAAAATGATGACGCGGCCGCTTGCGCGTAATGCTCGCCGCCGGGCCGCCCGAGGCGCGCGTGCGTCCGGCACGTGCGCGCTCGGGCGGTTTGTTAAGCGGTGGCCCAAGTCAGCGTAATCACATTCACTTTGTTACATGGCTCGTAAATGATTTAAAACTAGATTTCATGCATGCTTTCATACTAATTCGCTCACTTGTATTTTTCATTTTGGCAGAAAAACTCTGAGAACAATCGAGAATAACTCCGTTCTCCAATTAAGCCTCTAAACAGGACCAAGAGAGGGGGGATCTATTCATTTTCTTTTGATTAAAATTATTGCCACTTGCAAGGAGCTTTGGGGTTTATATATTAAATAATGCATAATTTCATAATTATATAGAATATATAGATTTTTTAAATAGGATACCGGGCAGAATGGTGACTTTAATTAGATCGGTGTGTAAGATATCTCGGGGGTATGATAAAACAACGTTAAATATCTCCCGATGACTGTAAAATATGTTCCAACAGATAATGAAACACAAATAGGGTGTCGCTTTGCCACGGCTCCTATTTGTCGAAACATCCCCGCATCACATTTTATAATTAGAGTAAAAACAGCACCAGCTAGGTGCCTAGGACACAGCACCACCTTATTCAGAGTGGACCAGGGAGCAGCAGGAAGAAGGGTGGAGGCCTCCCGCGCGCACAGAGGAGTACATGTGAGCTAATAAACAGGCCTCGAAGGTCACGAGCGGCGTAATATCCACACAAAGATGAGCCGAGGCCCCGATTAGCAGAGAACTAAGGAGCACTTGGCGCGGGAGGGGAGGGGGGGGGGGCAGGGTCGTACAATTAAAGCAGAATTAAAGATGCACTAAAACAGCAACACTTTGCCGAGCAAACAACGCCGGCAGCCGCTTTCAAAATTACAGCGGGCTAATTTGAAACGAAGGACAAACAGCGGCTGTGCGCGCGGGCGCGTGCGTGCCTCCCATTATGATCGCAGCCGTGCAGACCCCTCGTTTGGGTCTATATATAAAGTATGTAAATGTCGTCTGGTTGTGACAGTCAGAAGCGTCAATGGGAGCTGACAGCTGAATTATAACCGCAGCCGAATCCATCAGTCTTTTGTTTTAACTGGAGAATGGAAGGTTTTTAAAACTCAACAAAGGCCTTTAATCAAATTCTCAAGGTTGTTGGCTTTAGCATTGTATTAGTTTAATAGTTTCTGCTGCACCATTGACGTTAATGACACATTCCTATGTAAATATAATGTGGCTCCCAGAAGCCATCAAAACATTTTAAGGTCCAATGAATACAGTTGCATTTTTCTCCCTCTCTGCTCCCTCCTCCTCCTCCTCCTCCCGTGCAGAAATGTCTTTTTATTTAGCAATCTCGCCACTGTGCATGGTGATACAATAAAAAGGAGGGGAGATTGATTAATAGAGACTTTAACGTAGTGATGCGCTGCACTGATACAAATAACTGTGGAGAGACAGAGGAGGCTGTGCCTCCTTTCCTTCCTCCTTCACACACACACGTTTCTTTAAAGAGTGCCGAGCTTCATGTTGACCCCGTATCACACACATGCTGGAGTTTACAGGCCTTTGGCGCAGATTCATCACCCACGATTGAAAGATAATGAAACTGCATATTTTCTCTCCATTCACAGACTGATGGAAGCATTTAGAGTAATATAACAGAATACATTAAAAGCAGTATAATATTTGGAGAAGCCTCATAACACTTTCTGTCGGGAGGGAAAAAATGTGCAGACATCTCAGCCCATATCTTAAATGGTGACAGGCGGCCTTTTGTATGTATGAATTGCTTAATCAACTCTTCTTTTTTTTTTGCGGGGTGGGGGGGTGGGGTGCTGTATTTAAGTGGCTGTTGGTAATTTAAAATGGGGGAAAAATCAGATACTTGAGCTGCACTGATATCACAGCATTTGCAAATATGCTGGCGTGCACTAAACGAAGTCAGAGGGATGTAACGAGATGGCTTCAGTCATGTCTCGGGTACCTCTGTCCCCAAAATCACCAGGAAATCCTCACGTTCAGCGGTTTTCCTCCACACAGCAAAAATGCAGACTCCGCCCACTTGCTCGTTAGTATGTCTGACACTACTGTTCATATTTTCACATAAACATAGCAATAATGTGGTTATTGTCATTTGGTCACTTTGATCACAACAACCTGATACAGTGAAGGTTCCAATTCAGGGCAACTGTATCAGAAACACACACACACCGATGAAGAGTGTGTGTGCGTGTGTGTGTGCGTGTGTGTGCGCGTGTGTGTGTGTGTGTGTGTGTGTGCGCGCGTGTGTGTGCGTGTGTGTGTGTGTGTGTGCGTGTGTGTGTGCGTGTGTGTGTGTGTGTGCGCGTGTGTGTGCGTGTGTGTGTGCGTGTGTGTGCGTGTGTGCGTGTGTGTGCGTGTGTGCGTGTGTGTGTGTGTGTGTGCGTGTGTGTGCATGCATGCGTGCGTGTGCGTGTGTGTGTGTTTGTCAGGGCAGTTGTGGCGCAGAAATTACACCTCGTCTTCACAATTATGAATTATATTTAACAAAATAAGGGTTTATGGTTAAGTTTGATGTTTTATTCATCACAGATGGTGAAGGTCAGAAATATTTTAGAACCTAAGACTGAACTATTGTAAGTTCATTATTAAAACAGTAATGATGACTTTGGATAAAGTGTTAGTTAAAAACAGAGTGAACCTGTCACCTCGCAGCTATGATACAAACACATTTTAATGAATGACGTAAAAGCAGAAAAGTTTGAGTTTATCGTGGTGTCCACCCTCCTGCAGCCTGAAACCATCTGATTGGCTGCTCTTCCAAATCAAATCAAATCAAATCACTTTTATTGTCACATCACATGTGCAGGTACATTGGTACAGCACATGTGAGTGAAATTCTTGTGTGCGAGTTGTGCAAAATACAAGAATGTAAACAAGCAAAATACAAGAATGGCTACATGTGAAACTAATAAATATATGTACAATATATAATAGTATATGCATTTCTGGATGTGTATACTAAATATTTTTCTACGTGTGTGTGTGTGTGTGTGTGTGTACACATATTTTACAAATTAAATAGAGTAAACAATAAATAAAAAAAATATATATAGTCTCCTATGATGTGCTTGGTTCTCCACACTCTGGCCTCTGGTTCAGCTACACCTCCCCACTTCTCCATGTGGCCGTAATCAGCGCCGTCATGATCAATACTCCATCCGTGACTCGCTCAGCTGCAACGATTATTCGTGTTTATCTATCTAACTCTAGCTGCTAATGATAGCCAGTTGGCTAATGTGGCTATCAGGCAATCTCTAATACAAGTAATGCTAATGTAGCATTCATGATAACTGATAACAGAAGCTTTAATGACCTCTGACCTCAGTGTTCGGTTTTATGAATGTTAGGGTTAGGCTATGTTAGTGAGAGAGAGCCGTGTGTGATTGGGCCTGTGTTTTCCTTTACGCTCCAATCATTGGCAGTTAATTAACCTCCAGTATTACATTTGATCTCACAGCTGATACTGTAACACAAACGTTCAGTGACAGTGGAAGCACCGCTGCACCACATGCATACAATCAGTCACACCAGAGCAATAAAATATATCATAAATACATAAATAAATATATAGGTAATAATCATAATCAGGTGGTGGAATAGACAGTTATAACTAGGGATGGGTATTGATAAGATTTTCACGATTCTGTTTAATGATTCGATTCTCTTATCGATTCTTTTTAAAAAAGAACACTAAGGTCGATTAGCTCAGAACTTTGCTTTATATCTTCTCTTTGAACAAGATAGACATTTAGGAGTAACATGGCCTTACAAACCCAGCAGTGAGATCTTAAGAGATCCAGCCTACGGCTCTTCAATGGGGTGTCACAGGGTCCCCAGGAAAAACATTGTAAATGTAAAATAATAAAATAAATATTCTTCTGTAGCAATAACAAAGTATAACATAAATTATTCTGTAGCAATTACACAAGAATATCCAGTAATGTCCCTGCCTACAATTAAACACATTCACTTACTGAAAATCATCTGCTGTGGCAAACGGGTGCAAACCTTTGACCACAAACTGAGTCTCTGCTCGGTGACGTTCGTCTATCCTGCCTGAAAGGAGACGCTACCGGCAGACTGCAGCGAGAACTGCCAGCATCTGAGCCAGACTCTGTCTCTCTCATCATGGTCACTAAATGCACAGTGATGGCAGGTTTGTAATAAGGCAGATCACACTAACATAATATGCACTGTTAGCTGATTATTTACCTGCCGCATTAACGGGAGAGGACATGCAAACGTTACCGCTGCTGCTGGGTTGAGATTCACCAGTCCGGAGCGGAATTAAAAACACGACATTCATTTAAGGTCATCGCGTGTTTTTTGCATATTCGTAGTGTTTCCTCCCTTAAATGAAATATCTACTTTGCAAGTATTGCAAGTTGCCCTGTTGTCATCCTTTCTCGTAAAGTATGACCAAACTTTTGAGCGTTTGAGCTGCTGGCGCCGTGCTTCCTGCCAGGTAAATGACGCTCCGCAACGTGGCGACGTCATTCGGGGCGACTGGAATCGATAAGGGAATCGTTTGCAAAAATGGCAAACAATTCCAAGGAATTGAAACAGTGGGAACCGGTTCTCAACAAGAACCGGGTTTCGATACCCATCCCTAGTTATAACAGTGGTTTGTGGGACTGTTGACTCTCATCAGAGCAAACCATTAAAAAACTAATGTTTACCTTTGTAAAGCCTCAGCCACGCCCACTACGAACCCTAGACCAATAATCAGCCTCGCTGAGGAGAGGCTGGCTTGGTTGGCTGCAGGTGCTGCTGGGTCACAGATGCACGCAGGAGTGGTTTTCTCCACCGTTTCCTGAAGATGGCAGGTAACAGAGGTGGGACCAAGTCATTGTTTTGCAAGTCTCAAGTAAGTCTCAAGTCTTTATCCTCAAGTCACAAGTCAAGTCTCAAGTAATGTCAGGCAAGTCCGAGTCGAGTCTCAAGTCACTGGTGTAAAAGTCCGAGTCAAGTCACAAGTCTGAAACTTTGAATTTCAAGTCCTTTCGAGTCTTTAAAAAAAAAAAAAGAAAAAATAATGTTGCAGTTATGCTAAATGTAAATATTAGACCATGTAATTTTTAAATCTGTGTTTTTCTCAACACATGATAAAATAGTGAACTTAGAAAATATACACAAATTGTGAAATTGCACCTCTTTAAAATGCAGCTCAATTAAACCTAGCTCCAAGAATAATTTTCACCGACAGTTCTGAGATAAGCTGCATGTTATTCTTGGATGCGGTTGTAGGACCGGCTTTAAAATCGCATGACAAAAATATCATACACATTAAAAAAAACTGTATCACCAACGTAGCCTGGAAAACATTTGCTAGTTAGATGAAGTCAGCTATCTCATCGTAGCATATTTATAATTATACGGTTCTTGGAGTGAGTGCACACACTCATGAAGTTTAGTAACTTCAGGTCACTGCAACAAGCCCAGGTACAGTTTACTGACGGATGGGTGCAGGACCTTGAAATGCACCGTGTAGAACGAAAGACCATCGTACGTATCATAAGTTTACCAGTCTCACAAATTGTCGTCATAAATACACATTCGTTAACCGTTTATTAATAGGACCTTTGAGCTCAACGGTAATTAATTAGTAGTGGAAATAATTTCTGGTACCCATCACAGAAATGTAGCAGTGACAATAATACTGTATGCTGTAATCGTACTGGACAATTAGTGATACCAAAAACCTGTTTTATCCTGTGAATAAAAGTATATGTTTTTGTCAATGTACCATAATAACAGAAGCGAAACGCAATATTGTGTCAGGACAATTCACTATTTATGCACAATAAATAAAGGAGCATAGCGCGACAATTTCTGTTCAGCGCCAGACTTGCTTGTAACCTATATCACCAATTATGTTAAGAAAAATGACGCATTAACTACAACAGCAGACTGACCTTCGTGTAAATGCTTGGAGCAGACTAACCTGTGAGCTGGAGTGTTCTGGGACGTTATATTTGGTCTTTGAATGGCTGCAATCCAGGCCGTCTTTGTTACTTCGGAAACATGGCTCGAACAATTTCTCTTCAACGACGTAATCCGATAACAACCGATCTCTTTACCCGTCGGCTTCCCGTGGCTGTCATGCGACCGGCTATTGCAGTTAATAATACAACAGCTTCTTGACATTTTTGTGTTTCTTTTTATCGCTGTGTGACTGATTTTAATTGAAAGCCTGCGTGCGCTAGTACCGCTTGCCACGAGTTCCCAGAATCCTTTGCGGTTCTACCCGTGAATGACGTCACATTTTCAATCTCCATATAATATGCATGTTAAATTTTATATTTGGGGTAAAATATCAAGTCTTTTCAAGTAAACCGGTTCAAGTCCAATTCAAGTCCCAGGTCATTGGTGTAAAAGTCCAAGTCAAGTCACAAGTCTTAGAACATTTTTTCAAGTCAAGTCTAAAGTCATAAAATTAATGA
Organism: Aulonocara stuartgranti; assembly: GCF_965226115.1. Lineage (NCBI taxonomy): Eukaryota > Metazoa > Chordata > Actinopteri > Cichliformes > Cichlidae > Aulonocara > Aulonocara stuartgranti. Next base: position 1,185,579 of record NC_138939.1, on the reverse strand, counting down.
CTCGAGTCTGACTCGAGTCCAAGTCATGTGACTCGAGTCCACACCTCTGGCAGGTAACCACGAGAACGAAGCTCTGATTGGCTGGATGCTCCATAAGGGGATAAATTGCCACTTTCTCTATTTTCAATTTTACTGTTGCATCAAAGCGCTCTCAGTAACGTCCATCATGAAGGAAGCCTGACCTTCAGAATAAAAGCACTAGTGTGGTTATGAATGGAGGGGCGGCAGATACGATGGTGTGGGAGTGGGGCTGACCACATCACTCAGCACGTGGACGCTGGGTGTGGAATTTATGTTGAATGCTGTTGAATATTGGCTGTCCTCGCTGTTGGTCGTTGGCTGGTAGCTAAATCACATATGAGGTGTTGCTTTGCGTATGAGATGAATATATATTGTTTCATTCATTTTTTACTGTGAACATGTGTGAGCCACACGACATGTCCCCAAACCCACGTGTGGATTTTTTTCCCTGCATATAAAAAATTTGGTCCCAAAGTAATGACACCTGGAGGAAAAGCAGCTTTTTGAGTTACCCTGCCACTGTGCACGTTTACGTTCAAAGATAACAGGAAAGTGCAGATTTCCCTCAAAGACAGTAACTGTTGCTACGTTACTGCTTGCAGCCCAGTTGGGCTTTAGGCAGAGAAACCCCAAAGAGCCTGTCCGAGTCCGTATTCCTGTACTGGGATGGCCTCCCGGCGCTGGGACCGCAGGAGCTCCCCAGATGTGTCTCAGACTGGGGACGTTTGACGTGTTAGACGACTGTGGGACCACGACACCGTTATATCCTGTAAGAAGCCTACACATGTGAAGGTTAGAGAACTGGAGCTGAGAAGGGTTCAGGCCCACGCTGCGTTTGCTTTGTTCAGCGTGTAAAGCAGCTCCTGTTGTGTGGAGATGATCACGATTACAGTTTGCTCTTAATCCATTTAGAATAAAGCTTAGAACATGCGATAACTGGCACCAAATAAAAGATCGCGTGCACGTGCATCCTGCACACGCACACTCTGGGAGTTTTACACATATTGTGCAGATTTCTTATGCATCGTCTTCGTCTGCGCCCTGGGCTGGAACATTTGCTTTCTTAGTCAAGGAGAACAATCTCATTTGCAGGGAAACAAATAAGAAAAAAAGATGTAGCTGTGACAATACCTCCAGTTCCCTCCTTTCTTCTTCTTCATCTTTTTAATTTACAATGCAAAGTGTAAAAATAAACATTGAGGGCTCAATTTAGTGTGGTTTTCAGCCATGGCACCTAATCCCCCCCTCCCTACCCGCCACCACCGCCATGTGCCGGAGGTTGTAGATTTTTCCCAGGGGAGGGGCTTTCCTGTAAGGAGAGGTAGGTGGGCACACACAGAGTATCCTTCCATCAGAGGACTCTGCAGTCACACATCCCAACCTAAACTTAAGTTACATCAAGTTTAAAGGTTAAAATTGAATGATTTTCATCCAATTTTAACCTTTCACTCACACACACACACACACACACACACACACACACACACACACACACACCACCGTGGAGAAACTGTGAAACGAGCGACTCTCACACTCGAACAAAAGAAGAGATTTTAATGTTCGACAAGCATCTCCACACGTGACGAGGTGAGGGAGGCACTGCGAGCGAGCGTTTAACCCCGCGCTGGCAGTCAGCTGGTTTCTGCTTCCTGTTTGTGTGACCTCACAGTCACCGCCTTCGCTCCGGGGCTTTAAAAAATGAAAGAAGGTGGTGTGATTTAAAACCGTTAACATGTCTGCCATTATCAATGCAAACCTGTCTGATTACAGCCCCTCACATTCAGTTCCACACACACACAGACACACACACCTGAGCCCAGCAGGACGCCGTGTACCTGACGGGAAGGACCTCACAGCGGGAGCGAGACGAGGGGATGAAGCTTCTCCGGCAGATGGACAGCGAGGAGGAGCGAGGCGAAGCCGGAGTGAAGTTATAGATAATCTTTTTACTTGCTGCTGAGTAAACACGGCGTGTTTGTTAAGTCTGCTGCTCTGGCCGAGCCAAGCAGGGAACGACGGATGCAACGGCGTTCGCTGGCTGATTAAAGCCCTATCTTCCTCAAAGTGGGGGGGGATTTTCATTCTGACATTTAAAGCACAAACACAGAGCTCGGCTGGGTGGCATATTTGCCTATTGTTCCTTTTAAAGATAAAACTTCTGTCCATGCGGAAGTTTAAATCTTCTGTTGTATGTGAACGTTATGTCTGCCGGCTCAGCGCCGCCGCCACGCGCGCGCATGTTCCTATATGGCTCTTCGTGCCCGCTCCTGCGTGTCGTACAGAGAGTCCTCCGTCCAACTTCGGCGGTGGCCCGCGGCCACATGGAGCGGTCTGATAGAGCAGTGGCGTCTACAGGAGTCGCACACACTGTTGTTCTACGGCGGGGCCTCTCTTATCGGAGCCGCCAGCACGGTAAGCTAGGATTAGCATCTAGATCTGTGAAGACCGGACGTCAGCACGGGAGGGGGGGGGGCAGATACAGGGCCGGGTAGAAGGGGAGGGTTGGAGCAGATAGCAGGATGTCATCTGCCCCACTCCCTCCCCTCCACGCCGTCCCTTTTCTTTCACGTCTTTTGTCCCAGAGGACAAAATGCTCGAGAGCAGCATATGTCCGCGGCTTCTTGGACGTTTTTGGTGGTCTGCTGTGGAGGACGCACTTCAAACCACAGAAACATCACACTCGTGGAGCGGGCTAAGTGGGCCCTGTTTTTGAAGTCTTTCTTTGAAATAAGCGAGGCAATCCCTTGGCCCAGGGATCATATTCTATTTACGTTCCCTTTGCCAACGACACAGGCAACGCTGGCCAAATTCACAAAAGAAGATCCACATTGGAAAATCCGGCTAATCCCTGATTGAAAGTTCATGTGTTGGCTTCGATGGATAAGCTCTGGCAGATTTTCCCAGGAAAGGGGAGTAAAAGAAAAAAAAAAAGGCAACAAAACTGGATCCTTTCTGGTTAAAGAGTGGACTCGGTGTCAGTGGCAGCAAAGCAAAGCTCGAGTCTCCAGTGGAGCGCTGCCTTTCATGCTCGGGGCGCCTCTCTGCTCGCCCTAAAGGGAGAGGTCATGTGTCTGAGTGAGGCAGCGCTCGGGTTAGCTGGGAGCTTCGGAGGCTGATGTCAGACGTGGCAGTGAGCAGCGAGGCTACTTTAGCTTATGAAGCTCTTTTTTTTTCCTCTGCCCATTTATTGCATCCTCAGTTTCTCACCCAGTCCTTCCTCGCTCATGTTCCCAGTCTGTTTTCCCTCTTTTCCTCCATCCTTCGCTCCCTCCCTCCTTCCCTGGCTGCCTCTACCCTGCTGCCTTCTCCTCTCTCTCTTCCAGGGGTGGTGGCTATGGCTAGAGAGCCTGCACAGATGGCAGGCCAGCTTGCCTTCAGGGGAAGGGCTCCACAGCTTAAACTTCCTCAATTTCTCCTCTTTTCTTCTTCTCTTTTCTTCAGCTCAAACTTTTGGCTTGCAACTTTTCATGCCTAGCGAGCCTTTATCTTGCCATGCATGATGTGAGGGGGGGAAGGGGGCGGGTGGGATGAGCTGTCCTCAGATCAATGGGGGCCATCAGTATCAGCGGAAACCCAGCGCAGAGGCTGGCAGAGCGGCGGCGGCGGCTCACAGGGGCTGCTGCCGATAATCTGACTCTTGAAACGGTCACGTTTCCAACCTAAACCAAATGGTTCTGCAGGGCGATGCATCTCTCCCTCCGACTCCGGCCTTTCCACTCGTGTTTCTGCTGCGTCTTAAACATGCCAAAGCCTCTCTTAGTCACACAGTGGAAGCACGAGTGTTACTGTGTTAACGAGAATCCTCCAGATCAATGCTTCCTCAGATGACCCTGTGATAATGGTAAGATTACCTCTCGCTATCTCTCCGCGCATATCATTTCACACTCTAGCCGACGTGAACGACGATCCTCTAATGGCTCGCTGCACTCAAAGCCACCGTAACCCCGAGCGGCCTTGTTAGCCGCGGCCTCTCGCCTCTTCATGGAGTCAGCCCGACAACTCGACCCTTGTCAAGTGATCACCTGATAGCCAGGCCGCCACACAAACCTGCATCGTATCCTGCGGTGAAGCACAAAAGCATACAGAAGGACATGGGCTCCCTCAGACAGCTCTCCACACCAGCTGTACACTCAAGTATATACTTGAATCTCGATATATGTAACACTGACATTGCCCTCATTCCAGTGGCGCACTGAAATCCTCGCTTGGACATCGCTGTTAAATATGGAGCTTCAAGAGGGCGGTCCTGGGAAATGTTCAGTTCAGCTTAACGTTATTTATATAGCAGCAGACACAATCTCGAGGTGCTTTATACTGTCAGGTAAAGAGCTAAAATAATACAGAGAAACCCCCAACAATCAGCACTTGGCGACAGTAGGAAGGAAGAACTCACTTTTACCAGGAAAAAGCAGAACCAGGCTCCGCCATCTGAGAGAAAGCCGTTGGGAGTGAAGAGAGGAAGTCTGTCACTGAATATTAGAGCTCATTCGCTTACTGTCCAACCACAGACTGTAAATAAAAGACGGACAGAACCAACGCCACTTCACCCACTGGTTTGGGAAATTCATTTTGCTTGTACGGTAGCAGGAAGCAGAAGAAGCCACTTCCTGCTCCTCTTTGACTCCAGGTAAATTTCAACGACTGAGACCAATAACCCATCATTACATAGTTCAGAGCTCAGCTGACTTAATCCAATCAGACCGGAGCAGTCGCCCCCTGCTGGACATCACAAAAATACAGATAGCTGCGCCCACGTTATCCTTTTAGGTTTGACGGTCTTTTTCAGTAGATAAAGGCAAATGGCTTAAACGTGAACTGAGCTGCGGTTTGGGGGACAAGCGGCGCCTCCCCAGATCCCCATGTACCGATGAGAAGTGAAAGCAAAGGGGACAGGGCACAGGTGGGGTGGGGCACGACAACAGAGGGGGGGCGTATATAGATAAGACCCTGAAGGGGCGTGTTCGGAGGCTTGGTCCCGCTCCTACAATTAAGTTGCTCTTCAGACCCTGAAACCACATCCAAATTATGACCTGCACACTGATGATGGGAGACTTCATCTGCAGGAAACAACCAAGATTCAAATAGTTTAATTTTGCTAAAGGTCAGAGGTCAGATCAGGGTTAGAGGTCATTTATGGAACGAGACGATGTGAGAAAAGCAAAATATCCTGACGTGGTTAAAGGACGAGCTCTGACCGAGAACATTTAAACTGCTCCTCTGGAACACGTACGAAGGCTAACGTGTCGGCATCCAGTCCCTGAAGAGCCGCTTTACTGGTTCTGGCGTTTTTCCGTCACGTCGTGTGAGCTGTTCAAACAAAGGCTGCCGGGGTCATCGGCTGAGGGGTGAACACGAGAACAAATGCCTGAGAGGAAACCGAGCTCTAAGAAGATTTGGTTTGAGCTGTCCTGTTTTGCAGGGAACATCTTAAGCCCAATAATATACTATATTTTTTAGCGCTTTTCATTAATCTCACTGTGCTGGTGTTGTCATTGTGTTGCAGATGAGGTTTTGTGTGAGAATTAACACTCACCTTGACCTGTGACTCGCACTCTCAATTACGCATAAAATTCTAATTATATAGAGAGATTATAACGTTTTTAAATATGATTGCAGCATTTAATACACTTTAAAAGTTGTACGTGCCGGTAGACCGGCTGTTTTTTTTCTCCCGTTTTTTTCACAACGTTCCTAATTAAAGCTTAGAGAGGATTTATCATCAGTGTGCTTCAAGCATGTCCTAATTCTCATTTTCATAAAACATCTGCGAAATAGTCTATATTTAACACATACGATGGATATTTTATGTACTCTGCGTGCTCGTCTCACGGACATCTTTGCGTGCTTTGTGAAGCGTCGGCACAGCTGAGGGGCTCGAGCACCCTTTTCAAACATCGATGAGAGGCTGAGTGCGCCCTGATATATGAGAGAGAGGAAGAGATAAAGAAAGAGACAGACAGGGAAGGGAAGGGAGAAGGAGGGGATGAAGGAGAGTTGAAAAATGATTCCGGACTTTGTCAGAGAAATCAATTGAGAAACGCAGAGACACGGGCAGCAAATTGGGCGATAAGGCCCCCGTGTCCTCCCTCTTCTTAACGAGGAGCACTGAGGCATGGGGGTAAATAAAAGAGACGTCTCTCTCTCTCTGCTCCTTCTGTCGCTTCAGACGTTTCCGCACGCTCCCGTCGGCCGACGGGACGCCGCCGCCAGACCGTGCACGTAATCTGAGCGGCCTACCCGCGCTCGCAGGTTGGGGCGAGGTGGCGGCAGCATATGCCCGTACTTTGTGTAGAACAATGCGAGCAGGCGGGCTCGGAGGTATTCTGCAGGTGTCGCGGAGAAGGACCCTTCTGTAGCAGCGTGTCTCGGGCCCAATCTCCCCAAAGCTGCCTCTCCCCCTGCCAGATGGACCCATGCTTCTCCCCACACTCTTGCTCTCTCAGCTAAGACCTAGGCTTTTCTCCCTCCTTTTTCTCTCCCCCCCTCCCTACAAAAGAAAAGCGCTTTGGCTGAAAGAAAACCACAGCTGAATTTTTATGGTGCCGCTTCTTTTGCCAAGCTGATTTTATAATTCAAAAGGACAGGGTGCATGGAAATGCTGCTTTTGAGCCGCGTCGCCGCTATGCCTTTTTTTCGATGCGAGTTTGCATTGGCAGATATGTTTGTCACACTAATATTTCCCTTCCCAGTGTGAAATCTCGATGATATCCGGAGTTGCGGCGAAACACGGCTTAGAGTGTGTTTGGAGTGTGCTTGGAGCAGATATTCTGGGGTCTAAATCCTACAAGGCCTCCGTGAGGTGACACCATCTATGGACAGCACGCACGCACATTATCTGGCAGGCACCAAATCGCCCCCCCTCCACCTCACCTTAAATAACCGAAGGAGATGCAACACAACTGGAACGGCACGACCCCGTTCCGGCTTCACCTCGCGCCGAGCGCAGGGAGCACTCTCACTCCGGGGACAGAATTAACATCCAATTTCCCACTTCTCATTACAATTCAATAAAAGGCAATCTGCTTTTACCTTTAGAGCACTGTTTTGGGTGGATGCTTTCAGGGGGCCCCACTCCACTCTGAGCCCAATTAAGAACATTTAAACATATTAAAATCTCCCAAGCTCTTCACTGTCCTGATTACTGCTTAAATATAATCTGCTTTTATATCCTCTCTCTGCCTCTTTGACTCATTTTTCCTCTAAAATTATATCCATCAGTGATGATGTTTTTTCCTCTAGAGGGGATTCAGGGTTGGGCGAGCGAGCAGCTCTACCTTTCGTGCTGAGTGGAGATTTAACTCTGAACGTCTCTCGCAAAGCATCAGCTCTTCTGCCTCACAGGACGACGGTGCAGCGTCCACCCTCGTCCTTCCTCGTTCGCCATATGCGCTCAGGGAGCCACGTCCAGGTTAAAGTTTGGACCGACAACGTCAGAAAATGATGCCAAAACTTTAAAGTCTTCACTATGCTGGGCTCTAAAATGTGTTCAATCGTTAAACTCGAGCCCAACGGCGAGCAGACTTTTCCCCCCTTTCTGCTTAAACACGATCACTGCGCTCTCCTGTCACATCCATCACTGCAAATCCACTTTGCTTCCTCTGCATTGGCAGTATGGCGTCCGATGGCCGCGGCGAAATGGCCTCAAGTCACATCCGAGTACGAAGTCAAAATGAGCGCTCACACGAACACACATTAACTCCTTATTTACATGATATTAACATTAACTGCGGACGTCTCGTGCTCTGAGATTATTTTTATGACTGTGCTGATTGAGAGCCGGAAAAACTTCCCAGACAACATTAAGGCCGCGAGGCTGGATGGTGGAAAAACAGCAGCTTCTTCATCTTCACCTTCTCCTCATGCTCTCATCCATCAGCTGAAAATCTTCTCGTCAAATCTTTGTGGAACGCAGAGATCCTACAGCGGTTTGTTCTTAAATCACACGACGTATGAAGCGTGGAAGGCCGCCGTTAATCCAGAGACTGCATCCTGTGAAACGCAACCTCTGTCGATCTGACTCAATCGTGCAGGTAAGGAAGTCCCAGAAAGTTGATCTGGATGCAGTGTTTTCAGGAAAGCATCATCAGTCTCCCAATGAAAATGTCCACACTAACACAATTAAGCTGCTTGCACAGGACTAACACGACGGCTGAACCTCGTGGAATTTGTGGTGACATCAGACGCCATCGGCGAGCGTAACGCTGACGTGATTGTCACCGAGCCATCTAAATAAATACACTGAAATTGTTGCATTGAGTTTTGCATTCAGTGAATATGAGCTGTATGGAGGGAGATGAACAGGCGTGCACAAACGTTTGTCACAAACAGATTCCCTGAATCACGTGAGGTCTGCTGCTTACTGGAGCTCCGTGCAGCTAAAGTCTGGCGCGCGTCCTGTCGGGGAGCTCCTGCAGTTTGCTGCCGGTGAGGTTTGGGATCACACAGGTAGCTGCACGAGGAGGGTGGCGGTAGGGCCAGAGCACCGGATTTATCACCAAAATATCCACAGAGGTTGCACAACAAATGAAATGCAACTCATTTAAGAAAGCGAACATAAGCGATGTGTGAAGACCTGACAGCAGATCAGAGGAAACTCGAACCTGGAATTATTCACAGCTGCGCCAGAGTCAAGCTCATTAAAAAACACAGGAACTCTTCTTTGACTTCATTTAATTTCTCAGTCTGAGTGGCTGCAGGAGGGAAGAATTATGAGGTGTGCAAATCACATTTAAGGGTTCAGCGTACTAAAGAACTTCTTCTTCTGCCTCCTCCGAGCTGCTTTATAATCCACGTTCCCGTTTTCATTCAGCAGCATCTGTTACCTGCGAGTCTTTCCAGGGAAGCGAAGGAGCGGTGACTGCAGGGGGCGTGGCCTCACGGAAGGTCATCTGGGAGACGGACTGCTCCACTCAAGAGGTAGAGCAGGTCATCTACTAATCAGGAGGTTGGTGGTTCGATTCCTGGCTGCTCCACTCTGCGTGCCAAAGTATCTTTGGGCAAGACACTCCACATTGTTTCTGACATCAACCAGAGTGTGAAGGTTAGCTAGAGGGCGCTTACACGTAAAGAAAAGTGTGTGTGCGTGTGTGTGAACGCGTGAATGTTGTGTAGAGTAGAAATATTTAAGAATCACTTTGCTATTAAGAGCATGAAAGAGGAAAAAAAGCTAAAACAAAGAAGTCATAGAAATATAAAATGCTAACTTCATCTGTTCATGTATGACACGGGTGGGGTTTAAAGGCTCTCGGTGACCTGACCAAAGCCGTGGACCCGTCACCCACAAGGAAACCTCAGAAGTAACGACTTTTAGAAAAAGGAAATCTAACAGCGCGTTATTTCAGCATCAACACCAAAGGGATAAAATCACCGTACGTCAGTTCCCACGTTTACATTCTAACCTGAAACTACGCATCACGTTTGCACTTTTAACCTTCCATCAGTCGCCCTTATCCTCGTCTTACACGTGTGCAGGGGAATGTAGGGCGGAGCTAATCGGCTGTTTCCAACGTTAAACTTTACATGTGACGTTACAGTGACCGATGCAACGTTAAAAGGGCTGTAAGGGGAAAAATTAAAGCATCCTATTCAAAAACCTTTCAGTTCATCATATGAACTCAACCTTCATCTGCCCAATATGCGACTCCTCCAAGCATCAAACGCACAGTTTGATTAAGAACAAAACTGTGCACTAATAAACTGATCTTAAAAGCCGACAGAGCAGTTCTAAATCGTCTCCCATACACGTGATGAAAGCTTTTATTTCCGCGTGGCTTTTCCTTCTGTAAAGACGGAGGTCACTGGCTCTCACATTAAAGATTCATAAAAGCACTACTTTGGATATGGAGGATTTATGAAACACACCCCGTGCCTGCTTATTACTTTAAAATTGCTGATATGCTGCTGGGTGACGGTAAACAACAGCACATTTCTCTGCATACAGACTCCCGTGAAGATGCAAAAGAGTTGCGAGGAGAACGCCGTAATGGAGGGCATCAGTATTTCCATGCTAATATCTCCAACCTGATGATCTCTCACATACAATACCAGCTTTACACCACCCACTGCTACTGTCTGTGGAGGGTCATTATGCATGGAGATGACTGGTTTAAACTGAGAGAGAAACAGAGCAGAGGAGGAACGCTTTCCACTGATAAAAATCTGCTGCTCCATCCACTTCAAAAAGCTGCGCTTCATTTCATGCGTGTGACGGCGCCGTCGATCTGCACGCATCCTTTTTATAATTTACTTCATGTCTTTGTGCCAAATAAACAGGCAGGAAAAGTTTATTTTGGTATTTCTTTTTTTGATTTTTTAATTATCCGAGGTCCACTTACAGCACCGAGACAAACAGTTTTCGTGTTAGTCGTGTGGAAATAAACTCTTAATCACACCAGCAGTCGGTTTATATTGTTACCCTGCATAAAAGAGAGGACCCCCCCCTCCGAAATCAGACGCAAGCGCTTGGCGAGAGCGGGAAGGAAGAACTCCCTCTGAACAGAAAGTCATTCGATGGACTCTAACCATAACCTCCATGCTGAGGCTGTGCGATGCTCCCACTGGTGACCGCGCTGGCTAGCAGACTTGTTAGACCTCCCCTCAGCCTTTGATACAGTCATCATGCCATCCTGATAAACAGACTGAGACCTGGTTGGGATGTCTGGCTCTGTTCTAGACTGGTTTTCATCTTATATATCTGAGAGGAGTTTTAGTGTGTCTGCAAACCAGATCATGTCAGAACCTACAGAGCTGCTGTGTGGAGTTCCTCAGGGCTCTGTGCTGGGACCTGTTCTGTTTTTAATATACATTCTTCCTTTAAGCCAGATAATACAGCAGTTTCCTGAAGTATCTTATCATCTTTTTGCTGACGATATTCAGCTATATTATTCATTTAAGCTCTCCAATCTGATCGACTGTTTAGCCAACATTAAACAACGGTTGAACAATAACTGCTTACAGCTAAACCCGGCCAAAACAGAAACTTTGATTATTGCACCAGACAGTGCGATACCTGATATTAAACGGCGGGTGACTGAGGTTCCTCACAGAAACATAACCTTAGAAACTTGGGTGTCATTTTTGATGAAGCTTTTTCTTTGGAGGGACATTTAAATCAGACAGTAAGAACCTGCTTTTTTCACCTGAGGAACATTTCTAAACCTAGATCCATCGTGTCAACAAGTGAACTCGAGATGATAATACATGTTTTTGTCTCTACAAGACTTGACTACTGTAACAGCCTGTTTACTTGTCTAAACATGAAAGGGCTAGCTCGTCTACAGGTTGCTCAAAACTCTGCAGCGAGGCTACAGACCCGCTCGAACGAGGGAGCTCATATGACCCCTGTGCTAGTCGCTGCACTGGCTACCAATCAGATTCAGGTTCCATTTAAAATTCTAGTTTTAACTTTTAGAGCATTACAGGGACAGCCCCCCCCCCCCCCCCCTATTGTGTCGATTTGATTCGTACACATACCACCACTCGTAACCCGAGGTCATCAAACCAAAACCTTTTAGTGGTCCCCCACACTCGTTTTAAAACTCGAGGGGACCGATCTTTCCAAGCACTTCCTTTATTTCTGCGGTGTTTGGACTCAGTGGAGACCTTCAAAAAGCAGCTAAAGACATTTTTATTTCAAAAAGCTTTTAATTAGACCGGAGTTTTTATGATGTATTTATGACTGTATTGTGTTTTTACCTTGTAAAGCACTTGTCTGTGAAAGGTGCTATATAAATAAACTTTACTTACTCACTTAGCATTAGCTGACAGCTTAGCCTCCAGCCAAAAACCAGCAAAACGCAAACATGGAGGCTCTGTGTCCAAAGCTAATGGACAACTCTCACACAATGTGGCGATCATTAAATCACGTATACGTGAGATCGGAGAACATAACGGGGGGAAATCCGAAGAATCATATATAACTCGTATACTTTTGTCCTGATTGACATTAAAGAGACAGACGTATATACATACATACAGGTTCAGATGACTGGTTTAACCTTTACATCCTCTGTCATTCTGCTGTGCTGCAAGGAACGGTGAGAGAGCCCGGGTGGATGGATGGATGCGGGGAGGGTGGATGTGTGCAGAGCAGCTAAATGACCTGTGTATATGTGTAGTCTTAGTGTTTATGAAATGGAACTAATGGTGTCGGAGGTGGGATATTCTGCTTTCTCCTCTTTTCTCGTCAGATGAAGATGGCCTGGTGCGTGTGTGTGCGGTGCATGCTGTAGGTGTGTGTCCGTCTTTGTTTCTGAGCATATTTGTGCCCATTGTCTGCGTGCGCGTGTGTGTGTGTGTGGAAATTAATCAAAGCGGGGGCGATGATGAACAGTTTCTGTAGAATTCTGTCAAAGGTTAAGAGCTAGTTATTTTTAAGAATGACATGAATCTCAGGGAGACAGTGATTGCCTAAATGACCACTGTAATTACCAATTACTTCTTGAAGCAGAGAATATATTCACGGCATGTAGCCAGCTAAATACAGACAGGCATTAGCCCATTTACGTACTAATGCACATAATTTAGATCCTGAAAAGGGCAGATGGGAACACAATGGAAGATATAATAGATACCATCTAATATCATTCCTAAAAGAATATTGGATTCATAGGAGATGAATATTACTTTGTGTCAGATTGTTTTTCCATAAAACATTCAAAATATATTTCATCTTTCTGGCTCTGGTTCATACTTTCTGGTTGCCTCGCTGTGATCGCTAACGAAGGGTACCGCAAAGGAGACTGCAGCCTGCCTGCCTGTTTGGCAGGCTATTATCCCCCTTCTGCATTAAATGACAATGAGGGCTTGACACTTCTTCACACAGCTAGCCTGGCACCGTGCACTAGTTACCTGGCCCACAGTTCAGAAGTTAAACTTTCACAGCGACGCCCACAAACAACAAAAGGGCGCGAATCAGAGGGAATCGGCGGATCCGCGCTGGATCTCGGCGTGTCAGCTGGAGATGGGAGAACAGAGGAAAGAGGGGAAAAACAATGGCTGACAGGCGTGACTGGCGAAAGGATATTTACTAAATTAGACATAAACTGCAGCGCTCTGCATCTCCGCCAAGGAACTTGTAAAGTCCCATAAATAAGTAAAGCCAAGCGACGGAGACGGAGCACGCAAACACAAGTGGTGTACAAATGTGAGCGCGAGCTTTCTGCGCCGGTCTGAGCGTGCTCGGGATGTTTTCGGTTTCGGGATAATGAGTTGTCGTTTTGCCGCTCGTCTCGGCTCGACGACAGCCCTCTCTTCCTCTCCGACGCTCGCTCCGTCACCTCTGCTGCCGTCAGTCTTGTGAGTCCTTCCTTGGCAGGATAATAGGGACACATATTTGCTCTCCTCGATGTAATCTTGTCTGCGTTCTATCTGATAAATACTCGGAGGAGAAGCTGATTATTATAGTTGGCAGCGGGGATCAAAGGGAGACGCGCCGAGAGAGGGCCGAGTGTTTTGAAACCAAACTTTGAACATATGACTTCATCCTCCTCCATGCGCTGCTCACACATTGCAAAGTCATGTCCGCGCCGGCCGCGACCCGTTTGAAAGGGATTAGTTATTCCATGTGGGCTTCTTCTTTAGTGAGAGCTGGCACTACATAGAAAGCAAATCCATAGGGGCCCCGGGCTTCACATTGTAGTGGTAGTAATAGCTGTGGGGGGAGAACAGAGTCGCCTCAGAGCTGGGTGAAAAGCTACCCCTCTTATCCACGAGTGTCAGGATTTAAAACGGGACAGGATATTTTTAAGAAGCAGAAACAAAGTGTGTTCGCTGTTTATTTCTTTCACTCGCTTCCTGTCATCTCCTGCCAAAGCTGTTTAGCGGCAGCATTGTCACTCCTCTCTTTGCCACCGGCTCCACGCTCGCACTACTTCTTCCTGCTTGTTTTCTTTATCTTTAAACAATACCTGCGTTTTACAGTAGCAGCACTTTTTTAGCTGTGTCTTTATTTTTTTCCTCCTCTTTTTTTTTGGCATCATCACTTTTGTTGGCAGTTGTCTTCAATAGTTAATGCCTCCATGAAAAGGGGTGACAAACGCTGAGCAGAGAGGGGAGTTGGAGTTCTGCAAGGCAATTTGTCCTTTTTACTGCGTTAACCACAGACGCCCTGTGACATGTGACGTCGCGGCTCTCACGTCAGCTGGGCGGACGGTCGTCCTTCGGAGGCCCGTGGAGCACCGACTGTTAACCTTTCGTGTTCAAGGTTTCATTCATAAACTTTCGTTTTCTGCATCTTCTCAGGTTTAAACAGCAGGTCATTGTGCTCCAGTGTACATGGAAATATTTTTGTCACAAGGATGCCTCATGTCCAAGACAACGCACGTAAACTGATGCTTCAACTAAACAGCTGCATCAAACATGTCTCATCGTGTGACAGCAGCCTTACAGTGTGTAAAGGCCACACATACAGACGTGCACACTGATCTGCACAAAGACGTCATATACACAAACAGCAGTGATCTGCTAGCGCAGCATCAGTGGTTAACAGCTGTCAGCGTGTCTCGAGTTTTTAATTTAACCTGTATTGATCGGTTTACTTCAAACATACAAATACAACAAATACATTATAAACAGGGGAAAAAACAACATTCCGTTGCCAGTAATTACTCTTTGTGTCTCATAATCTACGTGTTCGAAAAGGTGTAGGATGAAGCTCAGACAACATTTAACAGGACGTCCAGTGAGATCAAAACCGTTTCCAGTTTGGGAATAATGTGTGTGGTTTAGGACCCCAAAGAACTGATGGCAGGCAGGGATCAGACAGAAACACGATTTTACTGAAGGTGAAAACAAGCACGCACAGAAAACAGGATGAGACAAGGAACTACGACAAACCGAGGGAATAAATACACAAGAGGAGACGAGGGAAAGGGGAGACACCTGGGAACCACACACAACTGAACTAAATCTGACAAGACCTGGGAAGTGATGTAAAAACCAGGCGTGAGGACACATCACTATCAAACAACTACACAGGAAGTAACTACACAGGGAGTAACTACACAGGGAGTAACTACACAGGGAGTAACTACACAGGGAGTAACTACACAGGGAGTATCTACACAGGGAGTAACTACACAGGGAGTAACTACACAGGGAGTAACTACACAGGGAGTAACTAGACACTTTGGACACAGTCAACTGGAGAGAGGATCAGGAGGCGCACAGCAACAGCCACCTCGTGGTGCTTTATACTGAAAGGTAATACAGAACAAGCAACAGTTATTTTCTAATTAGTCTTATTTTTTTATTTCATTTTGACTTTTTGTTTTTAAGTTTCATTTAGTTTTTATTACTTGAAAATGTTCAGTTGCAGTTTGGGTTTTTTCAGGCTTAGTTTTAGTGTTTTAAAATTATTCCTGTACAGAACAACTTAATGAAAGACAACATTCAGGAAAATAAATAAAATGTTAAAACACTTATTGTTACTTATTGTTTTCACAGCAGGGACTCGTAGTGTTGTAGACGTCCACAGTCTTGATAACATGTCCGTCAAAGCGTCATTGGGCAGGTCGCGCTAACATTTTGCACCAAATCAACAAACACTGAAATTATACTTTTATGTTGTTTCAGCTCACAAAGTAATTTTATTTTAGTCAACTAAAATTACTTTTTTCATGTAATTTTAGCATTTTAGTTAAGACCAGTGTTGGTCAAGTTACTTGAAAAATGTAATCAGTAACTAATTACTTATTTTCAAAAGTAATTAATTACTTAGTTACTTAGTTACTTTTTAAAAACACGATTTACACCCTGAATAGGTGATAAAGCGATAGATCTTTCAGCCCAATTCTACTTTTTCTGCATAATCCATCATACAAAATGTAATCAAATGGAAAAGTCTCTTTTTAAAACTTGTTTTATTAGTTTTAATCTTTTAACTTTATGCATCAAGCAAAAATTTAATTATCTGCAACTAGGGCTGCCACAAACGATTATTTTGATAGTCGACTAGTCACCAATTATTTATGCGATTAGTCGACTAATCAGATCATCATCCACTGGACGTAAAACTACAGCTTATTGCACCAGCAGCATCTGCTCTTATATAACTATCATTAGCTTACAGCTTTAAGCTTTTAAGGTGCTAACTAAAAATAAAGACAAGATGATAGTTTATTCAATTTTAATGAAATTTGCAGATTGTTTCGGTAAAGTTTAATAAACTCCTTGCTATCTAAAATATAACAGGACACCGGAGTAAATTCTGGAGCATCTCACACTTCTGATAATCAGCTGTCTGCTTGACGTTTATTCAGCTGTGTAAAAACTATAACTTTAATCTCAGCCAAACCGATTTACTCAGGAACAAATAAAATACTAAAAAAAACAAAACAACAACAACATTTTTAATTTATCTAAGTGACTCATATATATTTAACCTGAGTCGCGAAAGACGGCGGTGGGTTTGAAAACAATTTTCCGGGAGTCCGGTGTTCTCACGGCTCTAGCTAGCCTTGCTCCCGGCTAGCTATCGAGCTAGTGGGTAACAGACGTCTCCGAAAACGTCGGAGCGCTTTTGAAAATATGTGGTGTCCTGATAAACTGAGCAGATATTTGAGGTTTACACAGCTACATTCTCCATGAAAATATGTTAAACGTTTATTTTGTGACCCAGAAAGAATAATAAGAGTAATATTAAAACTAACTAGCTGCTGCCATTGTTGGAAACTAAGCTGGGCCGCGCTATGAATTCTGGGACGCTGCTTCTTCTTCTTCGGGGTTTAACGGCAGCTGGCATCCTTGTACATGCAGTGCTGCCATCTTCTGTTTCAGTCTGTTATTACACTCTTAAATCCTGCTACTTATTCCTGCGTCTTTTGCGATCTTACAAAGCTTCAAACAACACGTCGACTATTAAATCAGTCGTCGAAGATTTTGATAGTCGACGTAATCGTGACTAGTCGACAAATCGTGGCAGCCCTATCTGCAACATTCTCTGACTGGAAGAAATTAGTTTAACATTTAAACCTATTTTCTGCACATTCCAGCACATAAGATAAAATATTTTGTGTGTTTACACTCAGTCTTTCAAATAGATGCAAGTAAAACACAGCAGAAAATAAATAAAGTCAAAGACTCAGCGGTCCTGTTGCTCTATTTTCACCTGTAAAGCAGGAGTGAGGCAGGCGGAGGTTTACCCTGGTGCAGGTGTGCCGCGGTCAGTGGAAGGATACGGCTGTGTCTCTGTGAGTTTCCCATTACGTCGTAGCTACTCGGTGCTTGTTTGGAAGTTTAGGGGTTTTTCGCTGTAAAAAGAAGTTTTCTTCCCACGCACAGCGGACACTAATGTTTTTGTCACTTTTTATGGAATCAAACTCAAAGTAAGGTCAGTACTTCCACGCTTTAAACGCTGCACGCTCATACTCTCTCTGCACTCCATATATGATCCACTGTTGATCTGCACACAGCTGTAGTGTTGCCAACTCCTCAGTAAGGAAAATCGCTATTGGTTGTCCTAAAAGTCGCTAGAAGTCGCTAAATGACGTCATCGCCTAATTTGCATAATTGGTCATGCTAATCTAATTGTAACCTACGTTGTTGGAGAGAGAAATAACATCGTGGAAGAGACATAAAGTGAGTAAAAAACGTCCTAAATGCATTTAGAGTTTATTTAGAACTACAAATTAAATTTCTTTTAGCAATTATTGTTTTTTAATGTCACAATTCCAACCCTGCTCCTTTACCCGGGCTTGGACCGGCAAAAGTGACCCGAAATAGGCGCTCTGGTGGAGTTACTTTGTGTGTGTGTGTTTATAAGTAGTTTTAAACCTTGTGATCCACAAAACAGCATAAGAGTAAAAGAGTAAAAGAAGAACTGACTGCGTTACAGCACCCGCTGCTTGTTGAGAGTAAAAGCGATACGCGCGTTCACGTCTTTTTTTAGCGACTTTTTTTAGAGAAAAAGTCGCTAAGGGGTCTGAAAACTCGCTAAATATAGCGACAAAGTCGCTAAGTTAGCAACACTACACAGCTGTTGTCACGAACGTCGCACTCGCTTACGTCACAGTCATGAGACATTCTCGCAAAAAAATCACGGTTTTAGTAACGCAGTAACGCAGCGTTCCTGCGGGAAAGTAACGGTAATCTAATTACCGTTTTTGCAATAGTAATCCCTTACTTTACCTGAAAAAAGTAATCGGATTACAGTAACGCGTTACTGCCCATCTCTGGTTAAGAGTAATAAACTGGGGAAGCACTGGTATGAAGGAAAAACTCCCTTTTAACAGGGAGAAACCTCCAGGAGAACCCGGCTGAGGGAGGGGCGGGGCCATCTGCCGTGACCAGTTGGGGGTGAGGCGAGGACGACAGGACGTGGGGAGATGATTATTGGGTTACCCCGCGTGGCCTTTTTATCCAGCTGTACTCGTGCCAACATTTAACTCAAATAAAATAAAACCGAGCCTTTAAATGTGTGAAACTATTCTTTAAACTAAACTAAGCGATAATATTCTCAGTGTCTGTTAGCCTGCCGAGGCTTTCAGGGATGTGTTATTGAGACTCTGCTTTCTAAAGGGTCTGTGTTTTTAGTGTAACACTCATTTCCAGTCCTCCTTAAAATGATCATTAAAAAGACTAAAACTAAACTGAAACACAAAAATTCACTCTGGAAAATAAACCGAATTACAAACTAAAAGTCCAAATGACACAAAAATAAGAACGAATTAGCAATAAGCATAATAACTGGTTTCCTCTCAGTTACACTAGCTGTCGTTCAGTATTTAGTAGCTGTTTGGATGTTGGGTAAAGCGAGACGGCTCACTGTCACATCAGAGCGATGAAGGTCCTCTGACGTGTCAGAATTTTCCTATGAACTCAGAACAACGTTTCCATAAAACCAAAGTTACAGACATGATCATGGACGCTGCAGAAATAAAACATGAATCTGCAGGTGAGAGAAAAATCTCAGCGCCTGCATCTTTATTTCAACAGGAAATTCGTTTTAGTTTTCTATGATTTTTTTCATGCAGCATCACGTCCACACTGTAGTGACTAAATCATCACACGGCACATGACTCATGCACAAAACACAAGCATTTAGTGGGTTCTACATTTGTGAGGTGCTTTGCAGCTTTTTTATTGTTTGCTTTGTTTCATTAGTGCCGTCCTCTCGGCTGCAGCTTTGCTTATACGTAAACTTAACTGGATCTAATAAAGATTGTCGTACTTCCATTTTCCACACAGAAACAGTCCGTACTTCATCATTTAGCAGCATGCTGTCTCTGCCTTTTGTGCATTTAGTCTTATGATGAAACAGAAACGGATCAGTTTTCTAACTCCTCGCTCTCTGTCGCTAACGGCCAAATGTATCCGATTTAAACTGTGGCTTTAAAAACAGCCTCAAAAGAAGAAGCTCGTGCTGTGGTCAGTCAAAAAGATCTGTCAGTAACATTTTCCTTGTAATTAAAGGCGTGTTTTCTTCGTGTGAGTATTTCCTGTGTGTCTTTGTGTTGTGTTGCACTAAATTAAAAATCTTTGGCTGTTGTTTGCCTGTCACGACAGCGTGCTCAGAACCTCGAGCTTCACGAAACGTGTTTATTTTTATTTTTTATAGACTTAATTGAGAAAAGAGTTGAATTAATGATGAAAATAATTGTTAATTGAAGCTTTACGAGTGTTTGTTATCCAATCACACGCAGGACTCGTTGTACATTTTGATGTGATTGTTTGCAGACTGATTGCAGAGACCTGATCCAGAGTCAGCGTTAATATCACAGGCAGTTGGAAAATCCTTTAAGACATAAATCTAGGGGGGATGAGAGGAGCTGGATCGGTTACTGGATGATATTAGCGCCGACCTCCTCCTCAGAATTCTCCAGTTATTTTAAGCTGCGTTTGAAATGTTCAGCGTGTTCGTGTCGTTTCGGGACCTTTGTGTTCATATTTGGAGAAACGGGTTCAGCCTTTATTCAGGTGACGCTTCAGACGGAGACAACGACGCTTCCTGTGGAAGCGGGAACGCTGTTAGCGCCGCAGAGAAGTGCGAGCACAAAATAGTAACCCTGATATCCATGAGCAAAGAAGTAAGTGGTGACTGTGAAGCCGTGGCATTTGAATGACACATTGATGGCCGCAGCTCCTGCGTGGCATGCCAAGAGTCCAGAAGATAGAACCAGTCTGGATCGGAGCGGGCCAAGAGCTTAGTGGGGAGTCCACAAACTGCTCAAAGCTGACATTTGTGCCTCCAGGAGGTATGCAAACAGGGATAGACAGACAGTTAGCCAGCAACACACACACACACACACACACACACTGCTTCCCCCGCCCTGCAATTGTCCTCATCTTTCTATCAATTTCATTTAATTGTTTTTCCATCGCTGATGTTGTTCGTTGTTCCTCGTCCTGCGTTCCCGAGCTGAGACCTGTCTCAGGTTTGTGTCGGCGACGGCGAGGAAAGTGCTGATGTGCCGCACATCGTTTTTCTCCAGATAGCGGCAGAGTTCATTTAATGGGTGCGGGTTCTTGTTAAATCACGCAGACTGATTGCTTTTATGTTCTACAGCACTGACTTTTCTATTTCACCACAAAATAAACAGAGTGTTTAAAAGTGGAGAGCACCCGAGTCGTGCAGCGTGCGCTCGGAGGAGTAGGCCGCATGTGACGTCCTCAAATCCAGCTTCTGATGTAAGAGCTGGAAACAGGAATTAATGGTGTCTCGCTCTGGATCCTCGACCCGACGCTCAAATACGACTTTAATACACTCCCATAAACGCTGAGTCGGGGTCTCACTCGTGCCCTGCTGTGAACATTTTAATATCTGGAGGACACTAATCACGTGTACCTCACACGCTTTCTGTCATCACGTTAGCTGGTGTGGAGCGTTTGGACTCCAGCAGCAGGAGAAAAATGTAAGAGCTGCTCATGTCCACCGGGGTGTTTTTCAGAATAATCCTTCTTTATCTGATCCTGGGCCTCAGCTCATCCTCTGATTGGCTGCTCGTTGCAGACAAAAGGTTTGAACAGCAGATGGGTGGAGCTTCTGTGAGACCGTATAATGACACGTGGTGTTGTCCAGATTCAAGAGTAGAACAACTGAGCGTTGGGAGCAGTCTGAGCTTTTGTCTCACAGGATTAGCTTGTTACAAACTTTACACATCAAGCGTGTTTCCAAAAAACGGCACAAAAGTCTGAATTTTGTGGATGCAAACTTGTTGTGTAACATATGTTCACACTGAAGGTGAAAGTTTTTGTAAATTAAGTTTAAAAATACTTTCACACTCACCTGTTCTCTGCTGCTCACGTCCATCCATGTTCATCACTGGATGAAGTTACAACATTTATTTTTCTGATCATTTTTTGGATCTGAATAAACAGACCAATCAGAACGCTGCATTTGGCAACAAATGTGCTTTTAGCTGAAAGCGTGCGCCGGTGCTGAATATACAGATCGTAATAAAAATAATGACCAATGTTTTCCTTCAGACACACAGCTGTGGCTGCTCCGTGTCCGTCTGCCAACAGGAGCTCAAACTGTCCGACTGACAACACGGACGAAAGCTTCGACTCCGGGATCGAACCAGGAAACCCTCCCTGCTGCTCCCTGCTCCTCAGATTCAATTCAATTTTCACAACAGCAGTCGCCTCAATGCGCTTTATATTCTTAGGTAGACCCTAAAAGTGGGGAGGAAAAACTTCCTTTTAACAGGAAGAAGCCTCCGGCAGAACCAGGCTCAGGGAGGGGCGGGGCCAACTGCTGTGACCGGTTGGGGTGAGAGAAGGAAGACAGGATAAAGACACGGATTAATCCTGAATTTCCGTTTCTTCCTTTTCTGGTTCAGAACCATCAGGACCAGCTCATCATCGCAACACGTTCGCCAAAGCGTTCGGTGCGTATTCATGTTACACGGTGAGTTCATCTGCTGAAAATGTGAATTTTGTGTTGCAAAGGCCCAGTTTGTGCTCAAAACGCCTGTGAAACAAAAATGAATCCCACAAATTCATCCTGTGAAGCTGTGGTTGAGCAGCTACATTACAAATAAGTTAATTTAAAAAAATAGTTTTAACACAAAATATTCACGTGAATTTTACACCTCTTGTGTAAAGGCTGTGAATGTGACCACCCGGCGCTGGAGCACGACAGGACGTTTGCTGTGACGTGAGACAAACACACTCCTCCAACCACAGCAGGATGGAGGCGTGTGAGTGGGCGTGGTCAGCTGTGGGGGTCAAATTAGAGCGGTACTGGAACTAGCCGAGGTGTTTCACTACAGGGCGGCACTGAGGACCAGCGGTTCCCCCGTGCAGTGATACCAATGGTGGGTTAACTGGTGACTCTGAGAGGGCCATACGGGAATGTGAAAGGTCACCTGATCAGGGCGTACTCGCCCTGCGGTGCTGAACTGGGTGACCGCGGCTCACGACTGTGGTCATGTGATCACATAACTGCAGCCATGATTATCATGGCAGTGACTCGACTTCAGGGCGTTTTGTTCAGGCCACTTTGCTCCCGTGGCGTCTCCAGAAGTTCTGCAGGTGCGCTCATGCACAGAATCACAGATGAGAGCAGACGTGCAGCTGGAGCAGTCGCCTCCTCACAGCTGCAGCCGTGCTCGCAGCCAGTGGCTGCACGCTGCCAGAGATCGGCCTTTTCAGCACAGTAACGAGCAACGAACGCATCATCTCTCTTCCTGCTGATCGTGCGCTCTGGTTCCCTAAACTGACTCAGGTGCAGCAGAACCGAACCAGCCTGGCGCACGACACGGGCCCGCCTCGTGTTGTGCAACTTTACGCTGCGTAGAACGTGGACCGGGCGGGATGCGACGGAGCGGATCTGTGAGATCAACAGAAGTGTTCCAGGCGGCACTGACGACTTTCAGAAGGACGCTTTCCAACAAAATTATGCAGTGCGCCATCAAAGTGGTATGCATCCACTTTAACAAGGACTCTTTGTTTTATTCTGTTGCTCTCCATGTGTCATTAACTTAAATGCCCTATAAATACCATCGAAATATTAAATTGGCATTACTCTGCCATATTTTTATCATCTCTGAGGCTGTTTCTGCTGCTTTTATAGCGCGAGGGAGTGAAAGGAAAGAAGAAAAGAAGAACTGAGGCTCTGCCAGCTTCTTTTTCGTCTCTGCAACAGTCTGATGGTGAGTTCTGTTCATTTCACTCAGGGCACTTTGTGTTGATGGCTTACTGTGCACATAAGAAGCGTGCGGTGCAGGAAATAATTGTTCTTTTCATGGTAAGAAAGGCCATATCAATTAAGGGTAAACAGTCTCCTTAGTTATTACAGTACATCTCAGTGGTGTGCCTTCGTCTGTGTTCCCCTGCTTCCTCCACTCGGTCCACAATCTGTATTTAAGCCTTGTGATGTTCTGAGCAGCTTTTCAAATAAAAACACTCACAATATCTGCTTATTTGTGACACTCCGTGTAAAGGCTGCGCAGGGAAACCGAGGAGATGACGTTTTTTTAAACGTCTTCAAAGAAACTCTCGATTTTCTTCTTTAAAACGCTTCTTTGAGCGTCTCGTGATTTAACCAATTACACAGCAGCAACAGTCAGCCCGCGTCTTTGTTTCTCAGAAGCTTCCGGCCGTGTGCTGCAGGCCTATTATTTCTCATTGCCTGGGGACTTTAACTTAAAAGGAAGCTGTCATATTATAAAGAAGAAGAGTAGCCGCGGGTCATCGGGGTGCACGCCGATATTTGAAATACAAACACGTATGCTTCTTCACTGCCAGACGAATTTCCACTGTTCCTGCCCACCACACGGCTTTTAAGTCTAAATCCATGTTAGGCGTGACTGCGAATGTTCACGTGCGTTTTATTATGTATGTGCGTCGCAACCGTTCAACAGGCCCGTCATTCGACATCCGGCGATGCTCGGCCGATGGCCCGCGCTGGCAGCTGGTGGTGGTACAGAACTGCCTGCCCGTCATATTGACAGTTAAAACTATAAATCATACACCTTTCATTGTTTCAAAGAGAAAACATAATGGTACACAGCAGTCTGGGAAATGTACACCATGATTATGTGATAGATTTAAAAGGCAACAAAGAACCAGGAAATGCTGCGATTGAGGAAAATATCATTCATCAAGGTCCTGCGCTCTCCTGCTGGTGGAGCCTTTATTACTTTCTCTTCATGCAGGAAGTGGGAAATAAACTCCCCACCGTCCTCCTGTGCCATCGCGCTCTCACCGCACTTTGTGAAATAAAACGAGCGATCCACGTGCACACAGGGAATCTCCTCCACTTCAGAGGTAAGTGTAGTCGGCATCGTTAGGGTGGTGGCGCGGCTTTTTTCCTGGTAGGTTAAAAACATGTTGCTGGTTCAAGTTTGGGCAGTGACGTGTGAAAGTTCAGAGAAATCACAGTTTGAATTCTTTCCTTTCCTCGCATGACTGACGTGAGGAAAGCGCAGTCGCGTCTATTTCTGAATGTTTCATGTTTTTTTATTGGCTTGGCTTCCTGCACAGAGCTGCGCGTGTGCAGGATACTGCTGAATGGCATGCTGGGTAATATTAGCTAGCTAGGTAGTCGTCTGCCACCAGCTGAGAGGCGTTATTGCTGATTTTTTCCTGTCTGAGGTCACTCCTGGCTGTGGGCGGGGCTTAACAATGAGCCAGGTGAAGGTGGCGTAACACTGCGGGCTAACAGAATGAGATCCTTTCAGCTGCTGACTTTGGCAGCATACATAAAATCTGCACTGGCAACAAATGAAATGTAAAAAATGACAAAAATAAAGACAAACTAAAGTGGAAATCAAAACATTTACAATTTTTCAAAACTAAAGTCTTGTTAAATGAAAATATTTCAATCATCAAAAGCATAAAAGAAAAATGTGAACAACAGTAAAGCGACAGCCGGCGCATCGGCGCCGTGCTGACATGTCACCGACATGTTTGATTGCGGGGACTCTGCTCTGGTCTTGCTTGTGTTTTCTGGTCAGTACGAAGCTACGAGGACCTGTGACTCCTGGAATAGTCCGTGCTGGTTGTTGTTTGAGCGCTCAGTCTCTGTATCGTGTCTAACACAGGAGGAGTGGCACGGAGGTGCAGTGGCTAGCGCTGTGGTCCTGGGTTCGGTTCCCTCAGTACTCCGCCTTCCTCCTGGGTGTCCTGTGTCTCTGTGGTAGCGTGTGATGCACTGGCAACCTGCCCAGGTATACCCACCTCTCACCCTATGACAGCTGGACAGCCCCCCGCCCCCGTGACCCTTAAACGGGAGAAAATGGGTGGATGGATGTTAGAACCGGGTCGTCTATCGGGAGGTCGTATGTCAGTAGCAAAGAGATGATCATTACCACTTTATTATAGTTAATGGATGAAGAGGAGTGATAGTGTTTCACGATGGCGTTGGCCTTTGACCCCTCTCGTGTACGCAGCTGGATCAAGATGAGTGGTCTGACGGCTGCGAGTGGGAGGAGGAGAGTCTGCGAGATAATGAGAGCGCAGCCTAAAATCATGTACAATATGTAATTTTATGTCGAAACAGTGATTTATGAAGATTTCAGCTGCGCTGATGATGCCCTTCTCTGATTAGTTCATAATGTTTGATTCAGATGGTTTAAAGGAGGCACTGATATCTCTTCCTGACTGTAAAACATTCACAGTATGTTCTATGGAAATAAACCCGTTCAGGCTGTTTTTCCTTTATTAAAGTCATATCTGGTGTGATGAGTACCTTCTGTTGGCCAGTGCTAACTAATGTTTGCTATAAATACTGCTGTGCTTCTGGCATCACTGAGTCAATACATCACTGATCTGTTATTTAATTATACTTTATTTGAGCATCAGTATCATTTCCATAACCCTGTATCTGCCCTGATCAGAGTGGCCGCTCTTTACTGAAAGTTCTGCTTTAAGTAAATCCTCAGCACTACTGTAGAGACATTAAATATATTTATGGATTTATTCATTTTGTTTTTATTTAATTCCTTTTGCCTGTGTGGAGCGGACGTGCACGCTCTCAGATTTAATTCAAGTTTGAGCTATTTGCATGTGACACGAGTCTTCCTGCTGTGCTGTTTATCGTACTGTACTTATATTCACTGCTTTATATCTTTTTTTATATATAAAGTAAATGGCTGGGACAGACTCCATCCATCCATCTCTTCAGCTCTTCAAATAAAACCATCGCAGACGCTTTCAAGAAATCCTGAAATAAATAGAAGGTTGGAGGTTAGCCTATAATTAGCTAAGACAGCTGGGTCAAGTGATGGCTTTTTACGTGGTTTAATTACCGCCACCTTAAAGGCCTGTGGTACTGTGGTTGCCTGTTAATAGAGATAAATTGAGCTTATTTAAGACTGACGTATTAATGAATGATTAGACTTGTGTGAATGGTTTTGTCTAAAAAGGGATGTGGTCTAAAAAAGAAGAAAAATATAAAGTTTGGATTGAGTTTGATTTATTTGTAGCTGGTCTGGGGGCAGATACCAGGTTTTTAGGGTTATTCTGTTGAAATAAATAATAAAGGTCTGTATTAAAATGAGTTGCAGGTCCATGCCTATTGTAAACAGTAATTAGATTGTGGGAACAAACCTGAGAGTGGCTCAATGGGACCAGTTGCCTGAGGGATGGTGCTTGACTGGGGACATGGCGGCTGGGTTGTTTGCTGACAACGTACGAGAACCTGCTCTGTAAGGGTGTAGTCCGGCCTTCCAGTCAAGTCCTAAAGTTGTCTGTAAATGTCACCCTGTAGTCGCTGCGACCTGACGACAGGCGAGTGAACCGAGACCGAGAATAGGAGAGTGTGGACGGTTCAGAGACTCAAGGACCGTCGAGAGATGGACAAAGTCTTGTTTAGCATCAGATACTGATACCAGATATTATTTGTTCAACTTAGGATGGTCCTGTATAATCTCTGGGATTTTACCAGCTAATACCAAGCATCAGGGACAGAGTATGTTAATGCCGTCTTCGTCCTGGAGTCTCCTGCAGTCACGGCTATGCAGGTCACAGAGCGACCTGGCTGTGGATGGATTGCGAGGCGGTGCGGGAGAAAAGCCAAGACCAAGATGAACGCAGGTTTCCTGGTGGAATTCCCTGCATTTTTAACGCAATTATCTGACCAATAACAAGACGACGGGAAATTCTAGAACGTTACTTATGAAGAGGTATCTGCGTCTGCGGGGATACCAAATATCACTTCAAATCAGCGATGCAGCCACCGTCCGATTAACGATTAGGTCGTGCCTTTTAAAGGTGGAAAGCTGACGAGCGGCGTGAGAAACGTCCTCGCAGACTTAACTTCCAAGTGTCCGGGGAGAGAAGAAGGTCGCGGATTAGAAGCGACCTCGGTGTAATCGCTGCATTCCTGTCCCACCATCCAGGCTGCGAGCGTGACTGACTGCTGCCAAGTGTGGCCTTATGTTTTCTGTCACCGTGCCAGCTGCAACATCCTCTGCAGGGCCCCAAAATGATGCATCTCCTTTGATACATTCTTAAGCACACATCAGACACAGTCAAATATTAATCTGCCGTGCTCGCTGGCCAAACAACATCTGTCTCAAAACATGAACTTACATTCTCAGTTTGTCTTTTTTGGCTTGCAAAAATATGCCCCTGCATCTTTAGAACATCCATCCACACAGCGATGCGTATGTTTGCGCAGTTATTTACCAATTCATAAAAATTCAAATACTCGGAATAAAATGTAGCAAACAGAGGAGCAACCATAAGCATGAAAACACATCAGATTTATTCTGCCTGCCTTGTTTACCGGTTCACGGAACACTGCATGCAAACAGAATGCAAATGCTTCTGATTGAATCAGGTGATGCCGAGGTAATTGTATTTGGAGAAATGTCCAAGATTTTTTTTTCATCATTATCAGTGGGGGGTTTTCTTTATGAAATCCATCTTAAACAAAAGCTATCATCACTCCCGAGCCTTGTGATCTTCCTTTGTCACATGCGGATGTGGATGCGTCTTTAATTTCCTTTCAATTAAAAGTAAATATACGCCTTTATTTTTTTCCCCCCACTGTGAAATCCAAACAAGAGGAGTCAACATGAGCAGACAGGTGAGGAATATTCATTTATATTTGCCTGCCATTTTCCTTTTTTTTTTTTATTGTTGATGCTGATGATGTGATTCAACAGGCAGCGGTGTGCCTGCGTGCCTTCGTGCCTTCCATCAAACACACCCACGAGTTTGTAAGCAGCGGAAAAAAAAGGAAAAGCGGGAGAGGAAAAAAAGAAATCCTCCCTGCCAGCTTGTCTTGTTCAGAGCTGGATGGGATAGACAAACAAACACCAAACAAGCGCAACACAACACAAACTTTACTTCATCATTAAATGGCTGTTAATCCGTGTCTCCCGTGGCTACAGTTGCTTTGATCAGAGCAAAATTGTCACAACTTTTTCCTTTCTTCTCGTCGTCTCATCGCTCGTAATTGACGGCGGTGTTTCTTATTGACAGTCCCGTTTAAACGCGCCTTACCTGTGCGCCGATGATATATCTGATAACGTGTAGGAAGGCTCATGCTGTTAATTAATTGGTAATTAAAATCATTTTTCCGTTTCTAGCATCAGTCTCGCTGACACTGATGGCGAGTAGCGTTAATGCAAGCCTTTTAATGGTTTTACTGCTTCTGCCTCCATTAATCCTCCTCATGCTCGTGGGTGTTTCTGCCGTAAAGCCGCCCGTCGGTTAGCGGACGCGTTTTGGAGCCTCAGCGTTAGCAATTTTTATTTGTGGAGCCAGAAGAAGGGCCTGAAAAGACTTCTTAGCTAGCATAAGTGGGGTCAGTTGAACACAACACCAGCTAAGACCTAGCAAGTTTTTCGAGGTTTATTAAGGTCCTTTACAGTACTCCGATATCTGTGCTCTAGTCTTCAATATACGCGAGACCCCCCACTCAAGACCAAGAGGAGATACAAGCCTGGCTCCAAGCCCAGATAAACGGAGGGTCATTTGGGCCATACATGCCATACAACACCTTTGGCAAATTAGAGAGAGCCAAAGGTACCTTACCTCAAACCACTCAGGTTAGGGTTAAATGTCTAATGCCACTGTTGACCCTCCGCCTCCACCATGGAGCACCTGATGGACACAGACTTAAATGCATTTGATGTCTTTATTTCATTAATGTTAACAGTTTTCTGCATTTTAAAGCCTCAGTGTTAGCATTGGGGCTGCTGCTGCCATGTTAGAGAGCGGGTAGAGTGCTAAGCTGTCAGCTAATCCTAGCTAGCTTGGTTGTACAGCAGCATCCACAGACTGTATGGGAGCATCACAGATACCTGCTAATCAACTCTCAGGAACATTAAAATATATATTGGATGGCCTGTTTGTACAGTGACCTCACAGCAACCATATTATTGGTCACATGATGTCATTAAAATACTCCAACAGTACAAACACGGTCCAGAAGTCCGGGTCAGGTGAAGCTAGCAGACAGCTAGCAGCTACAGCCGTCTGTGTCACTGTCCGCATGTCAGTCAAAGAGGCCACGCCCCCTATTAATGTGAAGGGGGAAATTATCCAGAGAGACCAAACAGTTTGTGTGTCAGGCTGTAAACATGGTTATTTCTGCTGTAACGTTTTGACACGAGACTGACTCACTGCTGCCTCTGCTGGACGTCAGAGGAACTGCAGCTGTTCGCTCTGTCTGTTTTCAGCCTGGGAGACTGCGGAGTGTTCAGAAGTGCTTTTGTTTCTGTTCATATCATCACTGCTGCTTCTCCCAGTAAATAGTGCTGCTGAGCAGCAAATCCTCGGTGTTTACTCTGTTAAAATCCTTTTGCACGTTTGGCTTCCGTCACACAAACTGCATCCAAACTCGAATCAGTAGTAAAAAAACAACAAGACCAGATTAAATTTTCTCATTTCGCATCAGGAAGGACACTGGTTTACCTTAAGTAATACTGAGTCAAGGACTTGATTGAATTTCACTGATGTCGTTACGAGGTCACATTTCAGTGTGTAATATGATATAAATTTAGTTATCCCCCCTCGGTCGCTCCCTGCCCTGAGCCGGGGACTCTTCTCTGTGCTTTTAGTCTCGTTCCTGCGCTCCACACCACATGATGGATGGTTCCATCCTTTACAAATGTTTCATTGCATCTGTCATTAGCCAGAGGTGGCACATGCATACTGGAAGAAGATGCATGTGTGTTGGCTGCCGGGCCACACATACAAACGCTGAGAATCAAACCTTGAATCCTCCAGTGCGCCGCTGTCTTTAAGGCTGCGGCAGAGGCCCGGGGTGAGTTATGGAGCGATATGAGCCTCCGCCTTTTCCCCGCTGCTGTTTTGTTGTTTTGACCCTGCGCTACGGGAAGACTTTTTTATTTTTTGAAAAACAGATCCCGGCTGTCCTGGATGGCTTTCAGGGTGGCGTCATGCGAAATGAAAAGAGGTGGCAGATTTTATTGAAGTTTGATTTAAAGAGGGGTGGGGTGGAGTGTGGAGGACACACAGAGGAAGAAAAGGCAGGAGAGGAAGATATCATAAATTATTTTACTCATATCCAGGCCTGCCGATGTATGCTGGTTTGGTAAATAATGCATCGCCTGGGTGCATAATTAGGACAACAACACTATTGTTTCCCCTCTCTCACTCACTCACTCACGCTCCCAGTTAACCGTTGTTGGATTCTTCCTCCTCCCTAATGGATGTGCGGGCCACCTGATTGATCTGCAGAATAAAGGCAGCACACCTTTTCCTTTTTTTAAGATTCACGTTCAGATGTAAATGATATAGGTTATCACACGAATTCTCATTATCATTTAGACACCAAATAAGCAAAGGTAATGTGTCCTAGAACACAGGAGGTGCATCACCCCGGTAATGTTTGTCACCAGCGATGTAGGTTGGCTTCATTACAGTGCAAATGTCCCCGCCACTGATTCTAACGCAATGTGACAAAATGCAAAGCGCTGTTAAAAGAAAAGCAGGAAAGAAGACGGGAGGAGGAGGAGAAGGAGGTCATTATTTAATATACGTGTCTGAGCGCGTGCATGCGCGCGCGTCTTCCTCTCTCGGCTTTCTTCGGCTGCAGATAACACCTTTTGGAAGAACTGCCTTGAAGCATTATCCCCCCAGACATGATACATGGCTAATCTTCAGCTTTGAGCCATTACGCTACATTTATCTGTGACCCCCTCTCTCTTTATATCATTACAGTTAAAGTCCATAAAAGTGTGTTTAGACAAAGATGAAGGCATTACCTGCTCAGAAACCCCAAGTGCTATTAGAGGCTTAGGCCCCTGCCGGTGTGCACTGGATATTAAATATCCTTTATCTTAAACTCGCTCTCTGTCTCGCAGCGCTCAAGGTAAGCTGATATCTCACTCTGCTCTGCCTTATATTGCCATAGGCGTAATAAATACACAGATATCAATGGGCCCAGTTTGTCCCGGTCTCAAACGATTATGTGAGCCCTGCCTCCCCTTTATGTAGTGGGAGTAGCAGGAGAGCTTTAATTTATTTCCCTGGGAAGGTAAGAACAGATATAGTTACAAAGTCAGACACAGTGGAAAGGAAAACACACACAAAGTCACACTGAACGCTCACGGCAATCACCCAACGAGGAGCCGAGTGGGACGCGGGCCATCATATCGCTGCGCAGGACAAAGAGTTGACTTTATTGTCTTAAGGACATGTGTAATACAAACCAGGCCTCCCCCGGTAAAGTCACAATCAGCAACACGGTCCACACTCGACTGGGTCCTTTTGTGTGTGCTTTCTAACCTGAGCCAAGCTGGTCACGTCACTGTACGCCTGCCTCTTTAAATCTGTGAGGCCATCGCACGGCAGCACAAAGGGACTCCACGTATCCCATTAAAGGAACTTTATGGCTTCTGGTCCGAGGGTGCTGGGATTTTTACCGCTATGTTTCTCTGTCATCTTTCATGCATTTGACACAGTTGCACTCTTTGTGTGCTACTACTGTATACTGTATACAGTACAATACAATACAGCACTGGCAGAAGTACAAACACAGTGTAGGTGACACCGTCTGGGTTCCTGAGGGTCTTCCAGAGTCTCCAAACTTTGTTTCACTGTGTGTTTATGTGTCTCAACACTGTTCTCACATCAGTCTTAAAGTTACAGCGTGTAAACATTTCTCTGTTACATGTTAGTTGGTTGAAGTGTGCCGCGTTTTGTTTTCTTATCCCTCCTGTTCAGTGAATAATTTGGAGGGGCTGTCAGCCAATAGAGATTAAACTTAGGCTACACACCATAACGAGCCGGATCCGCCCCAGAGACTTTCCCTATCTGCCAAAGGCTCTGCTGCTTACCTCAGCTGTAAATGTCCTGCTTTACTTATTCTGGAAGAGGCTTTAAAACTTTGTGAAAGGAGTCCGATAGGATTTGATGAGACAGACAAGCGCATTTCTGACTGCCATACTGATGTGAGCTGTTGAGGGTATGTGCATGTGTCATTAAGCGCTACTGTTTTTGCTGCTGTGAGCTACTATTAGCATCAGTTAGCTATTTTTAGCCTTTATTAGATGCTGTTTTCGTGCTGTTAGCATCTGTTAGCTATTGTTAGCCTTTATTAGCTGCTGTTTTTGTCCTGTGAGGTACTGTTAGCATCTGTTAGCTATTTTTAGCGTTTATTAGATGCTGTTTTCGTGCTGTTAGCATCTGTTAGCCATTGTTAGCCTTTATTAGCTGCTGTTTTGCTTTCTGTGAGCTATCCGGTCGTTAAGTCTGACGTCACTAGCCGTGTCTGGGCCTAAACTCCGCTGCAGGTCCATATATCAAACGATCACTATGGCATTACTGAGAGTTGAAAAACTGTCTAAAGTCTTTCATCTTTAATAAAATGATCAGCGTTCTGCTCTACCAGGTGTAACAATTGAGTTTATCATCCAGGCATCCATGAAAACGGAATTTATGACATTTAATGGAGTTAGATGTTAGAAGGAAGTTAGCTCGCTAGCTTCTATCTGAATACAATATAGCATGTCCTGACTGCGGGGTTTTGGAAACAAATTCAAACCTAAAGCTCTGTTATCACTTCCAACATAAATGAAGACAGAAAACTAAACAGCAGTGACGTTTGTAGGCTTACTGAAGTTTGGCTAGCTGGTGCTACGTGACCGCTAGCGACACAGCTATTTTAGCATAATATAAACAAGCTAACTTTTTTTCCACTCGATAAAAGTTAAAGTGAGTGTTCTCGGTGGTCAGGAACAAATGTAATCGCATGGCAGGATGCTGTAAACAGACCAAACTTCAGCCAGGAGAACAACTGAGATAATCCATCCACAATACGAGGTTAGTCATTCATATACTGCTGCATGGGTTGGGCTGTAGTTACATCCTAAGGTTTTAAAAACTGAGCTTAAATAAATGATTAGCGGTAATAAAAGCCGAGGGAGGTCAACAGTGATCACTGACTGTTTTAGGAGCTTTTTGAGATTAAATAGAAGAAAATACATAACATTAAACATGTTAACAACACAAAAGCCATATTAAACGCAGACTACTTTAGGCCCGGAAGTAGGATTCGTCACGTCATCACTTAACGACCGGATTGTTAGTTTCTGTCAGCTATTGTTAGCCTTTATTAGCTGCTGTGAGCTACTGTTAGGTTCTGTTAGCCATCGTTAGCCTTTATTAGCTGCTGTGTTTGCTGCTGTGCACTACTGTTAGCATCTGTTAGCTATTGTCAGCCTTTATTAGCTGCAGTTTTTGCTGCTCTGACCTACTTTTAGCATCTGATAGCTATTGTTAGCCTTTATTAGCTGCTTTTTTGCTTGTTGTGAGCTATTGTTAGTTTCTGTCAGCTATTGTTAGCCTTTATTAGCTGCTGTGAGCTACTGTTAGGTTCTGTTAGCCATCGTTAGCCTTTATTAGCTGCTGTGTTTGCTGCTGTGCACTACTGTTAGCTTCTGTTAGCTATTGTCAGCCTTTATTAGCTGCAGTTTTTGCTGCTCTGACCTACTTTTAGCATCTGATAGCTATTGTTAGCCTTTATTAGCTGCTTTTTTGCTTGTTGTGAGCTATTGTTAGTTTCTGTCAGCTATTGTTAGCCTTTATTAGCTGCTGTGAGCTACTGTTAGCTTCTGTTAGCTATCATTAGCCTTTATTAGCTGGTGTTTTTGTGCTGTGAGCTACTATTAGCGTCTCTTAGCTATTTTTAGCCTTTATTAGCTGCTGTTTTTGTGCTGTGAGCTACTGTTATCATCTCCTAGCTACTTTTTAGCTTTTATTAGCTGCTGTTTTGTGCTATTAGCATCTGTTAGCTATTGTTAGCCTTTATTAGCTGCTGTTTGATCATGTTAGCCTCTACTTACTACTTTTAGCCTCTGTTAGCTAGTGTTAGCCAGCGTTAGTGAAACTGTCTTTGAAGTGGATGTAAAATTGTTGAACTCAGATGCTTAGTGAATAAACTTGATGTGAGAATGTTATCATACTATTTATCAGAGGGATAGCGTGATTTTTATGTCAAACATTAGCTGGCATAATGTTAGCTTATAACCATCTGCTGTTGTTATTTTGCCAGCTCTTGTCAGCTCTTATATGCTTTTCTATGTTTATACTTCGTTCTGTACCTGTTTGATTTCACCCGGTCCTTATAATGGTGTGTAATCAGTCAGTTTGCGTTTAGCTTTCCTTAAATACAATGCTACTACTGCACATTCACCTAATGTATATAATATATAATGTTCTTCGTCTCTCCCCCCCCCCTTTTGCACAAATCGAGGAGCGTATCAGGTTACAATTTCACTGTGTGTTATACTTGTATAACTATGCATGTGACGAATAAAGAACCTTGAACCTTGAAATAAAAATTCTTTAGAAATCACTGCCGACCTTCAGGCCACTTAAAAGTTTTTTTTTTCACTTCCAGCATGACAAGCAAGTAAAGCAGGCTTTATCACAGACAGCGCACCATCCCCATGATTAATCATATTCGCATATGGCAATCAACTCGAAGATGGACATCTGGAGGTAAAACAGTATTAAGTCAGAAGTTTGTCTCTTTTGAATAATGTTTTAACTTCTGTTCTGCTAACTCCTTTAGCCTTCATATATGTGTGAAAACAGTTAAGCTAACAGAAGGTGCACAATTTGACCTTTACTGAATTCAATGCCCAATGTGGAGGGTCATGTTAGGCTTGTGGGTGCACGTTGGAGAGTAAAAACCTTAGCCAGCTGCTGGAGCTGTTGGAGTGGTGCCGCTAACCGCGATGTCCAGATCAAAGTTTTGAGATTTCAGAAAACTCAGATCCTGACTGTCAGACATGTTTAACAGAGCCAGGAGACGACTCAGCATGAGCTCTGTTTGACTGATGGATGACAGTAAAAAGCAGCTGAAACAATTCCTGTGTGCACACACCTTTAGCCTCCTCCCGCCCCTTCCTAATCTGTCCCTGGGGTTTTTGTCTCTGTAACGTTAACAGTGAGCGCGCAGCCTGCTGGACGTTTAAGCTGAATTCTGCTGCCTGCTTTAGTCCTGCTGAGCGAATTTCCGTTCGGGCTTTATGTCCCTTTACTGGAACAACTGTATTTCTTTCCCACTGCTCCGAGTCACTTTCACAACTTTCATTACCTCTCTGAGGGCAGGCGGAGCGCGCCGGCGGGGGAGATGGGTGAATATCGCCTAACTATAACCCGCCGTCCCCAGAGTGTGGAGGTCAATGAGATTAACCTATAGCTCCGTTTTCCTTCATTACGCACTCCAAATTACACCCACTTACAGACAAGAGACAGAAAGAGGAAATCGTATATGGGCTGATATCTATTTAAAATCTAATCCCTTTGGGTGAATTGCTCAGCCTTTCCATTTCTCTTATGTTTCTGCCTATTGCCTCCGGGCTCCGCTGTGCCGTGGTGCGCTGCGGCACCGTTCAGGAAGGTGCTATAACCTCGCCCCTGTTCATATTAACTTTAGATTCATCTGCGCTAATATAGGAGACACTTAGGATTATAACTCCCTCTTTTCTGCTGTTATTGCTCAGTTAAACATTACACGCTCGTAGCCTATTGCTCCGCTGGCATGCGCTCGCTCGGGTTATTTACTGTT
The DNA here is from genome assembly GCF_965226115.1 of Aulonocara stuartgranti. Lineage (NCBI taxonomy): Eukaryota > Metazoa > Chordata > Actinopteri > Cichliformes > Cichlidae > Aulonocara > Aulonocara stuartgranti. Next base: position 1,149,617 of record NC_138939.1, on the reverse strand, counting down.
GCTTCTTTTTCTAAGTGGGAGATTATCAGCGTCCAGATTGTCTTTTGTCCTCCCCGCTGCCCCGCCGTGTTTGGTGATTTAGCAGAAACGTATTGTACTGAGTTGTAAACACTATGTGGAGGGAGGATATATGTCCTGGTTTAGTGTTTCCTGTCTGTCGCTGAGGTTTGGCTTGGAATCTGGAGAAAGAGCAATTGTTCGCCAACAAGCAACCACAACAAGACGTTTTATTATAGCTGACCCGCTCTCTGTATACAGCTTCTATAGCATGACGGATGCACGGCGCTCTTATCCGGGGAGACTCCGACGTGGTGCTCTGCAGGGACGCTGCCCTAATCAGATTTCACAATTTTGTTTTTGAATGTGGCTCACTTTAAGAATAATGTTCTCCATGATGTGTCGTGCAAACACTGCTCGGACAATAAGATAAACACTGGCTATAAACACGCTCTTTGATATGCAGCTAAACCGAGCTCCGACTGGATTATCTGATCCCAAACTGCAGGTGCACGGGTCGACATTTCATATGTCACAGCCAACAGTCTGGAAAATGACAGCATATACAAAACACAGGAAAGTTGCTTGGATAGAGAGGAAGTTAAAATGTGGCAGACATTATATACAGAGGGGTGGGCGGGGGGCTGCTGCCCGTTGCTCCATCCACCTTTGTTTTCAGCGGTTTCAGAGATGACTCACATGCTTCAAAGTCTTCTTTTGTGCCGTGTTTACTTTATTTTTTCTTTTGATAAAATTATATTTATTGGAGCCACTCGAGCGTCCTCACAGGCTGCAGGAATCAAACTTTCCATCTCAGCGTCACGCTGCTGCTGCTAGTTTTCAGCCTTTTATAGTGAATTTCATCTGAAAGCCGAGGACGATGGATTTTTGCTCTTTACTGCTGATTTTTAAAGATTCAGTCACCTCTAACCATCTCCTCTCGACAAGTGTTCTCCCAATGACTGAGTTGGTGGCCAGGCCGCTCTGCAGAGAGTCCACGTCCTCCATCTCAGACTGCAGCTGGTCCTGTTCTGTGAGCCGGGAGGGGGCGTGGTCAGTTTAACCAGAGCATGCCGCAGGCTGAGAACCTGGAGAATAATCGCTGCTGTCTGCTACAACTACAATAATAAACGTTCGTGTGTCTCAGTCATTCAGACCTTTGAAAGGTTACCTGTAACCACAGGTGTGGTAAGGGTCAGCCACAGAAACCAGGGCAGTGCCTTAGGTGGGTCTTTATCACGTTTATGGTTTGGTTTTCATGTTATCTGCTAAATTGATCAGTGATGCAGCCTCCAACTGAGGTTGTAAGTGATCACATGCAATTTATAATTTATTTAAAATTATATTTACCTATAAACCGGCACACTAGAATAAGGGGTAAAAGTAATTATACTGAAAATAAATCAAAGTACTGCATGAGTCAAGTATTTTTCATTTTTATAGTAATTCTGAGGTAAAACAAACAAATTGTCATAAGTACTCTGTACTTTACGGGACACAGACGAGTATTATGGAGTGGATTAATTCGGCCTTTTTACATCTTTACTTCATTATGCTGATGTGTGTGATGGATGCTCTGTTAGTCCTTTTATTTTCTCTGTGTGACCTCATCATGATGGAGCCAAGGAGTGCTTCCTCTTCAGGCAGGAAGAAGATCTTCAGTGTAAGATGGAGAAATATTGTTTGTTTTCCTGCAAAACTAATGATGCAGTACTTAAAATTACTTACAGATTTCATGCATTAAATATAGTTACTTATCGTACCGATCGTGGCTCCAGAGTTGGCAGTTCGTCTTGTAATTGGAAGGTCGCCGGTTCGAGCCCCGGCTCGGACAGTCTCAGTCGTTGTGTCCTCGGGCAAGACACTTCACCTACTGGTGTTGGCCAGAGGGGCCGATGGCGCGATATGGCTGCCTCGCTTCTGTCAGCCTGCCCCAGGGCAGCTGTGGCTACAACCGTAGCTGCCTCCACCAGTGAGTGAATGAATAGTGGCATTGTAAAGCGCTATATAAATCCAATCCATTATTACTGACACATGACCTAAAATTAAAGTATCACTTATTGTTTCCTGTACGCACATCATCACATTGCAGGCGAGTGTGTGCTGTATTATAAAGTGTAGATGTGAACATTTCAGATGCATCACCTGCTCTGCCACTAACTCGTGCTCTGGTACAGGTTAACCATTAGAGGAGTGGATCTGGAAGTGCCTCGGAATTCTTTCAGGAGGAACAGTGCTGCGGATGTATGGAATACCTGGATAAGATGGAAAGAACTAAAAAGCTCTGTAGTCGAGTACAAAAACCAAAATCAGCCAAACAGGAATACTGTGAGAGACTAAAGAAGTCGACTGGATGAGTGAGTCTCAGATTGTGCATGGAGACAGCGATGAGCTCTTTGGCCCATCGAGACCACCTCCTCTTTACCCGTACACATCGGTACATAAGACGTGGTGTGACAGGAGTAGCTGCTCGGGCACAGAGCGCCCTCACTCACCTTTGATGCTCATTTAGTTTCTAAGCAGCCTGAAATGTGATGGAAACCTTTGAGCCCAGCGCGGAGCGTCGGGGGTTACTGCTGGGTGGATTTCAGAGGGGAAAGACGAAAAGCAGCTGAAGCCACGAGCAGAGTGTGATCGGTTCATAAAACGTGCATCAGCAGTTTTACCTGAAGTGGATCCAGGGGGTAGCGGGTCCACTCTGCAGGTTACCAAGGGCCCCTGTGTTCCTGTTTTAAGGTTTTCCATAAACAAAAGGCAGCTGTGATTATAAGGACACATCGTGAGCGCGCTGCATGCCTCGGCCTAAATTGATGCTGTAGTTTTAATTATTTTACGCTCTTATCTGCGCTTCCTCTAAGCTGAAAGTTTAGGGAGCCATTATAAATTGTTCACACTGACCAAATATCTTGTCCTCCATCAGCCTCGGCTTTACTTGCAGGGATTTTTGCTCAGCTTTTGGTTAATTAAAGCATCTGGACTCTGTGCTCTTTAAAGCTGCGTCCACTTGTAGCAAGCGTCACACGGACGTGCCCCCTGCATAGTAATTATCATTAAGAGCACAGCTCAGATATGGACGGCGACAATAGGAAGCCAGCTCGGGATTATCTGAACAGCGGCGCCGCCGATGAGCACGTGCGAGGTTTATCACTGAGAGATGGCGTGACCGATGGAGCGTCGTCAGGGTGGGTGTGACAGAGGAGGCAGTAACCTGGCTCGTGTAACTTCCTGGTTATGAATCGCCTCCGTGGAAAGGTCAGCGCCATGACAACCCTGTAATGGATGTCACTGACGTCCAATTAAGTTCTTTAAAAAAGGCGCCTCGTTGCGTGCTTATTAAATATAAACGGGCTGAATCAAAAGTCCAGGCCCTTCTCCTCCGACTCGGACAACCTGAAGCATTTCTTCTGTCTTAATTATTCATGCTGTGGATTTCAGGGGTGAGGGGGAGCTGAACACAAACAGGCAGACGCTCATATTTTCAGACATTTCAAACCTTTTCCCCCTCACTTTGTCTGTGCGGATAAATAGAAGTGAGCAAAGAACAACACTCCTGTGCTTTGAGAAATGCAAATATTTGTTGCCAGGTTGCTGAAGCTTTCTTCCTCAGATCTCTCTCACTGTCTCGCCCGGTCCCCCCTCCTCATACCCACACAGCTACGTTGAGCAAACCGGTGCATGCAGTCAGGTGGTGAATAGGAGGGTTTTCTCCGTGTGTTATTCGGCCCTTTGATGCACGCATGCAGAAGCTTCCTCCGGTCCAACAGGAAAAAGTCCTCTCACTTTTTAAGCCTACCTTTGGTTGAACTTGTGCTTCTCTTTTTTTCCTCCACGTCTTGTGTATCCACTCTGAAATTATAGATGGGGATAATAATAATAATGTCATTTTGCACCGGAATCTTAGTCATTACCTGCAGTAAAGTGCTTCTAATTGATACCACCAGAGAGATAATGATTACAATGCCCTCCAGGAACATATTATTGCAATATTAACCTTTGTATATACTTTTATGCAGAAGACTGTGCCACATTAAGGGATCTCTAAATCTTACTTGTGCGGTATAATGCCATTACAAAAGAATGGATACTCGGAGGTGTGCCCTTTTCCTGATTAAGTGTGTCCAGGGGTTTGCAGCCATCTCCGGGAAATGGATGACAGGGAAGTGCAATTTCCACCATCTTCCTCTTCTCTTACAGGTTAAAGCTTTGCTCCCACCTGCGCTCGAGGAATAACCTTTTCCTGCTCCCATGCTTCTCATGTGTGCGGTATGAATCGCACGTCTGAATGTCATTTGTGCGTCTGCGTTAGTGTACGCGTTTCCGCGTACATGCCCGATATTTGACCATCACGCTGCACAGCTGCTGCTGCACCACACTCGGCCGGAACCCCCAGAAACAAGACGCCATCCAAACTGGCCGCTATTTTTGGACACGGCGCCGTTTTCCACCGTAATTGGCCCACGCTGAGGCCACGGTCCTTGCTGTCGGCCGTGCCGCGGCGCTGCGTGCGTGAGCATCCGGTGACGTGTGCTTCCCCGTTAAAGGTGTGTGCAGGACAGAATGAAGAGGCAGCAGTGACTGAAACCCTGTGAGCAGAGAGAGCGAAGCACTGCTGACAGAGAGCAAATGAAAACAAATGAATTCAGGCTGGTGTGTGTGTGTGTGTGTGTGTGTGTGTGTGTGTGTGTGTGTGTGTGTGTGTGTGTGTGCGAGTAAGAGAGAGACTCATGACACAGTCCACAACAGCTCCTTAAGACCTGGTGACACAGGACAGGAAATTGGGATATCTGAATACTCCCCGTTGGCTTGACCTCACGTTGGCTCCCACCCACGCTCTCCTCATCTGCAGTAGCCGTCTTCAGCCTCTGGTGGGCAGCATGTGGTGCTCGGGCCTCACAGAGGGTCGCAGAGGCCTAATCGTGGTGGAGCTGCTCTTAGGATTTATCCCACATGCATGCTGTGTTAGTTAACATGAAGTCAAGTTTGAAGGGTTCAGCGGGTAAGCAACGGTCATTCAGGGCTTTATTTGCTAAACAGAGGCTGGCCTTGATAGAAGAAATGACACACACACACACACACACACACACACACACACACACACTTATTTATTTATTTATTTATTTATTTATTTATTTACTTATTTTCTTATGTCAGAACTCGTAATGTAGAAATTTGATATCAGAAAAGGTGGAACAGGAGAGAAACTAAGCGGAGCAAAGTTAAGAGTTTGTGATGTGCTTTGATGGATTTGGGTGAACAATTTTAAAACAAGAGAAATGATACGATCGTGGTTCCCAAACGTCTTTAACCCTCTAAGACCCGAACTCTTCCACAGCAGCATTTTTAATTTCTCTTTGATATTTGGTTGGGGCCCGATGAATGTAAAAACAAAGAATTACCAGATTTTATTTTAAGAAAAATAAGAGCCACATATGAGGATATTTGTTTAAAATTTTGATAGAACAGTGGCAGCATAATGTCCTCGTAAGTGGTTATCAGGCCCTAGGAGAGCAAAGTTGAGTATTTTGGTCTAAATAACCCAAAATGTGACGTCTACATATGTGGACGCCAAGGATCAAACATGTAGCACCTAATCACAGCAACAGTCACCTCATAGTGCTTGTAAGCTACAGACCCTACAGTAATACTGTGAAAAACCCAACAATCACATGACCCCCTATGAACGAGCTCTTGGTGAGAGTGGAGAGGAAAAACTCCCTTTTAACAGGAGAAACTTCCAGCAGAACCAGGCTCGGGGAGGCTGGTTAGCGATGCCCCCAGCGGGGGTGTAACTAAGGGAGGGTTCATGTTGTCATGATCCAGGCCTGACTACTGCTTGAAACAATTCATTGTATAAATGAAAATCTGAGGCCGGGAGCTCCGACTCGCCGCCGCGGTCCCAACACTTTTAAAACGACTCTCGCTGCCTGTTTTAAATCACCAGGATGTGGTCGAGCTCTGTTCTAAACGATTTTTATACCCTCAGAGATTAAATGCAAGCTTTCTATTCTTCTCTCATATTATTTGTGTTTTCATGTCTTTATGTCACGTCGGGGTTTTTAGAAGTACTTCACAAATAGACGTTATTATCCCCGGGGCTGAAAATGAACGGGCTTATAACGGGCACGGTGCATGACATGTCCAGGTTGTGCACTTCCTGCCTTAAGCTGGATAATCTTAAGCCACCCTGTGACCCCGCACAGGATAACCTGGTACGGACGATGGATGGATTGCCTGCTTCAATGCAGTGCCAGTTTGTCATAGGGTTTTCTGGGGCGTCGTGACACATGTGTCCCAGAGTCAGGCTAACTTTCTGAAGAATACAGAAGAGTAAAGGGAGGAATTTGTTGTTTCCTGGATCCTGACGGCTCCTCTCTTTGTGACATCACGCTGACTGACTGAGCATCACCATACTGTGCTATTGTGCCAAACCAGTGACATGGGCAGGGGGTACAACAGCTGTATTTACTGTGTTGGTGGCGGTGCCAGTAGCGTTTGTCCAGCTCCCTGCCGTACGTCATCAGCAGCAGCTTCTTCTCTAGCTGCGCGCAGGAAAGTGTACCTGCTCCTTATTTCCAAGGCTAGGAGATGCAGAGATAAAGAGTTTGCCAGGAATTTATTTTTTGTGTTTAGTATTCATCTCATAGTTGTAACACGAGGCTCACTTGTCCTTGACTGCTTGTTACAAATAACCCACATAATTCCCACAGGCTCAGAGATAATTCACTGATAATTTAAGGCATTGGTACTGAGTTGCCTTTTCCACACACACACACGCAGAAATCAGCACATTCCTTCTCATTGTTCTCCCGGCGCTCCTGAGCTGACACCAGTTAGCGTCTCTTTTGTTCTGGGTAACGGGAGACTGTCGCTGAAGTGTACACAGAGGTTAGTGCCACTGAGCTCTTTTGTGGTGCGGCAGCACCTTTGCTTCATCTCTGTTCACGTCTCAGACACATCATCTCTGGTTTAAGGAAGAGCTGCTCAGTCAGGTGCTGCCACAGCTCAGAGACCTGCATTTCTTCTCACGCTCACACTGTTTATCAGCACCGTCACAACACGTTTAAGGCAGCATTTTTATACCGGGGCACCATAAAGAGATTAATTTTAGTGGTAGTCTTCCCACCGGGGAGTGAATGTAATCCTACAGCATTACAGAAAAAGGAGATGAGAAGGAGGCGTGGAAAGGAGTCCTCCAGGACAGGATCGGGAAAGAAAAGGGAAAGAGGAAAACGCAGGGTTTGAAAGGAAAAGAGGAAGTGAAAATATGGGCGAACACGGGCAGAAGAGTAATCACGTGTGTCCGGCGGAGGTCACCACTGGTCTGCAGGTTCTAATTATGTGCTAATAGCCACTGAGGAGGTCATTTGCAGCCATTAGCCAGTGCCTGTAGGTAGTTAACGGCCCACAGCATAACCCGGCCTCCTTAATGTTCCCTACGAGGCCGTTAGCGCTCTGTCACTAGCCAGCTAGCTGCCTCGTTACTGCGATTAGAAACCAATTGATAGGTAATAGTAAAATATGATAGCACACTATCCAGGAAATATGGACTGTGGTGGAAAGGTGAGGGGACAGGAGACGGTGAGCTGGAGAGTGTCTGGGAGCGTGAAAACATCCAGATGTGTTCGCTGTGGAGGAGCCAGCGTCAGAGTCCCTCTGACTGAGGGACCGATTGATCTGTGATTAGTTCCAGTTTGTCTCTGATTGGTTTGGTTTTTCAGAAAAACACTTTTACACTGTAGGTAAGTGATTCAAGCCTGCTGTGTGTTGTCACCTTGAAGTTACTCAGTTCAGACTCGGGAGCTGGTTAAACCTCCCCCCAGCATATTTCTCTGAGGATGACGCCAAAAACACCTGCGACTCATTTTAACTGCAGCTCGTGGAGACGACCTGTAGTGGTCACCTCAGGGGTGGAGGAGGAGCAGCTCGGACTAAAGCCTAGCTTATACTCACGGACAGCTGGAGACCCAGCGGCAGAATAACCTTGCCTGTTATACTTGTTGAAAGTCCGGTTGACACCTGTGCGCATGCTGGAGCATGTTATTTTCCAGTCACAAGAAACAGGCAGGCGCGTGGACCTCCACCCGGAAAGCACGATTCCCACTTCAGGCTCAGGCGAGACGCCCTTCGGAATCTCATTTCCATCCTGGACGTCAGCTCGCGGTCACAGCAAGGATGAGAGCGCAGGTTGTCTCTCAGGTGGTAGGCCGTCCCCGCCCCGAGCCTGGTTCTGTGCGAGGTTTTTTCTTCCCGCTGTCGCCGAGTGCTCGTTCATAAGGAGGCATCTTTACTTTTCACTACAAAGCACCTTGAGGTGACCGCGGTCGGTGTTATATGAACAAAAGTAAAGTGAACTCTTCGCGGAGCGGTGCGGCGTCCACGTCTGCTCCACCCTTTGAGAACCGTGGCCTGGGAGGTGCTCTTCCTCCTTCGGCGTTCGGTGAAGCACATTCCAAAGCTGACCACATGTTTGCCAGGTTTCCCCAGTGATGAGCTCCTGTGGGAGGACAGTCTTGAATAAAACCAGGGGGGGCCTGAAGCTTTTCACATTTGTGCGGACGGTCACAAAAAGCAAGTCGTGTCCAAACAGAACAAACAGATCACATTTCCTCTCCGTCTCCTCGCTGAGAGCGAGCTGGTACGCTCGGGGAGGGGGGGTCCCTGCTGTGACTTGAGTGTAATAGCCACACACAAGAGGCCCAAACTGGGGCTGTGATACGTGAACACATAGAAATCAAATCAGTATCAAAACAAGGATATTCTAGACCTACTATGTGGAACATTGTTCTTAATCAATTAGAGTCAGATGGTTTCATTTAAATATATTTTATTTTTGCTCCGGGCAGACATTGATTCATATGATTTAAATTAAAATCACACTGCTTATCGGTCAAAGGCAGTATACTTCCTGCCGCTCCGCATTCATCAAGCCCAGACAAGTTTGATCTTGGGTATACGCCGTATCCGGGCAAATAAAGAAGTATAGCTCTCCCCGAAGAATCGCACATTTGTCTGTGATGAAACCTCAGGCCGGCCTCTAAATATTTGCCCGTGCTGTATTTGTGCGAGCGTTTCATTAACGATCAGAGCTGACAAACACGCACACTCGTTGACCCCAGTCATCGGGGGAGCGCCCGGGACGGTAGTGTGTGTGTTCGGTGTGTATTTGTTGAAAATGTAAATGCCTCACATGAGGAATTGATGTCAGCGGCGGAGGAGACGGACTGCAGTGGAAATGGATCTGGAGCGGTAAACATTTTCCATAGCGGCGCTCCTGGCTGTTATTTAAGGCCCTGTCAGAACTTGAAAGTGTAATTGATACAAATTCTAAAGTTTAATTTTTAAAGTTTACAGTCAGGGAGGGTTCAGGGCTTCAGATTGTTTAAAATTGCACTCACTCCCTTTTCATTATAGCAGGATAGTCTGAAAACATTTGTTCATCAAAGGCCTGCTACAAATTAGACTTTGAGAAACTCAATTTGAAGTAAAGAAAAGCATTTCTTTTCCTCCGGGGGAAGCCAGAGTCTTGGCTGTGTTTGCATTTAAATCTAAACTGGGCACAATATGTGGCTTTGGAGATGCATGCAGTCATCACAGCGACACACACACAGACAGAGACATGTTTCCCTCAGCGGCAGAAAACCTTGCTGTCATATTGCACCCATGCTCTTACACTGTTGTATCTGCTCCCAGATGAAATTAGCACGAGGCCTCTGGAGATGCTGACGAACAGGAGGCCATGTGGTAAATCTGGGCTCGGTGCGGGGCGGGCAGACACAGAGAGGCAGATCGAGATGGCCGGAGCGGTGGAATAACATCTTAATCTATCTGAGAGGCAAACAGTGGCCGGTCTGTTTTTGGAGCACGCTGTCTTGGATGACTCCCAAGCAGAGGGGCAGGGAGCGGAGCCATCTTCAGCTGCTAGTCACTAACATGGCAGTAATAAGGCAGCGATGACCCTCCCAGGACTGCCGGCCAACACTCCCTCTGCCTCCTCTCCCTTCAGCACAAACGCACACACACAGAAAGGCAGCCTGTTCGACCGAGCCCTGAATACAGGACGCCTCCAAACTCTGTCCTCCCGGCTCGTTTACCGGCTCGCGGTCATTTTGAAAGGAGCCGTTAGCGATGCCGAGAGGTCGTTTGAACGTGGCTGAGCCGGGTTGAAAACGCACCTGACACCTGTCGGAGCCTGAAGTGTCGTCTGCTCTGACCTCACACTAGTAATATTATTTTCTGAAACTAAAAGTAGATTTTGTGGCAATTTGTCACATACATTGCTTCTCCTCTCTAACTTTGAAATAATCCAGACGTAATTTGATCAGAGGCTTTTTATTTTTATTATTTAGCATCATCAAACTCACACCTTGAATAAATTCAAATAAGATAAAGGGAGTGAAACTTTCTTTTTAAAATTTACTGTTAAATTCATCACGTTTGTGTGTCCCGGGTTGGTTTCAAATAAAAGACTTGGTGTTTAAAGTTTATAAAGGTTTGTAAATGGTTAAAACCATCAGAGGGACACACCAGGCCCTGAGCAAAACCTGGTTACAGTGAAAATACGATTAATGTAAAAACATCCACCTTTTGCAGATTCTTGTTTTGGGGCTTGCTTTGCTTTGACAGCGTCGTGGGTGGATTGTCCTGCGTGTGGTTTCGAGCATCCATGAACACCGGATGGCTTTTAGAGCTGAAAGTGCTGATTGTCAGACTGCCGACCCCACTGTGGACGTCTGGTTTTTGCCTTTGCGTGTCTTTTCTTTGCTAGCAGGAAAAAAAGAGATGAGAGTAAACACGTGTCTCACTGTTGCATGTATATCACGGGACTGATGATAAGGACACCGGCAGCTTTGATGAAATGTTGTTATTTTGTGCTTCTGGGATGTAAACAGCTGGCTGATGAGGGCGTGCCGCAGGGCTCCATCCTGGGACCACTCTTTCATTTAAAATACAGAGAGTTTTGGTGGTAGTGACGTTGACTATAATCAGCTTTTAAACCCTCTGCAGTTTGTTCTGTATGCTAATAAAAGTAAAGTAATTAACACCACTGAATCTCTCACACTGAATCGGTGCCTCAGTACAAATCCTTGGGCTGTTATTTAATATCTGACCCTCTTTTATGTCTCACATTAAGAAACACCTTCAGAGAAAACTCAAGTTCAAGCTGGATTTTTCTTTTGTTTGAGGTCAGAGACGTCCTGCTTTCACTCTCTGTCAGTGTTGGATTATTGTGATATTTATGCATTTGCTGCATACTGTCTATTGTGGACGACTGAGAGTCATCACCAGCACTGAAGCTTGTACTCACCCTGCCAGATTATATACCGCAGCTAAATCAGTGATTTGATCTGCTTTGTCCTTCCACACTGTGATATTCTTATTTACAGAGATATTCTGGGTCTCACTAACTGACCTACATCCAACAGAAAACTGTCCCAGCACTGTTTCTTATTTCCAGCTGTCCCTGGATCTATTTCTGATTTTATTGACTAGTTTTTTATTATTATTATGTAAATTTGTTGCTCCAAAAAAATCAACAAAATCTTAGTTCTTCACCTTACATGAAGTTTAGGTGGTTTTCAGTCATCATGTGAGACAGTCCGACAGTCCTGTCATCACAGTGTAAATGTTTCCTGATTTCAGATGCTTTTGTATTTTCCTCCTTAGCTAATGTAGATTTTTGTTCGTGTGTTTATCATGTTTTGCTCTAATTATTATTATTATTTTTATTTTTATTTTTTAACCTCTGGAGTTTTATTAAATTTAACATAAAAAATATAATTAATAAAATACTTTTGTTTGCCATTTTTATTAGATAAACTGATTAAATAATGGGAAATATTTTAAATTCGTCTGACTAATTTATATTAAAACCATCGTAGTGATTTTCGGTTTAATTGTCCGGCGTGCACAGGCCAGCGTGTCGGTGTGTGTCGCACACGTGCACGCGCTGACAGTCCACCTGCACGCGTGTTTCTCGCGCTTCCACGTCGCCGTGCGTCGCGGAGAACAACACGAGTTTTGCGCATTGTTGTAAATTTGCATGCTCAAGTCCATATGGCCACTTCCTTTGGACCTGCTTTCCCAGCGCCGAAGGATTGTCAGGCCTGTCAGCCGATAAAGAATCACTTGACTTGCTATAACAAGTTCAAAAGGAGCTGATGACGCGCTGTTGATCCATGGAGAATCGGTAAAAGAAACACCCCTACTGCTCGCTGCTATCACTCCCATAGAGATAGCCCTGTTATTGATGGGGAATGCTTATGCTAATTTCTTGGGGGGAGGAGGAGGAAAAGTTTTTTATTATTATGTTGGAAAATGCTCAAGAAAAACGAAGAAAAGAAAGTGAATTCCGTGGGAGCATTTAGGAGCAGCATGGGAATCAGATTTTCATAGCGCATAATGAGGCAGCGAGCTGGTCCACTAATGTGTCACAGAGCTGCAAATATCTTTTAAAAGCAGGCTGCTGGCGGCTAGGGGCTGGCACGGGATGTTACAGCCTCTCTCGTTTGCCCCGTGGTTGGGATGAAAGCTGCTCGCCGCAGCTGCGTGTAGATTTCACGCGGTGAAAGTTGTCTGCGTGGAATTCAGAGAAGACGTAGAGGTGTTTGACTCCTGCGCGCTGTCACACTGACCGCTTCCATGTTCCTCGGCGTGACACAAGCAGCACGCAGAGGGGAGAAGATCACGAGAGCAGTGGCTGGGAGCTGGGAGGGGGGCTCTTCTGAATATGACCCCCAGATACCCCGCTGTGGGCCCACGTCCGGTTCCGCGGACATCTGATAGCATCTCAGGCGCTGACATTAATGCCTCTCTCGGTTCGACATTTTGAATAATCGAGGCTGTCTGCCGTCATCCCGCCACTAGCTGTCAGCAGCACCGCCTGCCTGTCTGTCTGTCCGTCCGTCTTATCGTGCTCTTACATTGTAGAAAACAAGCTGTCCGTACAAGAGAGCACTTGATACTTTTTTATTATTACCAAACCGTTCCCATAATTACCCCATAATCATTATATAATCCTTTAACAAAGCCTCCATTGAAGCCCTGTCTTTTGTCAAGGCTGGGACACTGAATCTATAATTGCATTATTCAGTCTCTTCCACCCCCCTATAGAAGCATAATATATCCAAAGCACCGCGCACAGGCAGCCTGTAGTTGCAGTCGAGCCAGTGCGCGACGTCTTTCTGTCATGTGTCCTTTTTTTTCTTTACGCATCGCGTAAAAAAAGTTGTGCCAACTCGAAGTTGAGGTCTCCTGTTGGAAATCTCCCCTCCTCAAAGAAAACTCTTTTTTTCTTTTTTCACTCCGGGCAGGGATCGCTTCCACGGAGCCGTGCGTGGAGAGCCATCCGTTGCAGTCGCGTTATCGATCTGTCATATTCTCTAATAATTCTCTTCTCTCGCGCGTTCAGGCACAAATAATAAAGCGTTAAAACATCGGCGCGAGTCCCCGAGGAGCGGCTTTGCGTGTGTGCGCGGGGATTGGCAGCACAACGAGGCTTATTTACATTAAATACGCCACAAGGTTACAGCGCAGATAGATGAGCGTCATTTTTAGCACTCGTTACTCGTGTTAAGCGGCGCTCAGGACGCAGAGCAGGAAACACTCGTTTATCCCGGACTTTCTGCGGCGAGGAGCGGAGGAGAGGACCGCGCGGCTCACCCAAGGTAAGCGATCCGACTTTTGGGAGCGGGGAGTGGGGACCCGCCGGGCTCGGTGCCGGAGAGCAGCCCGGGATTCAAACGTGTTTGTGGGACTTGAAGGTCAGAAACTCTCGGAGGTGGGCGCGAGGCGCTCTTCCTCCTGCCGGGGGAGAGGCGCCGAGGAGCGGATTATGGGCGCGATCACCGCCGGGCTCGGCAGCTGCGACGCCGGAGCGGAGCGGCTCTTTACCGCGACGCTCACCGGGCGGGGAGGAGGGGGGCGGGCGGGCTGCTGGCCGGCGGCTCGGGGCGGCAGGACCGGCTCATACCGGCGCATCTGACGGGAAAGTGTCCGCAGGGAGGACCGAGCAGAACTCGTCAGAGGTGAGAGGAGCCGGGCTGGGCCGAGTCACCCCCCCGCACCCCCATGCTTAGAAAAATCACAGCAATTATCGGAGCACCAGCACAGACTCTAACCCGCGGCGGGTTTCTGCTCCTGAGCCCCGCGTGTGCGTAAAGTGCGCGCGGCGGCGGAACCCGCAACTTTGCTCCGGCTCCGAGGCTGGGGGGAGTGGGGGGGGGGGGGGGGGGGGGTGCAAAGTTCCGGAGACCTGCCATTTTGTGCCGAGGTCGGCTTTGACCGACGGGGCACGTGCGTGATTGCGCACGGTCGCGCGCTGACATGGACATTTTTGGGAGCCGCTGTCACTGCGGTGTGTGTTTGTTGGGGGGGGGGGTTAGTTACACACAGCTTCTCCTTTAAAAATCATCAGTTTTTAGGATACCTGTTGGGGGGAGGGGGGGGGGGTTCTCAGAGGTCCAGTTGACCCCTGGGCGTTTTGACAGGGCTGTGCACCCCGCTGTCTGAAAATAGTCGCTGTTCTCTGACCTTTGCTGAAGTTGACGCAGAAACAGAAAGTTGCTTCTTCCTCGGATCGATTTGAGAAGAGCTGAGATGCTGTCATTGTGTGAGGTACCTCAGGGCGGATATTATGACTGAACCGTCTGGGCGTAAACCCCTTTTTGTCAGCTCCTCTCTGTCCCTCGCAAACATCACACGGACGAGTGTGTTTGGCCGTGCAGCTCCACATGTTGTCATTCTTTCTGCGTGAAATATTTGGGAAGACTCTGAGAAAAGGCCTCGCTCTGCAGGTCGGCCTGTCGGAGGAATTCCTGTGTGTGTCAGGCCTCGGTGGACTGTCAGTAATTTCTTTCATGTTCGTTTAGCTTTATAAAATAAAAATCATACAGGTTTCAGCCTCACATACCACTTGCTGATTAATTATCCAATTAATTCAAAGTGTTGTTGTCATTAAAAATAAGAATTCTCATGAAATATGCAAACATTATTTATCTTCACTTCACGGCAAATCACAGAGATTAATTCCTGTTTATGGGTGAGATGTTTAGTGTGAGATTTATTAAAGCAGAAACACACACACACAGATCTGACATTTTCCTGTGCTGCAACTTTCTGACCGATCGAGCTCGAAATGTGTCGTCGCCGGCCTCGCGTTAGTCGCTTCCCACCTGTGTCCATGTCAGCGTTGCGGAGGGGGGCCACGGGCCGTGACCGACAGCGGCGATACGCATCTCTCAGCCGCAAACGAGTGAGAAGGAAGTGATGAGACAGACGCAGGGGGAGAGGCAGAGAGGGGGAGCACGGCAAAGGATGGGATCCAATCCGTCCTCTCAGCTGCCTGTCAGTCAGTCGGTCCCGCGGCTGAGGAGACCCACTAGGCAGCAGCCGCTGTTGTCAGGCCGACACTCGCCAAATTATTTGACGTGCACACAATCGGACTTGTGGGAAAGCAAAGAAAAAAACACACACAGTGAAAATCAGAGACACCCGAGCGCCATGACAGGAACACACAAAACCACATGCATTACATAACGCAGCAGTCCTCAGGACGTCTGCGCAGGCGGTCGGACAGACTCGAGCGAGCCGCAGCTCCCAGCAGCCGCCTGCCTCGGGTAATTATGGGAGAGGGCTCCGGTGGTGGGCAGGTGCCGTCAGCAGCCACACGTTAATTCATATGTGTAGCCCGCCCCCCAGACACCCCGCCACCCTGTTCCTGTGTGGTACCTGCAGGGCAAGGCTGAGATGCTGACATCGTCCTCACTCTACTAACAAGGAGCGTGTGTGTGTGAGTGTGTGTGTGTGTGTGTGTGAGTGTGTGTGTGTGTGTGTGTGAGTGTGTGTGTGTGTGTGTGTGTGTGTGTGTGTGAAACACAGGCCGTGTCGAGCTTCCGTGACCTTGATTTTCAGAGTTCAAGCTAGAGAAGAAGAAGATGTTGTTGATGCTGATCTGACACACATACACACACACACACACACACACACACACTCACACACACACACACTCACACACACTCACACACACTCACACAATCAAATCTGGGATGTGAGCGACAGAAATGTTTTTTTTCTTGTTTTTTTTGTGAAATGAATTTTTCACTCAAACTTTTATCGGGAGCAGGAATTCTGAGTTTCCCCCCCGTGAGAAAAATTGGAGGATGTAGGAGGCGTTTGACCTGTTTCTCATAATTTAGCATTTTTTAGGATCTCATTGTGTTGATGGAATTTGTAAATAAGTAAACCTTTGAAACTGCGATGATTCCACGTGTAAAGCACATATTTGTCTGTGTGCATGGGGGGAGGATAAAAGCAGCTCTGCGTCTTCTCTGTAAATTAACGGCAGTTTGAAAAATGAGCAGGAAATAAATTTGCTCTGAAATGTGAGTGAAAGATCGGTGTGCAGCTTTCCCGTGTTTGCCCCGAGAGCTCGATAAGAGTCGGGAGGTTGAGAGCTGGAGGAGCAGCGGTGCGGGGGTGGGTTAGAGGGGGGTAATCATGGCCGTCAGTTTGATCTAAGAATAAAGAGTGTGGGGCAGATGAGGCGCTGACAGACAGGCTCGACTCAGTCCTCTCATGCCGGGGTGCCATCGCAAGGAGCGTCTGCCTGTCTGGGCGGCCGGGGGGGTGGGGGGGGTGGGGGGGGGGGGAGGTGTTTTTGTACTTCAGATTTGGAGACCCGCTCAGAGCTCAGGTGCTGCTGCGGCCTCGTCCTCCATCAGCAGCAGGAATGTGGTGAAAAACTGGAACGCGTAGCCGTGAGATTCCTCTTTGTTTGCCGCGGCTCCCCGCTGAGCCCCCCACCCCCCACCCCCCGCCCCCGGCGTTATTAGGGTTTTACAGAGTTTGGCTCCACTTTGGTATTATTTCTTTCTCCCTCAAAGTTCGTTAGCATTTTGGATTTAAGAATGCGGCGCGCGACGCCGGGGCTGTTTTCCCGTTTGATGTGTCGAACGGCACTGTGTTTTCAGCCGTGTCATTTCCACAGACAACAGCTTAACACAAACCGGCACGCACGCATCAATCACAGGTCCTGAAGCAGAGAATTGTTCCTGCTTAGCATTCAGCCGCGCTCGGCTAAGACGGTGGTAAATACCTCCACGAGATGGAAGGTTAGACCCACTTCACACACCGGCTCTGACTGCGAGGCGCATGTCATGTCTGCTCTTTAGCTGCTGTGCGTCGTGGATGTGACCTCTGTAAACTTCCAGACCTCGGCTAATGAGCACGCCAAAGTAGCACAAGATGGAGGGAGAGAGAGAAGGAGGGAGTGAGGACTCCTGCACCTTTAATTATGATCAAGAGGTTTTCACCAAAGGACGGAGGCGTTCCAGTTCTGTTGCACTCGTAAATCTGGCCCCGGATGCCGTATATTGTGTCGAACGATTACTGTACACCATTATGGTGCATATTCGACTGCCTCTCCAGCACCTGATTTGCATAATTGGATCTTTAATGAAACTTGCCTTGTGGAACAAAAAATACAAAAAGAAAGATGAAAAAAAGTATGTGCGTGTGGGGTGGGGGCACACACACAAACCAGCCCCCCCCAATGTTTGTGGTGAAATAAAGAGTTTTCAGGAGGTGATGAACAGGAGGAAGAGGCAGCGAGTGACCGTCTGCGTCCCGGGCGCTCGCACATCAGCGGCACGGCTACAAATCGGATGAGAAGTGGCTGTGAAAGCTGCACATTCCCAGCCAGGTCTCGCGGGTTAAGACTACAATAGCGGGATATTCTGTGGCCCGGGGGGGATTTCAGCTCCTCTGCTGTCGACACTCGTTGCACCAACTTGTTACTCAGGGAAGATGGCTCTTTTGTAGGAGAGCCGATTCCACGCTCGCCTGCTGGAATTCCTCTGTTGCAAATATTTTGACAAAGACTAATCAGCAGCCGTTGTTTTTTTATTCTCCTTTTTTGGGGGGGGGGGGGGGGGGGCTGAGCTCCCTGCATCCTCCCGTCGGCCTTCTAGGCATGAAGGTTCAAATCCCACTGCTGCCTTTGCGACGGCGTGCGTCGCCCAAAACTGAGATTAAAAATAGAAATTCACGTTTTCACGAGTGTGTCATGAAAGAGAGGTGCTCTCTTATTTCTGCTCTGAGAGCGCCTCCACTCCAGAGTGGGACAGCTAATCGAGTGCTGGTGTCAAAAAACAGCCAAACGGCGGCGGTTTCTCCCTCGCTCTCCGTGTGAATGTGTTTCCACTCGACGTCTGTGGGAGTGGATCATGTGTCAGAGCAGTTTACAGGTGATTTGCAGGGCAGCGGCTCTACAGAGAGGTGCGTGGAAGGCGGGCAGGGTTCAAGTACCTCGGAGGCTCTGATCACGCCGAACGGAGCAATCCCAGCATCTGAGAGGACCCTTCAAACGCCTCCTTATCGCGCTCCTCGCCACAGCAGCCTCTATCATCTCTCTATCCAAATCATTTTCCCCCTCCGTCATCATCATCTTTTATTTCGCTGCTTCCCATCCCTCCTGTCTCGCTGCCACACCGGACGCCGGTGCAGTCCCCTCCTCATTAACAGATGTAGAAATCCTTTTTTTTACCCCGGCCTAATAACAAGATCAGAGTGGAAACTTCTTTACTTTCGGCCACAAATCGGAATGAAAAACGGCACACGTGATGACCTTTAATCACAATCAGATGTCTTTATTTTGTCCTGACAGGCTGGGTTTTGACCGAGCGCAGCTCGTGAGACTGCTCAAGTTAAATGTGCAGCAGTGGGAGCGAACAGACAGGAGGGATGATGATGTGCTTAACGGTATCTGTGGGCTTCCTCCTGAACACGCTGCTGCACAGATCCTGCGAGCCCGTGCTGATAAATTCAGTTTGATAAAAGGCAGCGAAATGCCGGCCTGTCTGCACACCTCTCTGTGAGCGCCGGTGCGTTCGTCACAGCCGGTGGAAGTCAAGCAAAGGGTTTTAATGTCACATCAGGCTAAATTAAAGACTCAATCGAAGGCCGTGAGAGCTGCAAGTTTTTATTTGCAGTGACAGTAGTGTGCTTCAGCCGTGGCTGCTGCTGGAGATTACCAGGCCCCAGTCGATGCAGGCAGTCGTTTTACATTTTCTATTTGTCTTTTGGGAGTTTTGTGATTATTTGCTGCTCGTTTTTAGCCTCGATGCTCATTTTGTATCTGATGACTTTGAGCAGGGGGAGGGTGTGTGTGTGTGTGTGTGTGTGTGTGTGTGTGCGTGCGTGCACGCTCATTTTGAGTCTGGCATTATTTTTCTAATTTGCTATTATTATTAGTATTAATCAAGAGAAATTAAGATATGTGCTGCATTAATCATCAACCTTCCTAATATAGCAAACTGAGGGAGCATTTAAGAAAAGGCTGCATTTAAAGCACGCAGCCACCCCCCTCGAGAAGCCCTTTAATACCACATCGCTGTTCTCCATTTATGCAAAAGTAAATAAGTAAACCCAAAAGGCAAATGAGCATTCCAGCTTTAAACACACAGCCTTCTGTAAACGCCTGGCGCAGCCGCGACCGCGTCTCCGAGCAAAGCTGCCGAGAGGCGAAGGATCCCCACTGAGCTTTTTTTAATTTGAAGCTAAATACAAATGCTACCTGTTCTGCTTGTGTTTGAGGACAGGTTAGTCAGAAACAACTTCTTTCTAATTTTATGGGACATCTTTACTGTAAGCCTCGCTTAAATAGAAAACATTAGAACAGCTTCCAGACTGTGCAGGGCAATTAGGGAGGGGGTGAGGTGGGGGGTTCATCTTCTATTCATTTGATTTGTTCAGAGAGATTCCCCCAAAAATCGCTAAATAATAATCTGAGATGTTTCCACACAGTGAAGCAGGACCAGACAGGGCCGCGTCCACGAGCTTTTACTGTGGTGCCCCCACCCCACCCCACCCCAGGCTTTGGGGAAGTCAGAAGCGTCTTACAAACAAACCCCCAACCACACATTCACAGGTTGAATGATAGCAGACCTTTGCACACTGTTACACTCTTTAACACAGTAATGTTGTTTTTATGAGCTGCAGTGGTGCTGCAGAAAAGCTGAATGAATGCTCGCATTTTTAAGGAAGGCGCTGATATTTGAACACTGTCAGTGAAATTATCTATTTCTTATGTACTCCCACTGTAAGGTGAACACCATTTATTCTGGAAGCTTTTATTCTGAAAACAACAACAACAACCCAATTTCTGAAGCATCCTGTTATTGGTTTTTAATTGATTTCAAATGTGACACACTGCAGTATCTATCAGGATTTGACTTCAAACTTGAAGCTGAACTTTGTTTGTGTGAAACATTTAAGTTTCCTGCAGTGAGGTGACACACAGGTGTACCTGTCCTACTGACACTTCCTGTTTCAGTCCCAAAGCAGCCAATCAGCTGCGGATGGTAAACGTGATTTTAATGAAGTTCATACAGAATATTTGATCCTTTCTTTTCCCTTTTTTCTGTCTGTGCACACAAACAATTCCACCTGCTGTTTTATTTAATTAGGTACAGCAAACGTTACCTGTGTGTGTGTGTGTGTGTGTGTGTGTGTGTGTGTGTGTGTGTGTGTGTGTGTGTGTGTGGGGAGCTGTCAGTCTTTCATGAACTACTTTAAAAAGTGTTGTTCAAGGTGGGAACTAAATAGTGTTTATCTAGCACGTATCAGTGTTATTACTGGGGTCGGCTCTGTGATGTGCACGATTCCCCCGGCGACTCGCTCCTCGCTTTAAAATCTCTTTTTAAGTTGGGAGACGTTCCCGCCTCCACGCTAACACACACCCGAACAGGTCTCCCGCATTTTCTGACAGTTTCTCTCAAATCAGCGTTTTAATCTTCATCTTTGTAGTGGCCCACCCCGGCTCCCTTTCTTCCTCCTCCTCCTCAGCTTCCTTTTTCTCTTTGTCTTTTTCTTATTGTTATTATTTTTATGCGCCCCGATTGTGTTTTTTGCGTTCCTCTCTTGTTGTGTCGTTAACAGGGAGAGTCGAGTGGAAGCGCTTCGAGTCAGGCTCGCTTGTCAGAAGCGAGCAGGGAGTCGGAGTAAACACGCAGAGCGTTTGCATGCGTGGTGTGGCTGATGGGCTCAGAGGGTGAGAGACAGACTGTACCCTGCATGCCCGCACGTCAGCGGCTTCATGTGAGATCCACTGAAGCCAAACTGCGATTGGTCGGCCAGGCGGCTGGTTAAGATTCAGATATCGGGCGAGCGTGTCTTTTGTCCCGCCCCTCCCTGAACCTGGTTCTGCAGGAGGGTTCTTCCTGTTAAAAGGGAGTTTTTCCTTCCCGCTGTCGCCAAGTGCTGCTCGTAGGATGTGATCTGATGGAATATAAATAACATTGAACTGAGCATCAGGATGAGTTCGAATGAGACATTGGTGGTTGCCAGCGAAGAAATGGATGTACATGTTCCCCTCGCTGAGCGCCGCTTTTTCAGACTCCCCTTTCACACTGAAGCTCGTGGAGGACATCTTAAAGAGGCTCCATCATTTAAACACTCACTTCCTCCCTCCTCCCATCCAACTCGATGCTTCCACGCTCAAGGAAGTGCTTTGGCACAGAGGGAGAAATAAAGTCCACCTCAGATCTGCAGAGCAAACCTCTCCTGGTTGGCGATCGGCCCCCGAGGGCTCGTAGGCTGAGGCTACATCCCCATGAGAGGAGGAGGAAGGCTGAGAGCGAGGAAGGAGTGTGAACAAGAGTCGGCCTGACCTCGGGTCAGTGTGGGTGGGGTGGGGGGTGATGTTCACTGATATGAGCGAACGTGGTCACCTCCCTGCATCATGGAAGCTTCTTTACAAAATAAAAACTTTGCTTCATGAAAAAATGTTGTGACTGACGCGATCATGCTTTTTTAATAACAACTGGAAATCAGGCCATGAGTCTGAACTCTACAGAAGTTCACAGCGGTCATGTAGGAGCCGTGATGCTGATATGTTGTGTGTAAATCTGAGGTGTCGTCAGTTTCTGGCGGTGATCGTAGCTCCAGATTTACAGGCTGTGTGGCGTCGGAGCGAGGAGGGTCTGAGGAGGAAGCGGAAGACGTCTGAATTTATTTAAAAATTCTGTCCAGGATCGAAATGATGAAGCACAAAAAACGTGAAGCGCTTCCTTTTTTCTGTGAATTTTGGAGGGCGGAGCTCTCCGTGAAGAGTCAGGGTGCAGGCGTCGCTCCCACTTAGCAGCCCTGACAGGTGATGTGAGCCCTCAGGTGTTTCAGCACGGCTTGCTGGCTGTACTGTACATACCTGTGTGCGTGTGTCAGGGACTGTTGGGAGGGGTGAGGTGTGTGTTTGGGGGGGGGTTGAATCAGCCATTACCAGCGTTCATGTGGAGCCCCGGCAGAGGTCAGTCTCCTCCTCGACACCCCTTTTTCATCCAATTTCTGAGGCTGCGGGCGGCCGCTCGCCGTGCTTTTGTTGCCGGAGGTAATCTGTGAAGTGATCTTAATTATGGAGGTTCGGCCTGTCCCCCCACCCCCACCACCTCTTCCTCCTCTCGCTGTCTCCTTCTTTTTCTCTCTTCCTCTCTGTACACGCTTTTAATCAAACAGCGTAGTTAGCTCGTAATGAGGGCGAAGGGAGCACGTGCGCTCCTGCTTACACATGCTGCGAGGCTTCGAGGAGAACGAGGAGGATGAGGAGGGTGAGGAAGGATGGGGAGGGGCGAGTTTCACTCACAGGTTTGCCTGGAAGATTTTTGCAAACATCTCTAACTGAATGTGAACTGGTCTGAAGTCAGTGTGATAAATAAACCAGCTAACGTGTGTGAGAGAGAGATGCACTTTTGCCTGACTGCTGCGTGCTGATTGGTCTGATTTATTTTCCTGCTGAATTTGTATAATTTATTTTAACGTGTTGTGTTTTGTCACAAACGCCACAAACTCTTTTCAGCTTCTGTAAAAGTAAAGTCCGGACTGTGTGTGTGTGTGTGTTGAGCCCTCGGGGCTGAAGTGGGAGGGTGAGGGGTGAAGTCGGGGCAGTGGGGGGTCAGTGGGGATCCGTTACATGTTAAACGGTCGAGGCATTGATGAGATGATCCGGCGAGGATTAGACCGACAATCCTGATGGACGCTGAAAAGGTGACCACATGAGGAGGGGCGTGTGTGTGTGTGTGTGTGTGTGTGTGCATGAGATCACGTGCACCCCTCACACAGGGTCCTGGGAGCCATTTCCAGGTCAGAGTGAGGTCAAAGGGCGGCTGAATGACAGTCAGATCAGACGTTGTCGAGTGTGATGATGTCACTTCTTCCTCATGGTTTTTTACTGCTTTGCAAACATTAATGAGGTTTTTTACCTTTCCTGTGACGTCGCCCGTCGTGCGATCGGCAGCTCGTCTCCTCTGAGCTTCGGTGGTTTTTTTCTCGTGTTCAGACTGAAGCAGATCGCCGACCTCGCACGTCGACCTGTTCCGTACGCGGAGCGTCGAGCTCTGCAGATCCGGCGGACTGAACGTCTGAAGCATCGACGTTTCTGGAAAATCAATTCCATTTGGACGAATAATTTTTTTCCTGGATTTTCCCAACGAATCATGAGAAATGTAATGATTTGTATTCATCTTCATTTACTCTCTGTTTAAGTCAGTGCAGGGTCAAAGGTCGCGTCTTTACCGAGCAGTGTTAATAAATGTTTTGCTGACAGTGGGTGACCGAAGGAGGATGCAGGCCGAGCTCGCTGTGCGCTCGGACCCGGAGCTTCATACGTCCAGCTGTCATTCCGCAGCTTTGCGTGTGGTGATGTCACAGCGAGCAGACAAATACCCCGCCCTGCAGGTCAGGGCAGCCATGTTCAGATCAAAGTCTGTATATAAAAGATGGTGGTAGCCAACGTGATGATTTTGGATCCTCTATGTTGGTTCTTTGGAGTGACACAGAGGCATCAGAGTGTGTGTTTGTGTGTGTCTGTGTGTGTGTTACAGTGAGGCTGCTAATTCCTTCAGGGTCAGGAGGCGGGGCTAGGGTTAAACGCTGTGGTGGGGAGGTCAGCGGTGATTAGCTGCCATCTGAACTAACGGCCGGATGCTGAAGAAGAAGGAGTGGGAGGGGCCAGCAGTGTGCTCGCCCCCCCCTCCCCCCCCCTTGTCCTTATATTATTAAAGGTTGCCTCCATGCTTAAGTAAGGCGAGGCAGATGGGCCTTTTCATAAATCATGCTTATAAGATGATTACAGGCGTCGCCGCCCAGCATTCTCTCCCCTTCGCCCTCACTACAGTAGCGCTCAGAGTTTTCCTCAAGGCCGGCTAATCTCGGCGTGTTTTTAAACCCACAGAGCCGAAGCTGAAGTCTGATTATTTTACTGACCCGGGGAGAGAAAGGAGACACCGAGAGCAACAAAGAAGGGGAGAAAAATGCAAAAGATAAGAGCGAGTGCCGCCTCCTCTCCCACTTGTTCTGCTCCCGAGCTCAGAAAGTTGCTCAGGAACAGGATGTTCGATATATAGCACTGTGTGTGTGTGTGTGCTGTTCCTTGATGTATGCGCCGTGTCAGGCAGTCATTGTCTCCTGGGTAAAGAATGATAGTTCAAATACCTAGCATCTCTCCCCTGGTGCTCCAAACGCTCGCCTTTGAAGTTTTTATAATCCATCTGTCATCTGCGAGCAGGGAGGGCACATGTTCTGTACCACTCAATTACCAAATTCTCTTTTTGCCAACTACAATGAAACAGGAAGCAAATAATATGGGCGACCCTGAAAAAAAGCGAGAGGGGGGAGGAGGGGGGGGTGAATGGAGAGAGAGAGAAAGAGGGAGGAATTGCTTGAAAATCCTGCGTTCCTGACTTTCTCACGCACTTGATTGTGTCCCCTCGCTGCCTCTCATAACAGGAGAACAAAGCCTGTTTGTTGTGGGTGGAATGCCTAAAATGCTTCCTACTGTTACAATTATGAAGAATTTGATTGAATGTGTATTGTTTCAAGGGCTTGGTGATTTTGATCATTTTTTTAAGTGCCTTAGATTGTTACTCGGCTTCCCCACCCCCCCATGAGAAATAATAAGCAGTCACCTAATCAGATTCCATTTGATATAAACATTTCATTTGTTATAAGGCCGGTCAATGTCGCGCGTGTTTTCCGCGATGCATTATTCATCGCGCACGCTCCGAGATGCGTTCTGAATGGCTTTTCTGTCAGCAGCTGGATGGAGTATCTAATGAAGTTTGCCGCACTTCTTGGTGTTAAAATCGTCTTTAATTGGTGAGCGCTTTGTTGTGCGTCGCTTTAAAGCCGTGCTGAGGAAAACTTCAGATGACTGCGTGGAAAATAACAACAGCGGCGGCTGCAAATTATGGCTCGGAAACATATTTCATTTACATACGCCGCAGGCCGCTTTTAAGGCGTCTACCTTTTAATTCTTTTTCATATTTAACACTCGATACAAAACAATAAGAAAGCCTCAGATCTGCGTGTCTGGTTCCTCGTTTACATCCGAGCCCCCCACCCCGTCCCTCGGCGTCCTCACCGGGAGGAAGATGAAAAGATTGTTTTGAGAAGCTCCAAAGGAAATTTGACGTTCTTTGGTTGCTTCTGAAACTTCCAATATTCTGCCGTAATTGTTTCGTGCACGTTATATATCTTCGTTTGGGGTGGGGGGGCTGGGGGGAGATGAGGAACGCGTCGGCCTCTTTCTTCCCAAATAAAAGGCAGCAGAACCCATCTGGTTGGGTGATCCACTGCTGGCCCTCTCGCGCTCATCGCTGAAATAATACTCCCTCTAATGACTCCCGCATATTCTGAAATCTCCCTTTTGAAATTGGTCTTGGCAGATTATTTGCAGGTACTTGAGTTGCATCTGTTTGCAATTTTGCAAATGTGGAAGACTTTAATGCCGGGCAGGGCGGCGAGCAGAGAAGAGGCTATTTTAATCCCTGGGATAACACCGGCTGTCGGCGTGAGGGGGCCCAGGCGAATGTCGGGACAGTACCTGCACGTATACCGGCGCTGACCCCACCCCCCCGATCCCATCCATCTGTACCGTGTGGACGCTGGGGGTGAAAGCAGGAGGCCATCACGTACCCTCAGAAACAAAGGGCTCCTGTCCCTGCAGCCAGCAGCAGATTCAGTAACAGGTTCGGTTTCCAGAAGACGGAAATTTATGTAAATGTTATGATGCGCTGTGACAGCGGGTTGTCGCCACGGCTCACCCGGGTCGCCCAGTTAGAGTGAAAGAAGCAGTCCAGTCCGTTAGGCAGGAGGCTCTGGGTTCAGACCTTCCTGGGTTTCCTTGGTTTTCAAAATAAAAGAATAAAAGAACCCCTGTTTGAAGCTGAAAAGTCACTCGTGGTCTTTTATTTGGATCACGTTTAATTTTCAGCCTTTGTCTGACCACGAGCTCGTGGCGGACACTCGGCATCAACGAGCGAAGAGCAAGAAGCGCTGCGGGTTTCGAGCTCGTCCAGGTGCCGGGGCTGGCACCGTGGATACGCAGGCGTACCTGCACAGAGTCGCCCGGACGCGAGCTGCGTCGGCGTGCCCCGATGAGCCGCGCGCTGCATTCAGTCACTTACGACACGAATAACTGAGCGGAGGCCGTCGGTTATTTATGTTGTCCAGATAAAGTGCAGTGATTAGCGAGGCTAAACCAAAGCTGAAATGATTGTGACTTCAGTCCCTATTATTTCTACCATGTGGCGAGCAGCTGACCAGCTTAAGCCTCCCCCTCGCGCCCCCGCCCCCTCCCTCTTTTAAAGCTGTAATAAGGTGCCCTATTGTCCGATGGCAGGGAGAAGCGGGGCCGCGGCCGAGCCCACCCAGCTGACTGTAATTTCATAGGTGGTTACAATTACATTAATTACATATTTCATCAACAGTGTTTATCCAGCCGCGCGGTGAATGAAGAGGCCAAACTTTTAACTTTTGTTTTTGCATTTCTTGTTTCCCCCCTTTCTCCTTCCTCCTCCTCTTCCTCCTCCATTTTTTTTTTGTGGTTGTTTTATTAGGAGCGAGGGGAGGGGAGGTGCCAGAGGAGGAATTATGCTGAAAGTGTATGCCTTGCAACTTTTCCCCTCCCTGTTGGAAATGTTTATTTGAACAGTAAGCTCATGATTTGAATATTTGTAATCCATGCTTAAATTTACAGGCCAGATGAACTTTTTGGCACAGAATGGCAACCATAAGTAGGATTTTGAGAAAAGCTTTACAAAATTTTAAGCCATGTGCAAGGCTTATATAATTTAGAAGGGGGGGAAATATGCACAAATAAAACAGGCTCTGTCTTATTTACTTTACACTCGCAGAAAAAAATGCATCATATGGCCTCTGACGTACGGACGTATATGTGCAGATGCACGCGGAGTTGTGTCTTTGCAGGAGACTCAGCTGCTTGTGAGTCTGTGCGGGAATAACGTCCACCCCGGTGTCGGCGGGTGCCACCCATCGTGGAGGGGGAGGGGGGAGAGCGGGGTCAGCGAGGCAGGCGGGAGGAAAAGGAAGACTTTCTTAAATGATGCTAATCAGTCCGGAGGGGCCTGGCCCTCTCTGCCTCATCAGGCTGCTGTAATTCAGATGTGCCGAGAACCTGGAATTAAACGTGTCACTGTGAGGCGCACGTGTGTGTGCGTGCATGTGTGTGTGTGTGTGTGTGTGTGTGTGTGTGTGTGAGGGGTGTTTAGGGGTTAAGTAGAACCAAATTAGTCGATGGGAGCACTAACAGCAGCGGGAGCTTTCTGTGTGGCTACTTCTTGGTGAATGTCAAGATGATTTAGCTGCTCTTCTGCTCGCCGTCTGTCTCTGAGCGCCGCTCCTCCAATCACGGCTCCGGGCTGTCTGTTTGTGGCCCTCCATGCAACAAATGAATATTAAATCTACGCTGGGCATTTTCGCACAATGGCAGGAGGTTACGCTTTGAAATATGAGAACGGTTAGAGCCAGAAATCCTGCGAGGTAACATCACTAAAGTCTCACAGGAAGTTTAACATCTATAAAGTGGGGGGGGGGCTCCTGACCGCTGGAGCCAGCATATGCGCTGTAATATATTTTAATCACTGTGGAGGACGCATAAATTAGGCTTCCTTTATTCGATAAAAGCTGTAAATAAAAGCCTGTTTGCTGATAAAATTAAAACTCTGAAGGAAAATGAGAATATTTGCACAATAATGAAATGAGGAGTGGAGGGGTCACAGGAAAACACTCGTGCTTTACTTTCTTTGCTGCTTCCTGTGAAAAGTCTAAAACATCACGTTGATGTGTGAACAGATTCTGGTCTGAACATATTTGTTTAGGCTTTCTGTGCTCTTCATACTGATCTTCTTTCTGTGTGTGGCTGAATGTGGCTCACTGCGATCTTTCATTTGTGCTCTAGAACATTTCATGCTTCGTGTCATTCGGCGTCATCACCGGCTGTACCTAATGTTCAGGTTTTATTCATGTGGACCTGCTAAGCTGTCGCTGGGCTCCTGTTTCTGGTAGAGCCGGTGCTGCGTGCAGGTGAGGTGGCGGCGCTGCGGCTGTGCCGACACGCACGCACAAAATGCTGCGTGTGTTTGTAGTGCTTACAGTGCTTATCGACATTATTCATGCTCGTTTTTACAGCACGGGAAATTTCACGGAAAAATCACAGCTTCTTTATGTTCAAATGAAAAATAAATACATAATTAAAAATAATGCCAATTTATATTATTTATGTAAAGAGCAGTAAATAAATAAAAGGTTCCTAGTGATCAGTGTCTGCTGAGAGCGTCTCAGTGAGGCGAGTGTGAAGAAGGAAAACGTAGCGGTCGCTGTGAATCAGAGCCGGTTTGAGAGTAAAATGAGAGAGGTTAGTGTTGATGAGTGTTTCCTGTGAGCTCACAGTGAAGAGTGTGTGTGTGTGTGTGTGTGTGTGTGTGTGCGCGGGGACACCAGTTGGGCTAACAGCTGAATCATGGCTCAGCCGCTGCCCCTCGTAGTCCTTGGCAGTTAGCGGTGTGAAAAAGCCTTCTCTTTGAGGGCATTATATAGATTAATGTGCTGCGCCTCGGGCACACACACACACACTCACACACACACACACCTCGCCAGGGAGGGATACTGACTCAGTGTGTGTGTGCAGCATTGGATTGTTGAGTTTACTGAGTGTGTGTGTGTGTGTGTGTGTGTGTAAGCTGAGAGAGAGAAGCTCGCCTGGTTGATTTTTGAATTATTTTTTTTATAAATCACTTATATATTAAAATTTGTTTTTAAGGTGGAGATGTTGTTTAGTGAGTTATTCTTAAGGTGGAAATGCAGTTTAGCGGTTTGTCTTTAAGGTGGAAATGCATTTCAGGGACGACACAAAGATATCGTTCCTGCTTTTCTACGCTGAACTTTTTCACCTCATGTGAGGCTTTAAGTTTATGCAGGGTGTTGGTGGGGGGGTCGTGTAGGGACGGCTTTCTCTGAAGGTATTTTTATGTGGATTAGGGGGTGTTTATGAGGACTGGCTGACCACAAAAGGGGGAGGGGGGTGTTTCTCCTCACTCTCTCTGTTTTACCCCCCCCCCCCCCCTGTTTTCCCCTTTCTAGCCGAATTAGCTGTGAGTTTAGCGGAGTGCGATCAGGGTGTAGCTGAGCTGATTCACACACACACACGGCCGCTGGAAGCAAACGCAGATGGAAAAGTACAACAGTGTTCCAGCTGAAGTTACAGCTTGTCGGGGTAAACAGGACACTTCAACTTTTAAAGGCCTTGCTTGCCCCCCTTTTCTCATCTCGCTGGAAACTGCGGGGTGAAATTTATCGTATCAGGATTTAACGCGTTCCAGCCCAGATCAGTCAATCTGTGGGTGTTTCTATGACACCCAACCGTGCGTGCGCCACGTACATACGTGTGCACGTGGAGCCGGAGCGTGTGCCGGTATCTGCAGCCGGTGGTCTAAATAACCTACTTTTGTCTGACAGCGGCGCGGAGACACGGAGGTGCACATATGCAGAAAGCTATTTGGAAAGGCCTCCTCGTAGCTGTCAGCTTTTATTATGCGCTGAGGTGTCATGTTTGTTAGGAAGCTGAGTGCAGATGGCAGAGTGGAAGAAATGGATCACTAATTTTAACAATGATTAATGAACAGAGATGGAAAATGAATTACATCGGACTATTGGAGGCAAGGAATATTTTCTCTGAAAATGTTAACTTCGGCTGCCAGGCAGCCGGCCGTGCTGTGGGTGTTATTGAGGAGGGGGAGTGTGTGTGTGTGTGTGTGTGTGTGTGCGCTCTAAGGTGCAATTTTTCCCCTGCATCTTTTGTAGAATCAACACTTCACTGCTCTTGCCTATTACTTTAGTGCTCGCCTGCTTAAACACTGCCAGCTTCACACACGCTGTTGTTCCCCCTGTGTGTACTGCTCTAGCAGTTAAGGTACACACTCTTTAATAAGGTAAACACAGGAAAGGTTAGACTGTCTTAAAATGTTCCCTATTTTCATTACTCTGCAGTGCGCTTTATATCAAATCAGAGATGTTGCAGATTCAATCAAGTGTTAGCAGCTCGTGCCGAGGCGTCTGCCTTTAACCGCTCTCTGAGCGCAGCGTGTCTGCAGGTCTGCAGGCGGAGGCGTGGCCGGGGGTGTTCGGACTCCCTTTTTGTCCCTACGGGTGCAGTGTGTGCCTGTGCACCCCAAGGGTGCACCTGTGTGCCCTGAAGGCTCACGCATGCTCCGTTTCTTCTGCACTCGGGACACAGTCAGATATTCCGATGAGGAGCTTCGATGTGTTGTGACACGGTGGTGCAGAGGTTAGCAGCACAGTTCTGGGTTTGAACCTTGATGTGTTCTCGCTGTGGCCCGTGAATATCTCCATTTCTGCAGGCTTGCATTAGAGCGAGCCTTTTTATTTTTATTTTGTGAATGTTTTTGTAGCAAAATGTAAAAACGTTCAAACTGAAGCCTCAGCGTCTGTCACGTATTTGTGTGGTGCAGAATAAAACCAAGGCCCGACCTGCTTTAGTCTTAACACCACACATATCAACTCAGGCCCATCAAACCTGCTGCAGAGGACGAGTCAGCTTTCAGATGCAATGGCAGCCAGACCGCAGACCTGCCATCCTCCATTGTTTGTGATCTGAGGGGAAACCTTGGAGTTTCTGCCACTTTTTCCCCTCGCATCAGACCCACCCCCTCACCCCGTCGCCCCCCTCCCAGACGCGTCTCTGCCGATGTTCGTCTGGTGGGCGGCTGGTGGAACACGGTTTAATAGGTAGATGTGAACTATTTTGAATTTAATTAATCTCCTGATGAGAAAAAAGAGAAAACAGCAACTTCCAGCAACACAGTGTGTGTGTGTGTGTGTGTGTGTGTGTGTGTGTGTGTGTGTGTGTGTGCACGTTTGAGGAGACAGAGGGAGAGATCTCAGGTTACGGCAGCATATGCTAAGCACTCGGAAAACATACACAATGCCTTTGGTGAACAAGGTAGTCGGTATGCCCCTGGGAGCCAATTTGGATTGTGACTTAAGGCAACGTCGTGGCTTTGTGTGTGTGTGTGTGTGTGTGTGTGTGTGTGTGTGTGTGTGAGAGATTTACTCTTGACGCTCCATTGAAACAGTAGTGGTGGGTAAATCTGGGTGGCCCTCCTGCAGACCCTCCACATCTGTGTCCCCCCCGCCCCCCCTGCAGGACTGAGCCGGCTCCTCTCTGCCTGGCTGCTCCTCCGCACTCACAGCACACTCAGCCAGACCTCGTTTTACCCAATCACAGCGTCCGCGGTAACCAAACCCACCGCGGCAGACGACGGTATTGATCTGAGCGTGAGTGGCAGGCGGGGTACGGCGCGCGGCGTGCAGCGTTTAGCGCCTAGATTGAGGGTAAATATACAAAAAAGGAGATCTCGCAGATTCCCGTCTAAGCAAACTTTGACAGATTTAAGCAAACGTTTGAAATGTCACAAAAAATGAAATGTAAATCAGGAGCAGTTTAGTCAGCTGCGTCGAAACGGATAAATTAACTTCTTCAACAAAGAGCAAAGCTCCGCCACTTTTTAGGCGTTCCTCCTCGATGTGAAGTCTGTGCAGAGGAAGCAAACGCTGGCAGAAGCTCCGATATCTGCCAGCCGGGCTGCTCTAACAGGAAGTGCCGGCCTTTCTTACTCCGTGCTCTCCGAGCGCTCGTGCAGCGCGGGGCGTCGAGGAGCGGCGTGGGGCTTTTGCACTCCCCTCATCAGCCGTCACTGCAGAAAACATCATCATCAGAAGAAGAAATGAAAAAAGTCAGACACTGATGTGCACAAGCAATTACAGTTCATATATTTGTTAGATTATTCGTGTAAACGACATCACGTCTGCACAGGAAGTGCTGGGGAAAATAAAGCCGTGTGTCGGGGGGGGGGGTCTTTGTCTGCTGTCGCCACCGTTACAAACTTGTCAAGCTTCAAATGTGTGTGACTGTGAATTTCCTGGTGTGTGTGCTTTGTTTACAGGCTCTTGTCGTCCCACCTTCTGTGAAGCTGTCGGCGCTCTTCCTGACACCCGGCGCTCGCTGGAGAGGCGGCAGTCACGCAGGTACGATTGCACCGATTGATCGCGGGAGAAAGGGGAGGATATTAAAGGTGTCTGTCACATTTGTGCGCTCTCCTGCTTTGCTTTCTTTCCCAAAAGTCCACAAAGTCGTGCCGTACTTTCTCTGAGTTGGCCTGTCGCAGTGTCTGCCGGCGGCTCAACGGCGTGCTCGTTGGACTCCACGCTTCCACTGCCAGCGTGCACGCACGTACTCACGGCAGCTGAAGATGTGGTCAAAGCGGCCGTGTTTGGGCGTGTTTTCGTGCATCCGCGGCGTGAGTTTGAAGGCACATATGCCGGGATGCATGGCGGCAGAGCCGGCAGCAGGATGCGTCGGGGGCGTGTTTCTGCTGCGCGTGTGACTCCGAGTCTGTTAAATCTGCTCTTTGCATCTGTCTGCTATTAAACTGAATCTGGCTCCGTTTAACGTCTTCTCCTCATCACGCGCAGAGAAAAATAAAAAATCAACCTGTAGCTGCAACATAAATACGAGCAGCGAAGATATGAAATATTGATTCAATTATCAGAAACACTCAGACGGCCTGTTTACTTTTTCCTTGGACTGAATTCTGAGCGTCCAGATGTGGAGCCGCTGATGTGAGGCTTCCTGGAAATTTCAGGACGTTTTCGGCTGGCGGGCGCGCTGCGGTCAGACTTTGCCGCTGGTCGTTACTGTGGTAACAGAGGAGATGGAGACAGGGTTGAGAGAAAGCTTATTTGAACCCAAACCTGGGTCTCTTTTTAAATCTGAGCCGTCTGGTTGCACGAATGTAACGTAAAGTGTGACCGAACGATGGAAACGCCCCGACACCTCTGCATCATCCGCCAGTTTTTATATGGTCACTTTTCTTAACTATGTGAATGAGGGAGCGTTTCTGAATGTCCACACATGTATGTGTGTGCATGCATGCCTGCCCTGCACGTCATATCGCTTCATCCGTTAAACAGAAGGAGGGTTCTTCTTCTGTCTGCTCCTTTTCCTGCATGATTTGAGCGACGTACAGATGATTCACTTACTGAGGATGTCCATAAATGTCAGCTGTACGTTATTCTTTTAAATGTTGATTTCACACGGAGGCCGGAGCGGTGACACTGTGCTAAAGTTTAACTGCACATTTAAACCGTGAGCTACGTGAAGAAAAAGAAACACAATTTCACCTTTAAAAGGGAAAGTTTGTGTTAATGAACAGAGTGTCTTTTTTTAAACTTACTGAAAAAAACATTCATGTCTGTGAGTTTAGTTTTATTCATTTAGCGCAGTCACGGCTCTTTGTACTGTAAGACCTACAGTAATACAGGCAGGCTCATTTTACAGGTTTAACTACATATTACAGAAATGCTGCTTTAATGAATAAAAGAAATAAATTACAGAAAGCTTTCTTTCCTGTGCCCGCCTTTACATTTTCCATAGCTGTCCAGTGGGCCGGATTGGCCTCTTTCCTGGGCCGATTCTGGCCCCTGGGCCTTGCGTTTGACACCCCATCTCTATAAGAAGAACTTGGTGACAGTGGGAAGGAAAAACTCCCTTTTAACAGGAAGAAACCTTCAGCAGAACCAGGCTCAGGGAGGGGCGGGGCCATCCAAAACACACCAGTCTTTTCAGCACATATTCACACACACACACACACACTCGCACACACACACACACACTCACACACACACACACACACACACTCGCACACACACACACACACACACACTCGCACACACACACACACACACACACACACACACACACACACTCGCACACACACACACACACACACACACACACACACACACACTCGCACACACACACACACACACACACTCGCACACACACACACACACTCACACACACACACACACACACACTCGCACACACACACACACACACACACTCGCACACACACACACACACACACACACACACTCGGCCTGTCACAGAGCCACACCGCTGTCATTTCCTCTCTGTGCAGCTCAAGGAGACAATTAGCAAACAGAGGTGACACGGTAAACAGGTGCGAGCCATTATTCCTGGAGCTGGATGAGCGTGGCCACCCCATCCCTCACCGTGATGGGCTGTTACTGTGTGTGTGTGGGGGGGGGGGCATGCTTCATCCTACCCAGTTGTCTGTAATCAGCACGTCATCATCATCATCATCATTGCAGAAACGAGACTCTCTCTCTCCGAGGCTCACATTCATCTTTAAATCCATACCTGTCTGCCCGCCGTCCCTCCTCTTCCTCGCT
>NC_138939.1:1090000-1110000 GCF_965226115.1 Aulonocara stuartgranti | reverse complement strand
CCCTGGGGGAAATTATTTTTTGTTACAGTGCTCCATTTTAAACCACATACAGATGTGACTTGGCTTGACTCATAATGGGACTTTTAAAAATCCCATCATTATTATTTTTACTGTGTGAAACCCCCTTGCTCTTATTTTGAAAGTCAGGTTGTGACTGTGGCGGTCCTCAGCATCATTCAGCTGCCTCTTCAGAGAGGCCCTCATCTGGTGCTTCAACCGTCCTGCTCGGGTCTGGAGATGCTCTGTGAGCGGTGGGGGTCCCTCTTAGCCCTGGGCAGAAGCAGAACAACGTGGAGGAGAGACTCACCTGAGAGGCAGCTGCACCTGTGGCTCATTAAACTGCCAGAGACGATGAAGACAGCGAGTGGTTTGCAGAAAAGCACCAGCCAAAGGGTCGAGCGTCACTCTGCTGGCATTCAAGGTCCTGCAGACCATATTAACCTCGTCTGCTCGTTATCACTTCCACGAGTGTCTTTGATTATGAGGGTTCCAGGAAACGCCTCTCAGTGTTAGGAAGGTTAAGTTGGCGTTAACGGCCACTGGCTTTAGATTGAAGCAGGAAGAGGAAGGACTGGAAGACTCGACTCAGCCTTCTGTAGGAGACGGCTCAACGAGGCCTCAGAGATGCGACCTTTGACTCAGGTCGTAAATTAGAATCCAACATGGAGTCTGGTAAGCGGCGGCGCTGTGGCAAGGCGCAGAGAGGGTCGCAACGTCGCTCTATCAGACGGAGACAATAGAGATAAAGTTCGAGGGTCGCAGAAGGAGCACATAAATCACAGCACGCAGAACGAGTCTCCGCCTCCACCGCCGCTCTGCACACTTTCGCTGCACTTAAGACATCCAACAGAAGTCAACATGCTTCCTCTGGCTTACCCTCTGTTCAGTATTGAATATTTAATTATGACTTTATTCATTAATAGTTTGAAAATAATAATGTTCCTGGAGGAATGAAAGGACGTGAGTTAGGCCTGCTCTTATTGGGAGGGAAAGATCTGTGGTTTTGAGTTCCTCGGGAACATTAATAAGTGACAGAAAGCTCGATTAAGAAAGCCGGGATGCGACTAGAAAGAAAAACGACAAAGCTTTGAAACGCTGCCAGAATCACCAACTGCACTCCTCTGACACAGCTGATTGTAAGAGGAGCCGATAGCATAGCTGGCTTAGGCCTTTAATAATTCATTTAGTTAGGCTATGATCTATCATTTTGTACCTTTTGACATGCGATATTGAAATTTAATATTGCATCAATACAAATGATGTATTGCCAGTCGTCGGGAGAAAGGATGTGGATTGCAAAAGGATCTCTGCAAATGTCTTTTCTGCCTCTCTTTCTCTCTTCCCTTTCCAAAGGTTCATTGTACTCGAGTAGAAAGGCATAAGAGAAACATCTGTCTTTGCCCCCCCCCCCCAACTCTCCACTTTGATATGTGTGTTTAAAAAAATGACAAGTGAAAACGCTCAGGGAGAAAGTCTCCAGCTCGAGTCTGAGCGGCTCAGAGGAGACGGGTGGGGGTGGAAGCGAGGAGCAGAGGGAACATGACAGCGGCGGCTCAGGGAAACGTCGCGTGCTGTCGAGATCTCTGACACTGCTCTTTGGAGCAGCGAAATCCCGCGGGCGGCGATACTCGGGAACCAAAACGAGAGAGAGGCCTGTGCGTGGCACCTGTCCGTCCTGCGAGGTCGTTACAGACGATTACTCCACACCTGCCCTGAACGCTGCCATCGCACGTATACCCGCTGGTAAAGTGGCGCTGCTCCTCACTTCCTGTCGTAGTTCTCCTCTTCCTGTCAAACACAGCCAGAGTTTCTAATATTCAGCTCAGTGTGCGGTAATCTTTGCAAGCCCAACGCTCAGCTGGATCTTCACGATGTCGCAGAGAGGGGCTACAAGCCCCACCCACCTGCAGTGAGTGGGAGGAGCTTTTTTCAGAGAAAGGAGGGGCTGACCCGGGATCAGAAAAAGAAGCCTCATTCTGAACTGTGAATCATGCAAAGCTGCTCTGGAACAGTAATGAATAGAGACCGTTAGCCTGGATGTCATACGTGCCTGGATGAGTACCTGTCAGCCAGTCTGGGGCGGTCGCGTGTCTGAGGTGAGCTGGCAGCTGATAGGAGGAATAAATTAAAATGCATCCTTGCTATAAACACAAACCAGAGACTATCTTTTCACTTGTTATTTTCACTTGTCCGAAAATGATTGACGATACTAAATCAGTGAAATGGATGAAAGGTGGAGGCTGAAGGAAGCTTCAGCTCCCAAACCTCCAGAGCCCGAGCAGAAGAAACGCACACGGCTCACGCGACCTGTCGAGGGTCAGGGTGAGTTCAGTTTGTGCCGCACATTAACCAGACGCGTGTTTGTGATTCAGGTTTTTCACATAAGTCATGTTTTCGAGCTCTTGTTTGTTGCCGTTGGACGCATTTAGGCGTAAATGTAAATCGAGGCGTTCGTTGGGGGAGGGTGCACACGGGCTCCTGCTCTGCTTCTCTGTGAGACGCAGACGCGCTCGGTGTGAACGGATCCTCGCACGGCTTCATCACCATCCTCTGACTACCCATGCCATCCTAGCTGTAATAAAATCCGGCGTCTGATCGGCCTGATGATTGCAGATGATGGCGTTGATGATGATGGTGATAGTGTGCGCTCATTACAGAGGTACACTGGTAACTTATTACAAACCAGGCTCAGATGCGCTTCCTCTGCGGGTGTAAAACTCTACGTTTCCACGAACAGATCTAACACGTGACTCTTCGATGTCACACAAAGCTTTGTCTGAATCAGAGGCGCTGACCTGTGATTCCGTGTGTCACGCCGATGACTCCACGGTTCTGTGTCATTCACGCCGCATGTGTTTGCATTTGCATCTCAGCGTCAGTTAAACTGCAGCTGTTTCTCAAACACGCCATCACACGTCCAAGACATTTCATCAAAGCAAAAATGTGCTCCTCTGCGCCGTGCGCCGCTTGTGCACGTTGACCTTTAGCTGTGCCCTGACACCGCTCTGAACACGGAGGACGTCTGCCGCCCTCCCAGGTGTCTGAGCATGTAAACAGCGGGGTGGAAAGACCCGGCGAGAGAGAGAATGAGGTGCAGTTGGGAGGTGCACCGGGTCGTGGTGTGCCTCCCTGCTCTCAGCCTTATGTCAAGGCTTTATTATCTCACCTGCCAAGGTCCCGACCTGCTGCAGCCAGCATCTTCTCCTCTCACCTTCCACCAAATCATCATACAGCAGCCGGGCTGAGACACAGCTCAGTGCACGCTGCCCTCGTCATAAACACTTTCATGCACAGAAAATTCCACATATGAGAAGATGCTGCTTCGAAGGTAAAATGAAGCTGGTTTGAAGAAATCGTCCACCGTGAGGCCGTGCGTAGATCCCTGACAAACTAAAAATGTACAGAAACACATTTGAGCCGTTTGTTATTTGTTACTATTTCCAAAATCTGCGAAATCTCTGGACTCTTACTTTGAAGTGTGTTTTTTTTAAAACATGGAGGCAGAGGCTCACACGAGGTTTAGGACACGAAACGGAATTAATTTAAGAACAGCTGATATTACTTTTGTAAACTGACACTTATTTAAACCGATATAAATAAAATAATATTTACTAGTGATGAGTAATGTTATAATTTTACGTCACAGTGGAATAAAACTTTTTCTGTGTTTTATAAAAATGGATGATGACGATGATGACACGTATTAATTATTGATGTTTTTGCTGTTTTATCGCTGGTCACGCAGCCTGTTCTCAGGCAAATGTGAGGTCAGTCCTAGCAGCACTGCGCTGACTGGACGCCATGCTTGTTCACGCCACTACTACTGTGATGTCTGCACCGCAGACCCCGATTGGCTCGTGTCTTAGTGGTTCAGGTGTGCAGTGAGCTTTATGCACGTTAACTAGCTAACAAAGACTCGTTTGGATCAGTAAGGGTCATTTGTTTGTCTCCAGTTTCCCGTTAGTGACGTCGTTGCAATCAGGATTAAATGTCTCCCCGTCCATAAAGGCGCCAGTCTCTCTGCAGGATGAGCGTCACATGACTGTGTATGGTGTCATCGTGGAAGAAATCGTTGCTCCAAACGTCCCGTTTAATAGATGCCGATCCCGTCTGCTGGTCATCCCGAGGACCGGGCTGTCTTTTCTTAAAGTCTTTGTTCCCTTGCACACTCCTTCCTTTCCTCCTCCTTCCTCAGGGGTGCGTTTGGCAGGTCGACACCTCAGCAGGTGGGGCGTTGTGGGCCAGGTGACCTTTGTCTGTCATTGTTTTGCTCCTCACACCTCACCCAGGGAGCAGGGAAGGAGCTTAGCGTATTCCACCTGCCACCGACTCCACCGTCGCCCTGCTCGATATCGGCGTTCGGCGGGTGAGCTCGACATGCCAACGGAGAGCAGAGAAACTCTCAGACGAAGCCGACGGTCGGAGTGGCCTTCCCTTTGATCCCGCCCGGAAAACGAACCCCGACGCTAGATTCCAAATGCGAATTGCGTTCCTGCGCGTAGCATCGGGAGATAAATCAAACGCACCTTGAGTGAGTAAGGGGACGGAGATGAAATGAAATACCCAAACGCCGCCTCCACTGGGGCCTGATTGAGTTCAGGTGGCTGGGAAGTGTCTCACCCAGGGCTAGTTGTCAGTGAAGGATCTGCTGTCTTCTCGCGCGTTTGCGCTGCGGGCGAGCCGCGCCACGCCAGGCGGGCCGCTTTGACGGATCTTCGCGCGCCTCCCGTGTTGTGGGGGGACAGGCCGTTGACACACTTCATATTTCACAAAGCAAGGTCTGAGGAAGAAATGAAGATTGATGCGTGGCGACGCATCGCCTTTTCCTTCCATATATTATCATTTACACATACGTGACATCCCGAGCACGACGGCTCGACTACATATACATGGCCGCGATCCAAGGCGCACGCGCTCACGTGGGAGGGGGCTTCCTCTGTTATTAGAGACATGTGATACAATTGCATTTGATCTCCAAATAAACAGGGAATCAGTCCATCTCGGTGAAGATGGCAGATGTGATGGATGAGCACATTAGCATTGAGGACAACATTAGATTTGCTCAAAATTATTGATCTTTTGTTTGTGAGCCAAGTCGGCGATAAATAACAGTGCATGGGAGATGTGACTCATTATCACGGTGCCAAAAGCCTGACAGACCTCTGTCAAAGCACTCTCTCCTTCCCCCCGCGCTCTTCCTCCTTCCTTCCTTCCTTTCATCTCCGTCACTATGAACCAATTTAATCTGTTTTTAATCCTTCGCTCTTTTCTGTCAGAGACGCCTTTAAACGCAGGGCCTCACTGTCACTATCTGATTCCCTTAAAATTTTAATCCCGCACTGATAACCCTGTATTATTACATGTTACACACACACAGGCAGGCAGGCAGCAGGACACTCACACACACAGATAAATATGTACACACACACACACACACACACACACACACACACACACACACACCGTTTAGTGGCTCTCTTAGTGTTTTTATTCCTTTTTA
Source organism: Aulonocara stuartgranti (assembly GCF_965226115.1). NCBI lineage: Eukaryota > Metazoa > Chordata > Actinopteri > Cichliformes > Cichlidae > Aulonocara > Aulonocara stuartgranti. Next base: position 1,104,500 of record NC_138939.1, on the reverse strand, counting down.
CCTTCTTAGTGAAGAAAAAATCCTTTTATCACACAATGGGTAATTTATATCCATTACCAGCGTTTTCAATCCTTTTCAGCACGGCTGTCACTGCCTTTGGCACACTCATGATTAATGTGATCTAATAATAGTCTGCCATTATATTTCCTTTAGTAAAACATGTACCAACATCCTATTCAGCTCCACGAAATTCATTGCCCCTTAAAATATTTTCCCCTTTTCGTTTAAAGACAAGATTGCTGTTTTTTTATGCTCCTCGCCTTCCTGTGAGGAGGTGATTATTTGTTGGTGGTGGTGGGTGGGGTGGGGGGGTTTGTAGACACTTTGGAGAACGATGAGATTCATGATTCAGATACTTCAGGTGTTTGTGTGAAACAGTTGGTGTGGGCAGGACCCCCCCCCCCCCAACACACACACCTGTAACCCGCTGGCCTCACCTCGTGGGGTTAAGTTTGGGTTAGTCTTGTGTTTGTGTAGACACCACAAGCACGCCATTTCCCCCGATGTATCGACCATGTTTCTAATGTTTCTGATATTTCTCGTGTTTTTGATGTTCTTGATATTTGCAGTGTTTCAAATTTTTCTGGTGTTTCCGATGTTTCCGGTGTTTCCAATGTTTCCGGTATTTCTGGGGTTTCAGATGTTTCCGGTGTTTCTGATGTTTCCAATGTTTCTGGTGTTTCCAGTGTTTCTGATGTTTCCAATGTTTCTGGTGTTTCCAGTGTTTCTGATGTTTCCGGTTTTTCCGATGTTTCTGGTGTTTCCGATGTTTTCGGTGATTCCGATGTTTCTGATGTTTCTGGTGTTTCCGATGTTTCTGGTATTTCTGTTTCCGATGTTTCCGGTGTTTCCAATGTTTCCAGTATTTCTGGGGTTTCAGATGTTTCCGGTGTTTCTGGTGTTTCCAATGTTTCTGGTGTTTCCAGTGTTTCTGATGTTTCTGGTGTTTCCAATGTTTCTGGTGTTTCTGGTGTTTCCGATGTTTCTGGTATTTCTGGTGTTTCTGGTGTTTCCGATGTTTCTGGTATTTCTGGGGTTTCCGGTGTTTCTGGTGTTTCCGATGTTTCTGGTATTTCTGGGGTTTCCGGTGTTTCTGGTATTTCTGATGTTTCTGGTGTTTCCGATGTTTCTGGTATTTCTGGGGTTTCCGGTGTTTCTGGTGTTTCCGATGTTTCTGGTATTTCTGGGGTTTCCGGTGTTTCTGGTGTTTCTGATGTTTCCGATGTTTCCGGTGTTTCTGGGGTTTCTGGTGTTTCCGATGTTTCTGGTATTTCTGGGGTTTCCGGTGTTTCTGGTGTTTCCGATGTTTCTGGTATTTCTGGGGTTTCTGGTGTTTCTGGTATTTCTGATGTTTCCGGTGTTTCTGGGGTTTCCGATGTTTCTGGTATTTCTGGGGTTTCCGATGTTTCTGGTGTTTCTGGTGTTTCCCATGTTTCTGATATTTCTGATGTTTCCGATGTTTCTGGTGTTTCCGATGTTTCTGGTATTTCTGATGTTTCTGGTGTTTCCGATGTTTCTGGTATTTCTGGGGTTTCCGGTGTTTCTGGTGTTTCCGATGTTTCCGGTATTTCTGGGGTTTCCGGTGTTTCTGGTGTTTCTGATGTTTCTGGTGTTTCTGATGTTTCCGGTATTTCTGGGGTTTCCGGTGTTTCTGGTATTTCTGATGTTTCTGGTGTTTCCGATGTTTCTGGTATTTCTGGGGTTTCCGGTGTTTCTGGTGTTTCCGATGTTTCTGGTATTTCTGGGGTTTCCGGTGTTTCTGGTGTTTCTGATGTTTCCGATGTTTCCGGTGTTTCTGGGGTTTCCGATGTTTCCGGTGTTTCTGGTGTTTCCGATGTTTCTGGTATTTCTGGGGTTTCCGATGTTTCTGGTGTTTCCGATGTTTCCGGTGTTTCTGGGGTTTCCGATGTTTCTGGTATTTCTGGGGTTTCCGATGTTTCTGGTGTTTCCGATGTTTCCGGTGTTTCTGGGGTTTCCGATGTTTCTGGTATTTCTGGGGTTTCCGATGTTTCTGGTGTTTCCAGTGTTTCTGGTGTTTCTGGTGTTTCTGATGTTTCTGGTGTTTCCGGTGTTTCTGATGTTTCTGGTGTTTCTGGTGTTTCCGATGTTTCTGATGTTTCTGGTGTTTCCGGTGTTTCTGATGTTTCTGGTGTTTCTGGTGTTTCCGATGTTTCTGGTATTTCTGATGTTTCTGGTGTTTCCGGTGTTTCTGATGTTTCTGGTGTTTCTGGGGTTTCCGATGTTTCTGGTATTTCTGGGGTTTCCGATGTTTCTGGTGTTTCCAGTGTTTCTGGTGTTTCTGGTGTTTCCGATGTTTCTGATGTTTCTGGTGTTTCCGGTGTTTCTGATGTTTCTGGTGTTTCCGATGTTTCTGATGTTTCTGGTGTTTCCGGTGTTTCTGATGTTTCTGGTGTTTCTGGTGTTTCCGATGTTTCTGGTATTTCTGATGTTTCTGGTGTTTCCGGTGTTTCTGATGTTTCCGGTGTTTCTGATGTTTCCGGTGTTTCTGGTGTTTCCAGTGTTTCTGGTGTTTCTGGTGTTTTCGATGTTTCTGGTATTTCTGATGTTTCTGGTGTTTCCGGTGTTTCTGATGTTTCCGGTGTTTCTGATGTTTCCGGTGTTTCTGGTGTTTCTGGTGTTTCCGGTGTTTCTGGTGTTTCCAGTGTTTCTGGTGTTTCTGGTGTTTCCGATGTTTCTGGTATTTCTGATGTTTCTGGTGTTTCCGGTGTTTCTGATGTTTCCGGTGTTTCCGGTGTTTCTGATGTTTTCGGTGTTTCCGGTGTTTCTGGTGTTTCTGGTGTTTCTGATGTTTCCGATGTTTCTGATGTTTCCGATGTTTCTGGTGTTTCCGATGTTTCTGGTATTTCTGATGTTTCCAATGTTTCTGGTGTTTCTGGTATTTCCGATGTTTCACGAGGCTGCTGCAGGTCTCTGTTTCTGCCTTTATAGAAATAAACATGTCATTGGTTGTTCTCGGTCTCGCCATTGGCTCTGCTCACGTGCAGCTCGCCTTTAGACTCTCTGTGAAACCTTCAGCTTTCACTGCGGACAGTTTAACCCTCGTCCTCCATCTTCCTGTCCTAACCACAGTCAGCTGGCTGAGTGGCTTCCTCCCTCTGTTTTTATTTTTTAATCAGTATCAGAATCAACTTTGTTGACAAGTATGTGGACGCATACAAAGGACCTGCGCTCTGGTTATTTCTTTGCTCTGAGTGTAACAGAATAGATAACAGACAGCAGCATATTTATATTTATATGAGCAGTGGAGCAGAGTGTGAAGATGCTGGAATCTGGAATAAATAAGAGATAATAACTTTTCCTATGTATACAGTATAGACGTGAGGACTTTATATAAAACTAATTTCTCTAGTTGTGTTTGTCTTTATCGATGGAGTAAGCAGAGCTGAATGCTTCCCTGTTTTTAGAGTAATTTTGAGGCGTGAATCAGGAAACCTGATTCTGTTTTCTTCTAACCTGAGTGAGGTCGCTGGATCGGTTTCCTCTGAAGAACTCGTGTGGCCGAGCTCATCTCCAGTGCTTTGCCTTGTTTCATGCATTGTGCTGAAAAAGAACCAGGGGTCGTGTGAACGCATGAATCATTTGTGGGGTTTGATTTTTATATAGTTTAATATTAGATCCAAACACTCGACCGCAAACCAACTTGTCCTCCTCCTTTTGTTCTTCCTTTCTTTTTCTTTGGCGAGCAGGTAGTGATGGAGAGCAAAGATGCTCCCCATAGAAAGGATTACGCGCGCGCGCGCGTGTGTGTGTGTGTGTGTGTGTGTGTGTGTGTGTGTGTGTGTGTGTGTGTGTTGCTGGGGAGGTGGTCCAGCAGTGGGCTCTGTTCCCTCCCAGCCGGACAGCCTGAGCCAGTCTGCCACTCATGGGGCACGTTTCAGATGGGGCGGTGCCAGCGCTCACACACACACACACACACACACACACACACACACACACACACACACACACACACACGTTCCTGGCTCCCTCCCACAAAGAGGGTTAACCCTTACTGGGTTCTCAGACTTGTATCCAGGATGAACAGGTGGTCCCACAAAACATGGGCATCCATTTCCTCATGTCTTATCCTGCAGTGTGTGTGTGTGTGTGTGTGTGTGTGTGTGTGTGTGTGTGTGTGTGTGTGCTAGAGAAGGGGAATGGGTGGGGGTGTGTGGAAGGCTGGTGCTCATGAATGTGTAGCTTCACTACACCTTTTGTGTATCTGTTTGTTGCTCCGTGTGTGTGTGTGTGTGTGTGTGTGTGTGTGTGTGTGTGAGCGTTTGTTTGTGTGTATGTGTTGATCGGCTCTTGACCCCTGACCCCTACTGCTCCCCCCCACACACACACACACTTGCCCCTTCTTGTTTCCTGAAGCTCTGCGTCCTGATTCGCCCATTAAAGGTAACTTGTATTGAGCTGACCCCCCCCCCCCCCCCTGCCAGCTCCCTTCCCAGCAGAGAAAATCGAAGGTAACCCTCCTCTGAGGAGAAAACGGTGCACTTGGCTGTTTAACACATCGGCGTGGGGACGGCGAGGGCGTGTGTTTGGTGAGGCGCTTACAAGTTTATCACCCGACCGCTGGCTGGGAGCACCCCCCTCATCCCCCTCGCCCCCCTATTTGCTCTTTTGTGATCTGTGTCTCTGCCCCCCCAGCCCCGTGTGAAATAGACATTTTGAAAGATATGAGTAAGTAAGCAAAGAGAAGGCGAGGAAGGCGGCGAATGCAGCAGAACGCAGCGAGGAGATAAACATAAACAGAGCACAGAGGAAGAAAGAAAGAAAGAAAGAAGGTTTCTCTCTGAGTCAGCGGCTTTTAGTAAAGTCTGATTAAACGAGGTAGGAAAGCGCTCGGGGTAGTAAATAACAGAGGTGTCAGAATGTTGCTTAATGACCTGGATATCTGCTGCATGAAATATGGATCTGCAGCTCTGTGCAGGAGCTGGTTGCTCCTTTAAAGCCTTAATGTGCAGGGCTTCGGTCTGAACCTGAGAGCGAGAAGCAGCTTTGCTTTACAGTATCAGTAACTTCATATCACCGGCATTATCTTTGCTCCCATGAAGAAACAACATTACAGCCAGTCTGAGTGAAGGAACCTGTTGGAATCAGCGTCTCCGTGCACTCTGTCAGCAGAGGGCCGAGACGCCGCCCGTCGGTCAGGATTGGCATTTTGAAGTTTGGCGTTTTCATTTTTAATTGGAGGTGATGTTGGAGTTACCATGTCTGGCCCCGCGTGATCTTACAGGGAAGCACATTTTGTCTGACGTCCCTCAGTGATGGTGGGCTTTATGATTTTATTTAAGATGACATGTGAACTGTTCTGAAACTGGGTTTAAAAGCCAAACATGAAACGTGTGTTTCATATGGGAGACGGACGGAGCTGAGGTTTCAGGCTGCTCATAGAGCTAACGACTGGCTGTGCGAGTGAGTGAGGCGCTCGCTGCCTGTGCAGCGTCTGTGCTAACGGTGGTCAAACCACCACTCGTACTGAAGTGTCCCAAATCATCCACCTCAGCGTCAGTCTCACTTTCTACTTTAACTAACAGCACTTTTTAAAAAAGAAACCAAAATTGACTTTAATTTAATTACATGCGAATTTCTGACATAAGCAAACTGTAAAAGTAAAATTTCCTCGATCGGGTTCTGCCGCCACATTTGGATTGTTCGGATAAATAAAGCTTGGGTTGGATGTGTTTCAGGCTGAAGGACGGAGAAAGTTATATTCTGACTGTCCGAGCAGTCAGTGACCGCACAGGTGTGAGGGCATCAACTCACCCCCCTCCTTTTTCCAGGGGCGTGGGGGGAACCCCTTTCTGGGGAGGGGATTCTGGAGGCGGACTCAGCACTTTTTCATCTCTCTCTCTGTCTCTCGCAGGGCTCCCTGATCAGCGGCAAGTAGAATTGGAGCTGAAGCCGGCTTACGGCGCTGAGCACACCGTCACCATCACGCTGTCTAAGAAAGCGCCCCCACCCACCTGCTGAGGTGACTGTCTGAGGTGACTCAGGGCTTTCAGGGGAGAGGAAGTGAGGCGGGGAAGGTGGAGGGAATAACTGTGAGTGGTTTGGGTATTTATAGGTCGCAGCAGTGTGGTGTGAATGAGTGAAGCTCAAGTGCAGGAGGAAGGAAGGAAGGAAGGAAGGAAGGAAGGAAGGAAGGAGAAGAGAAAAGATGGAGAGGAGGGGAAGTCTCTGCTGAGCCCATTATGATGTTGCGTGTATGGGGTGATGATGACGATGGTGTCGCTTGCTGAGCAGTTGGACATGCGAGAGACTGCATGAGCATATCGACAGATAATTCCTCTGTAATCCCGTTAGCGAGCCGGTGTCGTGGTCCTCCAAGTCCAAGCTGCTGCGTCGCACCTCTGCTATCTCAGCCGTCTCTGCCGGTGCGTGGCCGGCCTGCGTTACGTAACATCAATACGCCCGTGTGTGTGACCTGACATAAAGGTGAGGGGGCGGGTCAGGCCGGTCGGGCCGGCCCGACGCTCCGAGGATGCGAGGTTAGTTCACCTAGCAGATATTTGTTGTGCAGCTGCGGAAATGCCTTTGCCCCATATCGGGAACATCTAGCCGAGGTGTAGAGGAACATGTTGCGTTGGTGTGTTAACAGCAGGCCCGATACATGCAGATTTATTTCAGCTGGTATTAAAGTGGGGACAGGGGCTGGGGTGGGGGGCTGAACTCTCCTCACATCACCTCTCGTGCTCTCCTCTGCCAATTTTGGATGCCGACACTAAACGGATCTGCAATAATTCAGATGGCACTGGGAATATATAGATGTGTGTGTGTGTGTGTGCAGCAGTGTGCCGTTGTAAAGTCAGGAATTATGGCAAAAAACGTCTGAATAATTTAGTGCTCACATTAATTTTCTGATGCCATTCTTCAGACTCTGACTGCGTCACTCTAACAAATGCGTATGTCGGAAAGTTCAGGGGATTTTGGAGAGTGCCTGTGAACAGTGAGTGATGGCAACCAGCCGGCTCTCAGCTCCCTCTTGTCTACCAACAGCTCCGTGTGAGCCCTGCGCGCCATATTCTTTTCTCAGAACTAACACGGCGGTGAATCGAAACAAAAAGGCCACATATTTTATTTATGTGTCAGAAGTGTGGTGAAAGGAGGGCCGGGGAGGGAGCGGGGCGTATCGCTCTATCTGCCGGCTGATATCACTCCACGCGTGCGGATCAATTCTCTCAGACAGAGGGAGATGAGAAAGGAGGAGGGAGGGAAGTAAGGAAAGCTGGAATGGTGGTCGTATCGATCGGTCAAAGAAATACAGCGTTGTGTGATTTGCTTAAACGTCCGCATAAACCTGAGCTGTCAGAAGTGGGCAGGCAAACCTCGACTTTGGGCCACGCGGGCACACGGAGTGTGGCTTTTCTGCTTGGCTAACCTGTACACGGCCTCTTACATCCACTTCGTGTGGACACAGCAAAGTGTGACGTGCCTTCTCAAACATGTAGCTTGAAATGACCAAAATCTTCTCATCAAAGCACCTGCAGAGACCCGTCTCAGTGCAATGAGTCCACAGATCAGCTTCATGCGGAGCTTTGAGCGCCGTCTCAAACTCCAGAGCTGAAAGTGACAAATGCTGCAGTTCCTCTGACATCCAGCAGAGGCAGCAGTGAGTTGGTCCTCACAGGCTCCTTTCCAGCAGAAATAAACACGTTTACAGCCGAATACACAGCACGTCTACAGAGGAGGATGTTTCTGTCACTCAGCTGTTTAAACTGAGTTTACATGTTAGGGGCGTGGCCTCTTTGACTGACAGGTGCATGGTGGCACAGGTGGCTGTAGCTGCTAGCTGTCTGAGCTAACTGCAACGTGTTTGTGCTGTTGGAGCATTTTTAATGACAACATGTGACCAATAATATGGCTGCTGTGAGGTCACTGTACTAGCAGGCCGTCCAAGAAGGCGGAGCTCCAGTTTAGGTGAGTGAAATTCTAAGATTTTATTTCTAACACTGGTTCATTAGTGCTATTATAATTAGATTTAAGAGGCCTACCCAGCAGGGCTGATGTTCAAGTCACAGTTTAAGGCCAGAAACCAAAGAACACTCTCAGCATTTAAGCTCGTCTGTGGCAGACTTTGGACCAGTCTAACCCCAAATCTGTACCAGCACATCTAGACCTTAATCCCTGCAAACACGGCCATGCAGCTGCGCAGGCTCGCCACTCCGTCAGCAGCTACAGCAACCCTAAACTAAAACTTCAGCAAGATGTTTATCAGGTTGAGATGAACTTGTTTTATCTCAGAAATACTTTGTGCCAGAGATGTGATAGTGAGTCCAGAACGGTCCCACTGGGGTGCAGAGACGGGCTCTGTTCCTGTCAGCGAATGTGTACCTGGCACAAGGACAAGAGTGGACGGGGGAATGAAATTAAAGAGCAGTTAAAGAAAACTGGAGAAAAGAGCAGAGAGTGTGCACGGGGCCATAAAGGGGATAGTTTAACCATTGATCGAGAGCAGCGGTGGAAATGGCAGCTGTAAATCAATTTTATCTTGGAGCAGCTAAAGAGTGTTTTCTAATGAGGTTAATGCCACGTAATGGCTAAATTCCTCTGCTTAAAAGATGCCCTCAAGGTGGTGGCGAGAGATAGATGTCGCCACAGAAAGCTTAACACCTCGCATTCAGCGCAGAGCCGAGGGACGCCGTTTCTTTCAGGGAGTTTCTCTCTTAAATCATTTTATTTGTCGGAGGGTTTCAGCAGCTCTTTACATCATCCGGGACACCTTCCTCTGGGCGGCTTGTTTTATCAGCACACAGAGACGACCACGGACTACGCCGGCCGCTCGCTAAATTATTCATCTGCCGTCCACTTCAGGTGTGATGAGTTCCTCCCCAACCGCAACTACAGCAACCAAAACAAACACGCAAAGCACTCAGAGATGGCCATCGGTCGGCTTAAACTCACGCCGTGTGTGCGTCCTCCTGTTGCTGTAGATGCAGAGGCCTGGCTGGGACCGGCCCGTCACTCTGAAGCTGCTTGGCTCCAACCTCAGCCAGGTTCGGGTTATTTAGGCTGACAAGTCACGGCGTTCTCGTTGACACAGATGTGTTTGATGGCAGCAGGCTAACCAATCTGCTGCCTAAGGTTATACATGAAGCAGTTTGATTGGATGCTCTTTGATGCTCCTCAGCCTGACCAACAGCCCTTTATGGCTGACACCTTCCTGATGTGAACACACTGGTTAGCGACTGGTCTGCAGCCAGTACAGGACTTTACCTGAACTGGTTTCATGTATTTCTAACGTGGACCTTCAGGGAAACGGCGGCAGTCGAACGTTGTTCTTTGGCTTCAGCGCTGGCGTATCGGGTAAATAACGCCGCGTGGTAGCAGTGGCTCACAAAGTCTCGTCGCCATCATCTGATTTTCTGAGAAACCCCACACCACAGCTGAGGGCTCGGTACTACTTTGGGCATTCAAAAAGCGATGAGGCTCACATACGCAGGTTAATTTTTCTCTGACGGTAATCACAGAGTGCACAACAGGAAAATAATACAAGCAAACACGTTTTCAGTCAGTACTTCTGTCTCCTCAGCCGGCGTAGGGCGAAGCACTTAGGGTGGAGCGATGAAATTCAACAACTGATACAACCTCAGCTGATATGCACAGGGATTCCCACAGCTTCCTGTATCTAGCCTAATCACAAGCTAGCTAGCTAGCATGTCAGCAGACGCAGACACGTTAAAATATTACATTACACAAATTACATTAGTTAGTAATGGAGGCGTGAGGAATCCTCTTTGTCTTCAGCGAGAGTGATCCAAGGAGTCTGTTAGCTGTAAACTAGACTCCTCCATAAGGTTGCTAATGGAAAACAGCTCCCAATCAGCAAGTGTTTTTTTGTGATTTGGACGCATTACGGGTGCATTGAACAATCGCATTATGGGCGCGGCTCGGAGGATTCAGGTGATGCCGAACAGGCTTCATGATTCCCCGTTATTAAGGAACCCATCACAGGCGTGCTCCATGTACTGCTGCAGCAGGATCTTAATTACATGTTATTAAAGCTCGAAGTCAAATCCAGCAGAGCACCTCCGCGCCGCCATGGCAGCTCTGACACTTTGGGCGTGGCTGGCGAAGGATGCTGTGAGTCCACCGTGGGAACCTTTATGGGTGGAAGTGACTCAGTTTGCAGAGAGACCAATCAGAGGCCGTTCTTTTTGAGAAAGCTGACGGGCTCTTATCGCTTTTTAATTCGTCACGAGGGACTCGTTCACGCCGAATGGTCTCAGCCACATTTGTCACGTGAGCCAATCAAAGGGCGTCCTCACAAATGGAGACTAGCAGGTCCTTCCTTAAAGATATCTGAAGCTGAAGGCCGATCACTCTGACTCCAAACTGGTCCAATAAACACTATCCAGTCCAATCAAATCCAGTCCTGCGGGTTTGGGGGCGGGGCCTTTGCGGTTGTTCGAGTTTTTGTGGGTCTGCTGTGTGTAACAGCAGTTGGGTGGGTGCCAGGCCGCGCTGCATTGTAATGATCGATATGATTCACTTCCTCCATCGGTGACTGATTGGTTTATTATAGCACATGCGCTCATTCACCACTGAGCTGTGTGTGTGTGTGTGTGTGTGTGTGTGTGCGTGTGTGTGTGATGAGCACATAAGTCTGTTATGAGGCCAGATTTGAAAACGTGAATGCACAGGTGCTTTAAGGCGGTGCTCTGTGCAGCCATGGAAACATGAACGTGTGTGTGTGTGTGAGAAAATTGAGTACGACCGGCGTGCGGCATGAAACTTAAGGAAAGTTCATCTCCACAGACCTCTAGCATTGATCACTGGGGCCCTAAAGCTATTATCATGATCTAATTAGGTTTAACATAAGTCTGTGTCACGGCCCGGTGCAAGGCTGCCTTGTCCCCAATTCCACACTTTCACAGCACCCCAATTTAAAAATAGCACACATGCACCACATGAATACTAAGACTTTGTTTCATTTACACTTTAATGTCAGACTGAGGTCTGAGCAAAGAGGAATGATGTAATCCACGAGGCGCGGAGCGGGCGGGGGGGCGGTAACCTCCCAGGTTTCCCCTGTCGGTGCTCTGATGATCCATCAAAGGGAGAAAACACAGACTGCGTTTTGAAATGTTAATCTGCAATGATGTTGTGTTCATCGCCATACTGTGGGCGTCGCTTTAAAGAAATGGGTTAATATTCATCTCTGAATTTCTTTCTTAAATGATTTATAAAAAAATTCAAATCTGGGACAATGCGACGAGCGCTCAGGTGGGAACGCCCCGCGAGCTTGTTTTGCACTGATATTGTCTTTGATTGGTTGTTGAGGCTTATTGTGACTCCACAGGGTCAGGGTCGGGTCTGGGTAGGGCGCTACTTTTAAATGAACGCTCTTACAGGCGAAAGGTGTCGGCATGACCACGAGCGGGTCATCAGCGACCGGGTTTAATCAGGCAGAGTGTGTCTGCGCTGGCGTGAGTCAGAGATGATCTGAATACGAGCAGGAGGGGAAGCCGCTGACCTAATAACGCGACCTTTAAGGTGTGCCCATAAATAGAGCTGTCAAAGAAACAGCCCCACTATAAGGCACTGTGTTTAATGTGCTCTGTGTAGCTTATATGTGGGTTGAGGTGTTTTAATAATTACCTGCTCCGACACCTTATTCGTTTTCAGCATGATTAGCGGCGGCGGCGTGCACGGCCGGCGCGGTGGGTGGCTGAATGCGTGTGCTTGCACACACACTGAACACTGTTTCCTCTTCACAAAGACACTTTTCCCTAATATTGTACAGTCTGTGCACCAGGGCCAGCCTCAGGAGCTGTGCAGCCCCCCTGTACAGGGAAACACAAGTGCAAAAAAAAAACGGCGTTAAGAGGAATCCCCTCCCTCTCTGCCGCGCCCGTGTCCTCTGTGATTATGAATAGTGGTAAGAGAGAAACGCATATCCCCCATTCAGATGCGTTCGCGGTTTCTGAAGGACCACTCTGGCCAAACGAGGACCCCCCCACCCCCCCTTTTGATTGATATGTGAAATCCGTCTCTCCCTGCAGCTCTAAAGGCAGACCCTGTGTGTGTCTGAAAGGTGCTCATTGTTGAGCAGAGACCACTTTGTCAAGAAACAATCCTGTTCCCAAGGAAGCTGAGCATGTCTTAAAAAAGATACAGGCCCTTATTGTGTACATTGGGGAACTTTAATTTTGTGTGTGAGGTCATTTTAATCCTGATTAATTTTTATAGTAGCGCTTGTAGTTCAATGGCTGGTCGCCCTAATGCTCCAAAGGAAGGAGCAAAATAAAGGAAGAATGGCAGAGAATGAAAATCCCACCCACAGGCCCGCCGAACAATCCCGAACTTAAAGTGTCACGGAGAGCGAGGAGGAAGGGCGGGGGCCTTTGTTGATGGACACATTGGGATGTATTTAAGTTCTACAAAGGAGCGTCTCTGAATGGAGGCCTGATTTTTGCTACAAGGTTTAAGATGCACGGTCTAAGGGCGGATTTGCCACGGTGTAAAGTTTGCCACAGCGGCCTCTGAACCGGCGCCAAAGAGGAAAACGTGCGGACGTCGTCTCTCGTAGGCACGAGTTGAAACGTAAAGTCGGAGCCACCGAATGTCCAGTTAGCGGGAAAGATAAACACATTTTATTTTGTGGGATTGTTCAAACGTTGCAGGAGGCTCGCTCATCGCCACCGCGGCTAAATGGAAACTGGATCTCGTTTGAGAAACGGCGGGGTGAAACAAAACAGCGTGATTCATAATGGTTATTTATATACCGTGTAGCTGAAGCCCAGCAGGGGGGCAGAGGCACGGTCTTAACTAAGTACATCTTCCTCTGCTTAGTTTCTCCTCGGCTGGGCTCGCCGCCGATCTTCTGATATCGCCGCAGTGTTTTGATCATCCCCAAAATAACGAGTGCAGGAGTCTGCTGCACTGGAGCAAAGAAATTAGGTGCATTCAAACAAGTTTCAGCAGAGTCGGCGGAGGCAGGCGGCACACAGCTCCGCTTACCTCCACTTTGGCGACCCCCCCACATTCCAGCAGATAGACACAGACAAACAAAGAGCGGCAGTAACCACGACTGCATTTACAGCCAGAACCAGACTCTAACTTTGCCCCCCCCCCCCCTCCCCCGTTCCGAGAAGCAGAGATCCAAGAGCGCAGTCGACCAGACTGACGCTCGGACCAGCACCAGACCCATCAGAGCCGCTCTGACGTTGATCCTCCGGCCGCACTCTAAACGCGCTGTGGCAGCGGCGACCTTCGGCCGTGTGGGCGTCACGTGTAGAGCAGGACGTTGGTCCTTTATCTGTGCTGTTTATTCACATCATTTATTCATATGTGGACCATAAATACTCGGTCTGCTCGGTGCTTCGGCCTCTCACACACACACCAGAAAACATTGAAATGAGAAATATGAGGGACCTTTCTCCCAGCTTTTTCATTAATTCGTCAAAAAAATGGAGCGAGTCCTGTTTCCAGAGGGTGGAGATGAACAAAGCGGGGACAGTTCAGTGCTTTAGAGGGCACAATACGTTCTGTTACATTACACTGTGCTTTCTCTCTGCAAGCAGGCGAAGGGCGAGCGAAAAAGGCAGATTTTGCCACCTTATTACTGACGTTTGAATGAGTCCTCCTAAAGCGCCGCCCCGCGCCCCCGCCGCACCCCAACCAACATACAAAAAATCGTATTCACTTAGTATGTAGGTCACATTACAGTGGTGTCTAGCTATTGGACATGGGCTTAGATAACTGTTTGTCGAGTATTAAATGCTTTCGCTGCATCAGCAGCCTCCGCCGCTGGTATTTCTCACACAGCTGTGCGACTGAAAGGAGGCAGCGCCGCAGAGAAACCGTGTCACCCTCACGCATGCACCCTGGGCTTGTGTGCATTTGAAGCGCCGCGTTTGTGTAAAACGTTCACTTTTTGCACAAAAAAGCGCGAGGATGAAAACGTCTCTGAAAGCGTGGTGGTCGAGGGCCGCGCTTTGGTGAATGCGAGGCAAACCCATTGACCTGAGGCGCAGCTCGGGCGGGCCAGGCTTTGCTTTTCTTTCCTCTTATCCCTGTTTGCTTTGGGTGACCTTGCACGCCGGCCCTGACGCGCAGCGTTCACACAGCGCTGCCGTAATGGCTCGGGGAGTGCCCCGGTGAGGCCGCTCCTTTCCCCGCTCCAGCCTTCCTCCGTCGCGCGATCGCTTCAGCCGCTGCAACCTCTGATTTGAAAATGGCGAGGCGGAGGTGCGGGCCCGAGGAGAAAATTGCACCTGCTTTTATAGCAGCGGGGTCCGGGCGAGGAGTTAAGTGTTCACTTAAATCAGAAAGGCAGGAGACAAGAGGGGCGCGGAGCCGCCGCACAGTTTTGCCCTCTGTTGTCTTTGCATGAAATGAAAGATGCACAAAGTACGAATGTGTGTGTCTGTGTGTGTGTTTGTGAGTTTTCCTCCCCTCCCTCCGTCCTTTGTATGAAATGAGCCCAGATGGTGATTGATTTTTCAAGTGCTGACATCCCTGCTTGAGAAGCACCCCTCCATTCCACACA
>NC_138939.1:1072500-1087500 GCF_965226115.1 Aulonocara stuartgranti | reverse complement strand
TCGTTTTAGACAGAGGATCGGGTAAAGCAGGATTATTCTGAACAGCGATTCATGCAAAGCTGTTCTGGAGGTGAAACGAGAGGCGGGGGCTGACTTTCAGGGGGGGGTGTGGGAATCAGGGGAGGTGTGCAGGGTGGGTAGTCTGGGTAAATGGATCTTATTTAGCGGCGCATCAACACGTGTAAGGGGCCTCACGGCTCATTACTCTGGGCCCCGATCCTCCGCTCAGCCTCTGATGGATGGTTGGGGCTGCTGGGTGTAGGCGGAGGTGAAGGAGAGCGGGACGGGACCGTCCCTCCTGCCTCCGCTGCTCAATCCTCAGCGCCCTGTCTCTTTGCTGCTGCACGTCTCCGAGCACGCTCAGTGAGGTCCTCCATAGTTAGTCGCACCTGTAGCGCCTGTTTGCTGATGTCGTCCATCCGCCTCTGAACGCTGACAGTTTATAGTTCTGGCATCTCTTCCTCCTTTAGCCACACCCACTTGTCCATGTGTCACGCTGATGCCGCCTCCTCCTCCCTCCTGTTACAGTCGGAGCTCAGACTCAAATTATTTGAGTCCTTTCAAATATTTCCGACGCTCTCGTCTCCAAGCACGTGCAGCAGAAGTTGCCCCTCCACTGGCTTCCTGTTTGTCTCAAGACCCCCTCGTCGCCAAGGTGATGTCACAGAATCAGAAACTTCCTTTAAAGCTCTCAATTTACCGGTCGATCTACGCCCCTACGCTCGCCTATGGTCACGAGCTGTGGGTAGTGACAGAAAAAACGAGATTGCGGATACAAGCAGCGGAAATGAGCTTCCTCCGAAGGGTGGCTGGCCTCTGCCTTAGAGATAGGGGGAGGGGCTCAGAGTAAAGCCGCTGCTGCTCCACATCGAAAGGAGCCAGCTGAGGAGGTTCGGGCATCTGACAAGGATGCCTCCTGGGAGAGGTGCTCTGGGCATTTCCCACCGGGAGCAGGTCCCGGGGCAGGGCCAGGACACGCTGGAGAGATCTCTGCTTAGGCTGCTGCCCCCGCGACCCGGCCCCAGATAAAGCGGAAGAAGATGGATGGATAGTTAGCAGGATAATTTTTTTAAACTTTTTAATTAAAATTGTATTTGTTTTGTTGTCTTTCGTTGATTTTTTGGTTTGACTTTCAAATGTAATAATAATATAATAATAATTTAATAATTTAGTTTTTGGACCTCTGTCAGAGCGGTTTGTAAATGATGAATTATTTTGAGTTGTTATGACTTTTGCTAACGAACCGCTGCGCTCGGCCTTTTTGTGAGAATAAGCAGGCTCTCGCTCATTTTCCACATTTTTAACAGAGCACAAACAAACTTGTAGAATTACATCCTCGAGTGATCCACGGCAGCTTCCCGAGGTTCTCCTGGATCCACGTCGTTCCCAGCGATCCTGCCGTCATCTTTTAAAAATACGTGCAGATGTTACTCAGCGTTCCACAGGAACGGGAATTCTTTTGTACTTAAAGGAAACGTTTACTTTAGACTCTACTGCTGTGTCTGTACAGTGAACTACTATATGTGTACTGTAGTAAATGCTGGCTGCTCTCTGGAGGTTTCAGCTTCAGGCTGAGGTGAACTTTTAAACCCTCACATTAGCACCCTGACACTTAATTGTTACCAGCACAGAGACCTGCACTGTAAACCACACACACACACACACACACACACACACGCACACACACGCACACACACGCACACACACACACGCACACACACACACACGCACACACACGCACACACACACACGCACGCACACACACACGCACACACGCACACACACGCACACACACACACACGCACACACACACACACACGCACACACACGCACACACACACACGCACACACACACACGCACACACACGCACACACGCACACACACGCACACACACACACGCACACACACACACACACACGCACACACACGCACACACACACACACACACACGCACACACACACACGCACACACACACACACACACGCACACACACGCACACACACGCACACACACACACACACGCACACACACACACGCACACACACGCACACACACGCACACACACACACGCACACACACGCACGCACACACACACACGCTGCTTTCAGAGCACTCAGTCAAGTCCCTGTCTTTAAGCTCGTGCAGCATTCCTCTCATTCATGGAAGCAGGGCCCTCCTAGTGAAGCGCTTAATTGGCTGCAGATTGCTCTTTAACCTCAGGGTTACACCACACACACACACACACAAGCCGTGCACACACACAAACACACACACACACACACGGGCAGGCTGTTTAGAGTCTTAAGGGAGACGAGAGTGGTTTTTACAACTCTGGAGGGAGGTCAAAGGTCAACAGATTTGTAACAGACAACCTCTAAAGATCTGTCAGTCAAGGCTAAGATGGTGACTACCACACACACACACACGTCTCTGAGTGTGCGTGTGTGCGGTTCTTTTATTGTGGTTTCTGCAGAGAAGCTGCAGTCGGGACTTTTGAGTCGCTTTCTGGACTTTGTGAGTCCAAACGAGCCTCGGCGTGCCGGTGCGATCCACGTCAGCGCCAAGCAGCCCGCATCTCTGCGCCTGTTTCTCGGCGGACGTCTCCGACATGTGTCTTTATTTACGGGGCAGTTTAGATATTTTTACAGGCTTTGTCTGTCTCTGTGCTCTGTGGGTTTGTTAGTGCCTCTCTGCTCTCCTATTGTTTATGATACACACTAAATATGCTTTTCTGCATGACTCACTCCCTCCTTTCAAGAATTAGGACCTCTGTGTTTCTCTCTCCCAAATTAGCTTTTGCACTTTTATCCCCCTGCACGAAACACTCGTCCTGATAACACGACAACCTTTTCTCTGACGCGCTCGTATCCCTGCATGCTTCGCGGCGTTGCCGACCTAGACGCTGATTGGCCGGGGAGAGAACCAGGTAGAGGCTGTGTGATTGTGCAGCCCTCTCGCTGTACAGGCTTATGAATGATTGAGCTACTGTAGCAGCGAGGGCAGATCATATTACAGACGCCATTTTGTTTGTTTCCCCCGCAGTATTTTGTGTCTCCTCCAGTTGTTTAACATATTTAATCCAAACAGGATGACGCTGCTCTGTGTGTGTGTGTGTGTGTGTGTGTGTGTGTGTGTGTGTGTGTGCGTGTGTGTGTGTGTGTGTGTGTGTGTGTGTGTGTGTGTGTGTGTGTGTGTGTGTGTGTGTGTGTGTGTGTGTGTGTGCGTGTGTGTGTGCAGGCAGGGTGGCATGCTCAGAGTTAATGCTGCAAATTGTTGTTAGATGCAGGTCTCCCTCTGCCATGCGTTTTGGACAGGAAGGCAACGTGATTGGCTTTGTTCAATCTTCCTGGCAGCCGACACCAGCTGACATCTGTTCCCTCCTAACCACTCAGACTTATCTCCATCAGGGAACACACACACAGACTCACACACATGCTCGTGTTTGTGAGGAAAAGAGCGTGTCCGCACTAGACGCACACACTGTCACACACGTGGGCTCTTTTTGCGGTGATGAAGAGTTCAGCCTGTGCCAGTTGCCACTTTTGTTGCACGTGCGCTGAAGTTATTAAGGAAGAACGGGCTTGATTGGTGGTGCGCTCACGTGAGTCTCTCCGCGTCGCCCGGCCCCGCACGGCGGCCTGGGCGCGTATCTCCTGTCGACGTGTGGAATCTGAAAGCGCATAAAGAACTTTGCCTCTCTTGAGCAAACAGCAGAAAGGAAAGCCGGCCTTTTTTTCCCCCTGAAACGAGAGGATGAGGAAGGGCGGGCGGAGGAAAAAGGACAGAAGTGCGAGAGGCTGTTTGAAATTAGCCCTCCACTCCGGGGTCTTGGGAAACGAACGTGACGCGTCCAGATTCTGTGTTTTTGTTGCAATTACCAGGAAACGCAGATGAATTCTTCCCGGGCCATGTGTGCCGAGTTGTGTGTGTGCGTGAACGTGGCGTGTACAGATACGGATGTGTGAGCGTGGTCGTGTGAGCAGGTGGCAGGCATATTTGAAGATGACAGCAGGGGTCTGACCCATGCCAGGCTCAATAAAGCAGCCTTGTGACGGAGCTTATGTGACACGCTGTCCCTGGGGCTCGGCGGTCTTTCTCTGCCTCGCGCACACATGTGCACACGCGCACGTTTCCCCTCCGTGTCAGATAGCGAGGGCTGATTGCTGCGGGTACGTGTGAGGTCTGTGTGTGGTCTGATGACGACACGCTGTACGTAGCATTAGCTCGAGCCCTCACCTCTGCTTTTTACACACGGCTCGTATTTCCAGCAGTAACGGCCGATCGCGTGTTTGGAAATGCGGGGAGCTGCTTACGCTCGTGCAGTCGCTTAGCGTCCTGCTGTGCGTCACGCCAAACTAGAAACCCGCAGCAGAGTACACAGAGCGCGCTCGGTCATGTGACAGTTTCGGCCGTTGGTTTTGAAGCGTTCGGCCAGACTCCCGTTTGGAGCTCGTGGTCACGTCCAGAGTGCTTTATTTATTTCCTTTAGTTCAGTTTACCTTTGTTTCCCCAGGAAGTCTCACTCAGATCAAAATCTGGTTTACAAGACACACAAACACACGCGTTACACACATCAGCGTGCAGCAAAGACAGACTGCAGCGTGTGCAGTATGGCAACAGCAACGCCGAGATCCGCTCGCGTTTCTGTTCGGCTTCCATCGGAGGACAATCTCACTCCAAAGCAACAGTTAGAAAATGAGATTATTGACCTAATGATGCAGTTTTCCCTCCTATTGCTGGGTCCGCCCACCTGCTCACGCCAGCACTTCGTGAACCCGGTGAGTTGTCGGTCGTAGTCAGCGATGGGCGCAGCGCCAAAAACAGCTGCTATTGCCTCGAACGTCTTCTCCTTTCGGATGCTCCCTTCATGTGTCGCCGCGGGGAATCATCTCCCTCCGTCTCACGCCAACCCAACATCCACCTCTGTCACGCCAACGCTAGCCGTCCTTCCATCACCCAAGAGACATCAACAGGGCTTCCTCCTGGTAGGATGTACCTGAACCATCCCAACCGCCTCCTTTTGATGTGGAGCAGCAGCGGCTCGACTCCGAGCCCCCGCCCCGCCCCGTCTTGAGGGAAACTCATTTATGCCGCTTGTATCTGCACCCTCATTCTTTCGGTCAGTACCCAGAGCTGAGGGGGGAGGCGTGGATCGACTGGTAAATCAAAGACTTTGCTTTTTACCCAAAACCTGAAACCAAAAAGGTTCATCGCTGTTCTGGATCAGGTTGTTGATCACAGGCAAAATGACCATTGACCTTTCACTCTCACACAGACCTGCAGAGCGGAGAATAAATCGTACATCCCAGTCCCAACATCCCAACAGCCCAGACATGTTCAACATGAACTGTGCGGAGACAGCCACGAGGCTACACGAGGAAGGAGGTTAAAGTGTCTTAATCACACGTCAGCTTGACAGTAGTGCTTTGAGGCAGACACGACAGGCTCTGTGACGGAGAAGAGAACAGGTTGGATGTTAGCTGTCAGACAGACGCAGCTCAGATCTCTGCTGAAGCGCCTCTGTGAACAGCTCTGTGCACGACTTTACGGTGATTCGTTTAGCGTTTACGAAGAGTCCTGAACTCAGTCGGTTCTTGTTGGGATCGCTGTGTCTTTAAAGTAGAACTTTAGGTTTGATGTTGGTGACAGAACCGGGGTGTTCCAGATGTTCCTCCTGGAGAGGATGCTGAGGTGTTCTCAGAGGAGTTGGAGGATGTCTCCTCCGGGCTGCTCACGCCCTGACCGCTCTCTCCAGCCGTCTGAGCTGGCTCGGAGATATCGCTGCTTCTGTCCACAGTTTAGTTCTTCCAGTCACAGGTGTGACAGGTGAGGGTTCAGGTGATGGAGGCTGACCTGTAAACGCGCAGGTTCGCCTCCATGAGAGACTCAAATAAGAATGTCAAAGAATGATTATTACGATTATTATATCGCGTTACAAGAGGTAAGAGAAACAGAGCCTCAGACTGTAGCCGCGATCAGAGATCAGACGTGTGCTTCACAGGGTTTCACTTTATTTTCTCCTGAATGAATAAAATGATTAAAACAAGTTGTTTTGAATATTAAACTCGGTTTTCCAAGTTTCCAAAGTTCATTTAAAAAGGTTTAATTCCAACGAGCTGCTAAATTTAGTGAGAGCTTTTCTACGGTCAGGTTGGCCCAGTGTACGACTTTTCCCTGTATTCGATGGAGAGATGTAATATTTTCATCATCATTATGAGAGCTTTTCGTGTGTTCGATTGCTGCCGCCGATAAGCTGTCGTTTCAGATCACGTAAACCCTGACTGTAAGCGAACCAGGTCTCGCACACAGAGATAAGTGTAATCTTGTAGAAGACAACAGAAGGAGATAAAAACGATTTAAAGGCGAGGGAAAATGAAAGTAAACAGAGGAACTTTTTTTTGCTTATCTGTCCTTTCAGTTGTGGTTTCCACTTATTTGCTGACTCTATAAACCAGAAGAAGAACGAGTGACCTGCTGTATTTGCACACAGTTTTTTGAAAAGTGCAGCTCACTTTGCTGGAAAACAAGACCTGCAAGATAAAATCATCAGAGACTGTGTGTGGTATGCATGCACGCACGCATTGCTGATGCAATCTTCCACTTTCCTAATAGTCAGAGCCTAAAACAGCATTCGAGTCGCTTCGTACCTGCGGCTCCGGTGGAGTAGAGAACAAGGGCTCGTGTTTTCCTCTGCGTCACGCTCCGGTGCTGCGCCGCCATTTACCGCAAACATCTGGCTCGCAGAGGAAGTTTCCTAATCGCTTCTAAGCTGTTTGTTTAATTTCAGTTGCAAGTCACAGAGTCTCAGAGATGGTACCCGGTTATAAGACACCATTTCCAGGTAATTTGATTGGAACACAGGTGAGACAGAGAGAGCGTGGCGGGGAGGAGGGATGAGCCAATGAGCCAATGGGAGAACAGCTTCCGGCTTCTTTCCTCCAACAAGCAGCTTCTGTTTGGTCGCTCTTACACGTGTCCTGCGTGTTGTCAACATATAGAAAGAAATATCATATCACATATGACCTCTGACCTCTCCTCCAATGTCAGCAGATAAAGATAATGGATTGGATTTATATAGCGCTTTACAATGCCACTATTCATTCACTCTCACATTCACACACTGGAGGCAGCTACGGTTGAAGTGTTGCAGCTCACGGGGAACGATAAGGTTACAGTAACGACATGAATGCATGTGCACTGACTGAATGCTACTTTTATTTGGAACAAAATCAACTTTTCACACATTTTTTACTAAACATGATATAAATGTCCACAAAAACATCACTGTGTTTTCAAAAGGATGAAAACCCAAATGAAAACAATGAAACGGTGCACAGAGAGTGGGCTCCGCTTTTACTGAATGTGAAACTTGTTAAAGGCTAGTGTGATGCGCCGGCTCGTTTAAAGGTGACGACACCTGCGACCTTATTAGGTGCCGAGGTTCTTCGGTTTAACGATCGTAATAACGACTTCATCCGCGGGTCGTTCGCCAGGGAGGGGGCGGTCAGCCTGCTAGAGGAACACGGCGAGGATCTACTGTAGATTTGTGGCTGAAGAGCAGTGGCGTCGCTGCTTCTTCACGGGCTTTCATTGACGCTCTCCTGAAGGTGGCTGCATGTTTTTAGGCTGCAGCAGGAAGAGCTCGCGGACTCGCCGAGTGAAGCGCGCTTCCTGTTTTTTCCACTAATCTGCCTTTTGTGCAGAACTCGCTCTCTCTAAAGTTGAGTTCAGATGTCTGCAGAGAGTTTTTAACCCTCCTCCCTCATTTTCTCAGTAATTGGCGGACGATCTTCAGAGCTCGCTTCGTATCCAGAGTGTTTCACTGGTTTTATGTACAGTAAAAATGAGCGTGTTTTTCTTTTAGATGACTTGAAGGCTGTGTGTTCTTTGGTGCAGATGACCCTGGGAGTGTGACACTAAGTAAATGCGTTCACGTTTGAAATGTCGGCGTGAGCTTGGCTCAGGTGAAATCCAAGCCCCACCTCCTTTACATCTGGAAAAAGCTCTGGGTGTAAATCCCCCCCCCCCCCAGCTCTCTGTGAAAAAGTGCGAACTAACAAGCGTTCAGCAGCTTGTAACACGAGGGGACATCGAGCCCCGTCATTGAAGAGAAGCAGTGGAGTCTGGCCAGACACCACTGCTAAACAGAGGAAGTGAGAGGGGGAGTGTGTGAGCGTGCTGTATAGTGAGTTGCCATTTATAATTGGCCTGCAATGGTAGATGGCGGCTGGCAAGGACAGTTTTTTTTTTAAACACAATCTGTGTGTGCTGTCGGGGCGATGCATCGCTAATGACAGAAAGCTCGAGTGGTGTGGAAGCACAACAGTGCCTGGTGGCTACGAGGCCAGCCCTCGCAAATATGCTCAGAGCTCAGATACAGGATGGATGATGTACGAGATCGCACACAATCACTGTGGAGACCGCTCATATCTGAGGGCCTGTTCTTACTCCAGTCGTATGTATCGGACTGATCAGATCTCACCGTCAGTCGTACCGCTTTTCTACTCAAAGGGCTTCGCGCCTCGTTCACACGTTCGCGCTCGATGAACACGTCCAGAGTTCGGTGTCTGGCACGCAGGCTGGAGCAGCCGGGGATCGAAACACCAGGCTTCTGCTTAGCAGCTCTACCTGCTGAGCCCCAGGTGTGTTACCTGTCACCATGGTTCTCAACCATGACTTACCAGGTTTAAGCACTAACGCCTCCTGAAGACGGTAGTTTGGATTAAAAGACAGTAACCCTGACACATGATGACCTCGGCTCGACAGTGCGTTAATCACAGGTGCGTCTGAGACTCTGTCCCTCGAGAGGAGGTCGGTCATCCAGAAAGGCTCGGAGTCGAGGCGCTGCACCTCCTCATCGAAAGGAGGCGGTTTGGGTGGTTTGGGCATCTGACTAGGATGCATGTCCCACTGGGGGGAGACCCCGAGTCAGAACCAGGACACATGAGACATCTCTGGGTGAGCCGGGAAGGTCTCAGGGTTCCCCCGGATGAGCTGGAGGAGGTGGCTTCTCTGCCGCCCTGGATAATGTGGAAGAGCAGCATCTTCTCAGTTTGCTGAAAAATACATAAATACAAAGAGGCAGCAGGAATTTCAGTTGTCGGCTTCATCACCGGAGGTCTGCGCTGCACATTCTTCCTGCTCCAATAATCAGCCACAAAGTCAGGGAAGAGCAGGGCCCCGATAACCGGGCTGTGGATCAGACCCCCCTCCATCCATCCCGCCTCACCCCACATCCACCCTGCCTCCCAAAGCCTCCTCCATAAACAATGAAAAGTTAATGAAGAGGTAACTTAATGATGTAATGAATATGGCGGCGCTCAAGGTCAAAACTGGCTACAGTCTGGGCACAAGACGGGGGCCAGGTGATAACACACAGCTTAATGTCGCACGCACGCATGCACGCACACACACGCTCAGTGTGCACATTGATTTAATGTTATTTGTCAGCTGGCATTGGGAGAACAGGCTCTGTGTTTGAATTGTCTGCAGAAACCTGCCTACATGCATCTGTCTTTAGAGTGTGTGTGTGTGTGTGTGTGTGTGTGTGTGTGTGTGTGTGTGTGTGTGTGTGTGGAGGGATAAGAGTGTTTGAAGTACTGTGGGTGGTAAGAGTGTGGACTTGTGTACCAGCCACTCTGTGTGTGTTAGACAGTGCAGGTTCTGAGCTGGTGATTAAAAATTGAAAGGGTTTGAATGACATGGTGGAGAGTTTGGCGGATCCAGGTAGGATCGATGGAGCTCCGGCGAGCGGCCACCGCCCCGGCTCGAGGGGCTCGAGGGGCTCGAGAGCTCTCGGGAACGTGTTTGTGTGCAAGTTGTGCCTTTAAACAGTCGGTGAAGCAGCGCAACTTTAAAAAACAGATCATTTTTCTGCAGCGCAGCAATTTTCCTTCTGTGCTGTTTGTTTTAGAGCGCAGCGGTAGAAAATCTGGATTTATGTGAGCTTTTGTGGTTGTTTTTATCCACACGCAGCCAGACGAGTGCTTGATTTGGTCAAAAAAGGTGCGCGTTTGAAATGAAACAGAGACGATGAGTGTAAGTGAACAGGAGAAGGAAAGGTGGTAAGGAAAAGGAGGCAGAGGATAGCAGCCAGGTGCTCGCCGCCTTCGATCTGTTTGGCCTCCGCTGGGCTAAAGAAGTGTCTACATCTCACTTTATCCCCTTATAGGCTCTCCTCTCTGTGTGGGGGAGGGGAGGAGGAGGTGGGGGAGGAAGATCATGAAACAGAAGCACTTTAGCTGCACATGTTTTCCACGTGACAGCAGGATACAGGTTCTCAGATCATTCTTCATCTCCATCTTTCTTCTTGTTTATGCAAATAAAGTCAAAGTCATGACACAGTCATGAGTAACCTCTGCAGTCTGTGAGCGAGCAACCACCGCTCCGAGCCCGAAGCCAGACACGTTGGCCTGATGAAATAAGGTTAAGGTGTGACGAGTGAAGTGGGTCTCTCAGCCTTCAGTCCTCGAGTGTGTGCGTGGAGCCGGCCGCGGTGCAAAGTCTTCGCACGCAGCGGTGCCCACAGCATCAGTTGCTCCGACTCTCTCTTGAAATCTACTTGCCCGAGTGTTCGGCGGCGGCTCAGCAGGCAGCAGCCGAGCAGCTTTCCTCGCTCGCCACCTTTGTCGTGAATCGTTCTCTCTCGCAGGTTTTTCCTGTCAATCTCCTCGCCGTGCTAAAAGCAGAAGACACTAAACTTAGCATCCCCAAGGCAATCTGTGATCCATCTGATCTGCTGGCCAGCAGGCATGCTAATGCACTGGCACTGCAAGGCCTGCACGATATTGTATTATAGGCATGGATGCTCTATTATTAGATGATATGAATAGAATATCTGCTGTGAGTGTTTTATGAAGGTCAAAGAATTGAATCAGAAATATTTTAACGCTCAGCCAGACTGTTGTGTGTTTAATGTATGTTATCACATGGGTTTCATTCTCACTTTAAAACCCATTATGGAACCTGAACGGGCCTTAATGCACTTTTAAGGTTTGTTTTTTTAAGAGCAACACTTTAAATAAAACGTGCACGAGAAGGTAAGCACGGACTCGAGCCGCACGGCCAAAACCCACGTTTCCAAAGAGCGGAGGGCTGAATTTAGACGTAAGAGGCGTGTTTTGAAAGCTGTGGAGGAGCGAACGGCTCCACCCTGGGCGTCTGGAGGGGAACGAAGGCGTTCGGGCTACTCGTTCCTGCAGGCCTCCCTGGGACAAAAGACGCCCTGTGGAAGAGAGCCACCAGTTAACCGATGCGGTGACGTCACGGTGACGACGGCCATTTTTTCTGTACGGCCTACAATATTGACGCACGCGGGTCTCGGCATCTCCCGGTCTGATCTGTAAGAAATGTGTAGATGTGCTAACTCTGGGTCATTTTGGCCAAACGTAAACACTCGATCTCCCCATCAGATTCCATTAAACCCCACAAGAACACAAACAGGCTCTCCAGGAAGAAGCCCCCGAGCAGTGGCATTAAACAAGTGCTCTCGTCGGGACATAAATACTCTGATCTTACTCCCATAAATCATGCTGAGATTGTACATTTGGCCCGAGCACAGCTTCAGGTTCGCACACTCCTTCTGTAAACAGGTTCTCCCTCAGCTTCTCACATCTTCGGTCCCTGGGCCCGATCCTTTTTAAAAAGAGTCTCGCTGTAATCAAAAACAATAACTGCTCAGAGCGTAAACTCTTCCAAGCCCCCCTCCGCCAGCCTCTACCCTCTCCTTGAAGTATGAAATAATATTCTGTGTGTGGGCCCCGGCCGAACGCTGAGAACGCAAACATTTCACAATAAAGTTGTTTAAATAAAGGCCTTGGCATAGATGACTGGGAGATAGAGGACATGCTGCGTTAATTACAAGCCCCCGTTAAAATAAACCGCCAGTATAAAATATGAGCACCCCCCTCCCATTCCCGGGGATTTGAACCTATAAAATATCAGCGAGGTGTGCACCTCACATGTGCTGTTTGGAGACCAAACACGACGGCGGCTCGAGGAGGGAGCGAGCTCGTCAGACAAAGACGAGAAAGAAAAAGCACAACGCAGCTCCACGATCAACAAAGAGAGCGTGTTTATTCTGCATTTACAGACTTACGAACCCCCCCAGCTCGCTCCCCGCCGCCGCCGCCTGGCATTAACCGAGAGGCAAAACAGCCGAGTTAAGCGGCGCGTTTATTATTCTTCCAGGCCTGGAAAGCAATACGCTCTCAATGCACGGGCGTGCTCGGCCTTCCCGTCCGGAGCGCCGCGGCTCCGTGTGGAAGTTTCAGTGCTCGCAGAGAGCCAGCGAGATTATTTTTCCTCAAGTGTGGACTTAAGTTTCTGCTCCGTGCTGCTGGGTGGCCCACTCCGCTTTAGCCGTGTTAACATAAGAATAGAGCGGTGGCCAGGAGAGGAGGGGGGGCGGCCGGGGAGCTGGTTTAAATTATTCTGCGCCTCCGCCGCTGCATAGCAGGAGCTGTTGTTATCCACTTAGAACATCAGACGATTTGTTCCTTCTCCCTCTCCCCTCGCTCCCTCTCTCAGCCCTGTGGGCGTCTTTATTCGGGCCCTTTGTAGCGCCGTCGTGTTATAAGGCCCGACCCGGCCGGGGCGCACCCCGCTCCCCTCTGTCGCTGGCCTGAGTGAAGACGGCCTTAAAAACCAGAAATATGAAATGCTAGCTGCGCCCGGTGACGAGGCCGTGACGCTCGCAGGCCCAGATGAGGAATGCAGTTATGAGGAGATGTTTGTATACATCCAGCCTGCGCCTCGCGGAGCAGCGATGGCGGTTGAGCACAGCTTAAAGACATCTGGATGCGATGAAATGCCATTTGTCTAAACAATCAAGAGTCTTTGCAAAGCCACCCAATGTGCGCGCTGCTTTTAGTGCATACTTGTGCAATGTGCTTCAACAGAAAGGGATATTGACAAATATTTCATTGCGACAGCTTCATGAGATGAGAATTTTTTTTAAAAAAATTTTCCTCCGCTGCTGTAAACATTAAAAAAATGTGAAGTTCATTTGGAGTGGAGTCGGGGGGTGTGGGGGGTGGAAATGATGAGAAAACCACGGTGGCATTTATAAATAAGGCAAATCAGCGAGATTGTAATGTAAATACGTCCATTCTGAGCTCATTCTTCTTTAGAAAGGGAGGGAAACTGTGAACAATAACCGCTCGCACTTCCTGTTTGACCATCCGCCGTGGCGAGGAACTGGAGGAGTTTGGGCGGACCGACCGAAGACGTGAAACGGGCGAGCAGACAGAGAATGAAGCATCGCGTGTCAAAGAAATGCCACACCTTTAGATTTATTCTCTAATTAACTCCATTTAAACAAATGGTGCGGGCACCGGTGGCAGCCGTGCTCTGCTATGCCAGCGGTGTAGTAAGTGGGGCATGCAGACATGACTGGGATAATAAGCGTCATGGAATCTAATCAGATTTCTAAGAGGAATTGATTGTTGTGAGGCAGCCGGTGCAGGAGTCGGCTTGACAATAAGCTGAAATTTAAGTGTTAATTTTTATGCTAATCCTCTGGCATCTCTGTGTGATGCAATTTGGTCCAGCGGGCTCTCGACTTTGCGCCGCAGATATGAAATTGTCCCGCGCACAGAGAAAATGTCAGCTTGCCAGCCTCTGAAAGCTTGTAATTTATTAGGTATGTTTCTATTAGTATGTGTCACAGTTGTTAGAGAGCCACATGCGCAGCCAGCCACCTCCTCTCCCTCCATCCTCCCTGCTCCACCTTTTTTCTCCTCCACACGCTGCCGTCCGCTCTTTAGCATGGCACGCACACACACACGCACACACGCACACACACACACACACACACACAACGTGCATGTTCTTAAGATGGTCTCGGCTCAGTGGCTGCTGCACTGGGGCCTTAATGTATTATCATATATCGGGTGGTCCTTGCCCCTGGACAAAAGGCTATTTAATGCAATTTAATGACATTCCAAAGAATTTGTGTGTGTGTGCTTGGAGAGTGGGAGGGGCTGCTGGTGCAAGAGGGGAAGAAAGGGAGGCAGGAGCAGGGAAATAGAAAAATAAAAGAAAGGTGGAGGCCGCAGATGAAAATAGCATGTGTGTTTTTCATGGCTCGCCCAGGCAGACGTCTCCGTGTGGAAGGCGTGACTCTCCCTCACCTCCTCGCTCTGCTCGAGTTTCCACCTGCAGCAGGAAATCAAGTTTGAGCAGCTCCGAGAGGCTGAACATGTGTCGGCTTTCTCCGCGGGCCTTGGCAGGTTACACGCCGGCTCGTCACTGGATACCGCTGAGCCTCTGCCGGTAATTCATGCAGGCAGAGGCCTCGGTGGTCTGAGCCCCGTCACAGGGCAGAACGGGCTCCTTGGTCATTTCTTTCACTCAGCTCCCATCTACAGCCAGCGCAGCCAAACGTGCTAGTAACCAGTGAAACTTCTCGCCACGAATAGAAGCGTGGCCGACCTGTTTGATGGCGTTCATTGCTGCAGACAGGAAGCCAGCGTGAGCGTCCTGCGAGGACAGGATTGATCTGAGACATCGTGGGCCACATATGGCCCACTTTGGTTTTAGGTGGGCCGGACCGGTGAAAGCCCCTCCTGCCAGTGTAACGAGGTTTAAAGTAAAGTAAGGAAACCATCTTTGATTTAAACTGTAAGAAATAAAAGTGCAAAATTACAGAAAACATTGTGCCGGCTCAGACTGCGCTGCAATTATAAAACACAAAGTTTCCCTCAATTCATGGAAAATGTCTCTTTTCTGTGGGAATGTTGTAAAAAAGAAAAAAAGATCTCTTATTTAATTGTTTATCTAAATAACTGAATCCACCGTGAACCGATGCCCTCTGTCACGTCTCCCAAAGCCATCCAGCCTTTAGAGGTTTGGGTTTAGAAGCTGGTGGGTATTAAATGTGACACCAGCGCAGTGGGAGGGAAGTATCACTGCGTATAATATCATCATATATATATTCTATCATGTAGCTGCTCCGAGGCAGAGTTTAGAAAGACGAGCCTCGCAGTGGTGTGTTCGG
>NC_138939.1:1062500-1067500 GCF_965226115.1 Aulonocara stuartgranti | reverse complement strand
GGCTCCTTATTTCTCACACGGCAAAGGCGGAAAAGCAGCGAATCTCCAACAATTTATGTTTGGCATTAGTGTAATTGAATCCCACTCGTATATCAGAGGAAGAAAGTTGTGAGGTGCGGGTGATATAAATGCAGGTAGGGATCCATGAAAACACAGAGCTGTCCCTCCCCCCTCCCCTCGCCTCCCGAACAATGTCTCCCATCTCTTTTTTTATTCTCTCACTCTGTCCCCTCCTTTAGCTAGATGGATGATAAATTCCCAGCTACAGAGCCAGCAACAGCTGTTGGCAGACAGGCCTGATATGAGAATAGCAGCATAGGATGAGCAGGCATTAAAAATTAATATGCTATTTAGCCTAGGTGTATTTTAGGTATTTGACATTTTCATGTCCGGGACAGAGTAAATTTATTCATAGTACAGAATAAAAAAATAAAAAAAATTAAAGAAAAAGAGGAATGGGTGCAGGCAGCGGGCTGAGGGAGGAGGTGCAGGAACACTAAGTGAAGGCCATTTTGGTTTTATGGTCACCCTGTTTCACTTTGCCTCCCAACACGGTGATCTGTGTGTGTGAGATGAGGCTACACACACACTCACACACACATGGAAACAAGAGCAAAACCACTTTTATCTGCTCAGACAGGCTGAGACTGACCCTGCACCCTCCTCTCACAGCCACACTCACAGTTTCTGAAGAATAGTTTGGTATTTTTACTTTTAGTCATGTGCTTATTATTTATTGGTTTTAGTCCTGCACAAATGTCATGGACAGCATGAACCCAGCATGTGTTCTGATCAGCCCAGAGCACCTGGAGAAAAACACCCATTTCAGAAAGATAATAGCATTAGCTAGAATTTTACATTAGCTAATGATAGCTTTTTTTTGTGACGTGAATAGTTGCTGAAGTTCATAAAGATGGTGACTACAAATCAGCTGCAGGGAAACACCCCGCTAAAAGAGCAAAAGAGAAATAGTGGTTACCAGATGTACCTCCGTACTGAGGTGTTGATGATATCCTGAACTTTACTGTCCGTAAGAACTGCTGTTAACCCCCATTAGCTACTGATGGCCTCTGTTAGCTACTGTTGGCCTCTATTAGGGGCTGTTAGCATCTGTTGGCTACTGTTAGCCTCTGTTAGCTATGGTTAGCCTCTGTTAGGTGCTGTTAGCCTCTGTTAGGGGCTGTTAGCCTCTGTTAGGGGCTGTTAGCCTCTGTTATGTACTGTTAGCTACTGTTAGCTACTGTTAGCCTCTGTTATGTGCTGTTAGCCTCTGTTAGGTGCTGTTAGCCTCTGTTAGGTGCTGTTAGCCTCTGTTAGGGGCTGTTAGCCTCTGTTATGTACTGTTAGCTACTGTTAGCTACGGTTAGCCTCTGTTATGTGCTGTTAGCCTCTGTTATGTGCTGTTAGCTACGGTTAGCCTCTGTTATGTGCTGTTAGCCTCTGTTATGTGCTGTTAGCTACGGTTAGCCTCTGTTATGTGCTGTTAGCCTCTGTTATGTGCTGTTAGCTACTGTTAGCCTTTGTTAGGTGCTGTTAGTTACTGTTATCTACTGTTAGCCTCTGTTAGGTGCTGTTCGCTGGCATAAGTGAAACTGTCTTTGAAGTGGTGGACTCTTAGTGAATAAGTTTTGATATGATCTGAGAAGGTAATCAAACAGTTTTTCAGCTGGAAAGTTTGGACTCCTGAGCCTAACATTAGCTGACATAACGTTAGGCTCTGTTGTTTAGCCAGCTCGTTGTCAGCTGTCCGGAGGCTTGGATGTCTGATTTGCTGACAATAATTAATTGCAACAATATCAGTGATATTGGTGTGCTAGAGCTCTGACTTCAGCTAAGGAGATGAGGCTTGAGGTGAGAACACAAGGATGAAGCTTTGTCATCTGTTTTGTAGTTTGTATTGTTGATTTTGATTATTCCAAACAGGTGATCTGTGAAGGCCTTCATGTTTTACTTCTTTCCGTCTGGGACCCATGTAAGCCACAGATACTGAAACCAGATTTGAAACTACAGGTAAAAGATGAGATGTGCAGAACAAAGAAGCAGAGTGAACCAAAATGAACACTGTAGAAGAAGCAGAGGGGTAGCATTACGCAGTATTAGGAAGTTAAACGCCAGCTGTCAGAAATGTAAACTCTGCGCTCTGCTCCATCATAAATATCAGAAACGATTTTGACGATGAGCTGGTACGGAGCACATGTTCTGTGTGTGCCGAGTGTCGACAGGTGGACGGACCCCTGGAGGACCACACGGCCCCAGGCCGGGTCATGCTAGGACAGTGTTTAAGGCTCCCTCTCTCCCTGCCGCTCCACCTTTGGTGATTAATGGCTAATGCTGCTCTGGTACATCTCTATATCCCTGCTCATCCTTCCCTGCTAATCGTTGTGAAATCTTAGACATGGCCTGGATTTGGGTTCCTACAGAAACATGGGATTGGATTCATGTGAATTTGGTGCTTCTTTATTCCACCGTTTTCATTTTTAAACCTTTGCTCTGATCAGAAGGCAGATGAGCACGTCTGTCTCAGCTCAGTGTGCTTATTTTAACCCCACACTCGGTTGTTTTCTACTGCTGACTGTGTGAATGAGAAAAGGTCCAAACAGGGACAAAGCTCGCTCTCATCCCTCCGACCTCCTAACACAGACTGTCAGCAGCCAGTGTTTCAGAGGCGATGTGAAAGATACTCAGCCAACCCATCATCCGCTTAATAATAATAATGGATACTTTATTGATCCCCATGGGGAAATTACTTGTTTTTCTCTGCATTTGACCCATTCACTCAGTGAAGCAGTGGGCAGCCCACTAAGCAGGCGCCCGGGGAGCAGTGTGTAGGGACGGTACCTTGCTCAGGGGTACCTCAGGGTAGCCGTTAAGTGGATTCGAACCGCCAACCTTCCGATCATGGGGCGACCACTTTACCTACTGAGCTATCCCTGCCCAGCTCAGAGACCCAATAGTCACCAACAAGATCGATTAGTCGAATCATTTCAGCGACCTGATGAATCTGAAGCCCCGCGCCCGACATTTACTACACAACACACCGTCCATTACACTCCAGCAGGCGTGTACCGTCAGCTGCCTGCTCAGATTTGAGTTTGTGCTTCTTTTATTTCTCATATGTCTTCATATAGCTGCTTTCTCTCTGAGACAGGGCTGTTAATTAGTTTGGTGGATGATCTTAATTGAAAGGAAACCTACTTAAAGAGGTTGTTCCACATTATTAAGCAAGTCACATTTCTCATGGAGGGTGAGGAAGAGGAGGAAGGAAGAGTGGAATAATGTAACGTTTTGCAGAAACTACTTGGAGAAATCTGAAGATAAATAATCTCATTATCATCGTCATCCTCCTCTGGATGCTCGCAGAGGCACGTTTCAGCCACGCTTCTCTAAAGCCCACAAAAGGACGCCGAATCGTTTTCAGCACGCTTTATGGTTTTATGGTGATTGTTAGATGGAATCTGAGGAGGTCAAAATGCTGTAACTCCACCCTATAGACAGACCTGCCGGGACGACGCAGTTAGCATCTCTGTGCTTCCCTCACAGGAGCCGACAGGATCTCCAAAGGTTTCTGAATCAGTGCAGAAAATCATCTTTGTACAGAAGTAAAGTTTACGATAATTACAAGCTGTGCTCAGTGGAATCATGCTAATGCAGCTTTTATGATTTTTGAAGCGTAAATGCAATCCCAAGAAATAAAAGGCTAGCATCCAGATAAAAACAATCTACACTGTGGTCACATGACGAACAGGAGAGGTCATGTATAAAATGTTGAACAGTCCTGCCCTACAGCCATCGGCTCTGAATCCATTTCATCTCCTGGCTCTCCGGTCAGAGGGATGATCATGGAGCATGAGCTGGAGGAGGTGACATAAGGCAGGTGTGGGTGCGTGCTCTGCCCGTACAGATCCACGTTAACGCTGTTCCCGAGCCAGATCGACCTCCCCGATCTTCCTCCGGCGTTACAAACGCTCTGACAGCTGACAGAGACTCACAGGTGTGTTTTAAAAATATGAATCGCAGGTATAATTAAACAGACGACGCGACTAAAAGCTGCTTTGAACCCGTCACTTCTTCCCTCTCTGCGTTTCCACAGTTGGCACAAAGTTCCCGCTGCTGTAGAGCGAGCACGGCGCCGTACATACACCGACTGTTATTACCTTGGGGAACGTTTAGCAGCTCCATGTTTAACACCATAACCTCCGCTACATCAGCAGTGGCAGCAGAGTAGAAAAACCCGGGAGGTGGAAACCAGAGACGGCTCGTGTTAGGCGAGCGTTCGACTGATCACCACAATAAAGACGACAGGAGGGGGAGAGAGGGAGCGTGTAACAAGTCTGCTTTATTTCCACCTACTGGATGATCAGGGACTCTTAAGGGGAGGGATAATTTCTTGCGATATCCCGAGTACAAAGTAAACAGAAATCAAAGCCCTTCACGCTCCCAGACAGAAGCACTATATGAAAGAAGCCGTCTTAACAGCCTCCTTCATTTCCTCCTGTACTTCCCATTGATTTCACCTAACTAGTGTTAAGTGAAACTATCGGAGACACAATGGATCCACTTGACTTTGAGTCTCCGAGCCGCTCGCGCCCATGATTGGGCCCCCGCTGTGCACTGTAAAAATTTCCACTGTAAATTTACAAAGGACTGCTTTGTTTTTACTGTATTACTGTAAATACATCTGCACCTTATTACTGTGATCTGGAACATTTTAAAGAAAGTATAAATATAATAATGTATAAAACTCCACAGCTCGTAAATCAAACCTAAAAATGTCCTAAAATAATCTACAAAATAATATTACGGATACAGAACGGCACGTTTTAAAAGATCCTCAGCACGCCAGGAGGGCGATTCTACTGAGGTGGGGGGACGCTGCCCCTCCCACTGACCTCACGGCGTGTCTAAAACTGGAAGAAATCAAACACTCACTCACATGTCAAAGCACGTGGCATCCTTTCCTTCATGCATTTCAGAATCTATAAGAATTTTTCAGGTGCATT
>NC_138939.1:980000-1047500 GCF_965226115.1 Aulonocara stuartgranti | reverse complement strand
GTGCTGCTAATTAGCCATAGACTTTTGTTTCACTTGGAAAAAGAAAGAGAAAGTCCCAAACTCCCAGCGCAGAGAAGCTGTGAAACAGATATGTTGCATGTTGCGGTGGGTGCGTGCACGCTATAGGATGGGCCTGCCTCCCCGAGTCTGCACACGCAGCTCTCGGTAAACAGTCGAGAGTGCAGAAAAGATCCTTCTTCTCTTAATTAGCTGTGTAACAATTAAAGTCTCCTCTTAGTAAATTGAACCTTTGTCTCCCTCGCCTCCCTCGTTGGATTTCAGCACCTGTCACAACAACCCCTCCCTTTACCACCACCTCTATTACCTCCACAGCCACCCCCCCTCCGCTGGAGTCATTATGCAAAACTCCACCAGAAAGCGCCCAGCGTGAGTGGAAGAAAACAGCAATTATTTCTGATATTCTGTTATTTAGGCCGTATTGACATTCAGCGACTTTCTCTTTCTCTGCGTTTGCCTCGCCCTCGCCGCCGTCACCTGAAAATCACACAGAGCCTCGACGCCACTGACGATTAGTCTCAATCCCGAATCAGGCAGGTCATCGCCGCCGCGCCCTGCGGTGACCCACACATTCTCCCCGAGTGTGTGTGTGCAGCTTTGAAATGCAGCACAGAGAGCAGCCAGTGATGTAAGCTGTGACAGATACACTGTGGTCATTGTCTCTCTGTCCTCTTTCTAACCATGCGTGAGCGCGCTACACTGCCATGTTTGTTGTCCGACACACACGCACACATGCACACACACACACACACACACACACACACACACACACACACACACACACACACACGCGCACACACACACACACGCACACGCACACACACACACTGAACTGTGCCCTGGTTTTTCTGACTGATTTGACAGGAAGAAGAGCTCAGTCACCGGACACCGAGCAGGCCGCAGCACGCAGGTACATCACTGGACATTTTGAACCTCACCCACGCAGCTCTTTGCGTTTACACCTGTGCTCACATATGGAAGCCAACCACGGATGATAAACAGGAAAACTGTAGATACCAGAGATGTGCTTCATCAAAAAATGGTTACGCAAGAATATCAGAGAACACGAGGAAGAGGAGGATCGGGATATGATGGAATAATCGCAGAAGGAGCTGCGTGAGAGACACGGCGATCACGTCGAGTCAGAACCTGAAAAACAGCTTTCGAACTCGGCTGAATGTTCCCTCTGCTCCCTGCACGTTTGTGTTCAATAACTGCTCTGGTCACCCATAGGTTCGTTTCTTCCACCTGACCATGGCTGCTCGCACGCTGACCTCGTGGTTAGGAACCCCGGTCATGTTTAGTACGAAGGAAACTGGATCCACCTTAAAAACACGACATCCTGACTGAACCAGGACAAGGCGCACAGAGCCGTCTGATGCATGAGAACCATTTTCACATCATTTACTACATTTTCCTGTTTTGTGTCTCTGCTCGCCGGCCGTACCCTCCCGCTGCTTAGCGAGTGTTTGACACTGTTAATCCCGTGCTCATCGCTCGCCTTTGTTGGCTGCTGCAGGGGTCCAACCGTGCCGCTGTGACCTCTATTGTAGTGCGCTCAGGAGGGGAGAGGTGTTCACGCACACACACACAGACATCTGCAGGTCATCATCATCATAGTGGGAATAATACCAGGGATGGTTATCATAAAGGGAGGCTTTGAGCTCCCGGCCGTCTTGGGAAGATGATTTGGCCGGCCCGGAACAATGAACTGTGGGAATCCGCTTGTCCCACATTGATCTTCCTCCCATGGCATCCCCCGCAAGGCTGTCAGAGCGCCGGATGGATAAAAAGAGCCACAACATTTTTCTTTCTGTGCCTCCCGCTCCCTCCCGGTGTCTTTCTTTTCTCGCTGTCAGGAGGGCCCTCGCTGATCAGCGGGGATGAGCTGAAAGTTGAACTACCTGTTGACAGGACCTCTTAAACAGCCCTCAATGACATATTGTGCAGAGAGGGAGGGAGAGGCTCCTGTTCACTCAGTTTGTCACAGCTCTTGTGCTGTCTGTGCTGAAGTGGAGCCGGATCGTGTTAATCCACTCGTGTTCTTATGATTCTTTCAAGTTCAAGGAGCTCTGTGGAAAACTGCTGTATATTAGTGTAATGCCGAGCTGACTGGGATCGGTGTAAACGTCACGTTCTTTTTACGCAGACGTGTCTTTGTATTAAAAGCACCCGTCCTCTCGCGGGCTCCGGGTCCCGGCCCGCCAGCCTCGGGTGGAGCTGCGCTCGAATCTGGCAGGTGTTCTGCGACTGTTTCTGTGTGCAGTTGAGTGCGGAGTGTTTTTGCCTCATTACAGAAAGTAATAATGCGGTAAAGTCAAAGTGCGAGCGAGAGGAAGGAAAACAAGGCGGCTTTTTTATTGGATTAATT
This sequence comes from Aulonocara stuartgranti, assembly GCF_965226115.1. NCBI lineage: Eukaryota > Metazoa > Chordata > Actinopteri > Cichliformes > Cichlidae > Aulonocara > Aulonocara stuartgranti. The sequence continues at coordinate 1,045,111 of NC_138939.1, read as the reverse complement.
AGACGTCTCGCAAAGACCACCTGCAATAGAACAAAACACGAGCCGGGAACAAACTCATATGTGCAGCGCTCGAACCGAACCGTCTTTTGCCAAGAGGTAATTGATCTTTGAAAAGATGAGGAAGCTCTGTTTGTACTTTGAAAATACACTTAGAGCTTTTTAATGAACCCGACTGTCCCCGCCGCTCGCCTAATCGCCAAATATTTAGCACGTAAGGAACATATGGCCCACGTTGTCCCTCCGACATCAGAGCGCCGTCGCCGCGGCCCCTGCGTCTCGTTAACGATTCGGTGCAGATATGATTGAATTCGGCACATTGTGAATAATGATTGATTTGTTTAACGCAATGAATTTGTTCATTAGGACTTAATGAGGTATCGCATTGTGATTAGTCGATGGGTTTCGTGTCGATAAATGCCAAAATAACAAAGTAAAGTCCGACTAATGGCTTTTCGATCCCCCCCACCCTTCTCGTCTTAAATGTCAGCCAAAAGTTTTCTGACAAAACTCGAGCCTGACAGCAAATTCACCAAGAACGCTGTTTATTTGAATATGAATTCATAACAGGCGGCTATCCCTAATGCTGCGAGTGCCTTTCATATGCAATAATTTATATGGTTGCAATTAGAGAGGAGCACATTTAAATCCTGTATGCATTTATGATGCATGCTACCATTGATAAGAAAGAAATGAACTGAGCACATTTAAATGGTGACTGTAATATACTTCCATTGTGTCACAGATACCACTTATAATTAAGCTGAGGATTGAAGAGAAACCAAGTGAAATCAGTTTGTGTGAGCGTGCAGAGGATTCGCCGTGTTTGTGAGTGCACGTGGAGCCTCGCTGAATATTAAACCACAAACTATAAAGACAACAAGCGAACCGTCGTGAGAAAATGCTAAAGGAAGTCTTTGTGGTTTTAGAGGTATCGGAGGAGCCAATAGTTTTAATGAGGCAGCATTGCAGCACATGCCAGGAAATGATAAGGTCGTACAGGTTAGAGAATAACGGCACATGTACTGTAAGAGCACAAAGCTGGCGTTCGTAACGGAGTCTGCGGCGAGGGACGGCGGGGCCCCGAGTCTTTCCCCAGGATGGCCGGTAAGAACCCGAGTTCTCCTGTGACAGCGTCGAGCTGCTCAGTTTGGTGAGAGCAGCGAGCTGCAGCGCACTCGCCGCGTCTTTTAGAGGGCACTCGCATGTCGAATTGTTGTCTGTAGTCAGAGGCTCGTGTTTGACTGGCTGCGTGTCTACGGCTCGTACACCGCCCTCCAATTCCCCGCGCGCGTGCTCGTGCGTGCGGATGTGAGCAGAGGGGGGATGTCACATAAGAAATGTCCTTTTTAATCAGGGGAAAAAATATAAAATGACTCGGGAGCAAGGCGAGCATATTAATGTGCCTCATTTGCATACGCTCGTCAGCCAGGATACGTTTATAAAAAACACAAACTGGATTCGTCAGTTCATTTCACATTATTCCATTGTCTATCTGCCTTTGTTATATGTTAAAGATAAAGGCAGAAATCAAATTGAAGAAAAGGGCAAGCTGCTATCTCCCCAAATGAGCAACAGCTCATCAGCCTAGTTTAAATCACAGATTTCTATTCCAAAAGGCAGCCGCTTCTGTAAAAAGGGCCCATTCAAATAAGGTCTCCTCCAATATATGCACGGCTGCTGATGGAAGATGGGGTGTCACATAAATACAATTTAAAACCACAAGTCGTTTAAAGCAGCCTAACAAAGTTTGATCCTTCCCAGCAGTAATTCTCCCACGCCGTGGGAGCGTGTGTGATAAAACTATATGGTGACAAATTAAAGGAAAAACACCAGCTTGTGTGAACAAGCTTAGCTTTAAAACAGACTGTACGTAAAGGATGGACACCGATCGGTTCCTGGTCTGAAAGAGTGTGACGTTTTGGTCACCATGGTTGATTAAATCTTTTTGTTTCCAAATTTAGACGAGAGGGTGGAGCGGTCAGCTTTGTTCGCACAGTGTGTATGGGAGCATCAGGCCACGCCCATAATTATGCACGCTTAAATCTGGGTGATTTCTGAAGACACCCTCCCCCTGTGCAGGTGTCGTGAAGTTTGTGTATCAGGCTGTAAACATGGTTATTTGTGCTGCTTCAACACGGGGGTCTGTGGGGACTGACTCACTGCTGCCCCTGCTGGATGTCGGACGAACTGCAGGTCTTGGTTCATATTTCAGTCCTGTGGTTGATTAAAAGAAAATTAGATTTTTATTTCCAATTTGCTAAAAACAACTTTTTTTCATGCATGAACTGAAACGAAGGTAAAAAAAAAAAAGGCTTGATTATCCTAATTATTTGACAACCTCTGAACAAAGTAATATATTTATCGTAACTGTGATTGTATATCATAATTCACATCATTTAGCGCCTTATGTTCCAGTTATCAACGTGACGTGTGACCTTTAAATTCAACAGTATTGTGTTTTTAAGCATGTGCTTGAACGAACAAATACAGGAAAATATAGAGATTACATTTCTGTAGAATGATTTTAAGTGGAACAACAGCAAGACAAAGATTGCTTTGAAATGACAGCAGTGACAGGAAGTAGGTACATTTTCACAAAAAAATCAGGTTTGTGGTGCAGATCGGGCAGATCGTCACGGCAGGAAGGTGAGCGCTCAAAACGGACCCGGCACCGTCTCACAGCCTCTCAGCTGGACGGGTCACACGTTCAAGGTTTTCCTTTCATTTGTGGCCAGTCTGGAAATATTTCATTCAAGCACAAACTTTTTATTAGCAGGCTCCTAAAGTGATTTCTTTCAGCGTCACTCGGGTCAGATAAGATCTGTGACAGAGCACATCGAAGTGCTGTATGCAAGCCTGCAGAGCATAGCATAGCCATTATACTCTTAATGAATTCAGGCGCATTGCTTTACGATACTTGTGGGGAGAAATAAGGAGAATTCAAAGGGCAGCCCACAAGTGTCACATTCCTTTACACACAAGTGGAAAGTGGCCACAGTGTTTAATTCATGTCAGCGAGATAAGAATCCACCATCGGCAGTGTGTTGGAGGACTCTGCGGTACCAGAACAGGCAGCCCTTATGTCTGCTGACCTCCTACTGGGAGGGGAGGGGGGGGTTGAATGAACACTTAAGCCGAGCACGACGTGGTGTAGTGTGTGCTTCACAAACGTAGGTGGAGAAAGAGAAGAAGGATCCCAGTGTGGATGCCCTTTGCTCCTGTGAAGAGTACGCTGAGCTTCCTAACATGTCACCTAGTGCCACTCCTTCACGCCGCCTCGCCTCGAAAGCGCTTTTTGATGATTATAATGCTACATTAAAGTCCAGTGGCTGCCGCTGTTACCAGGCAGCGTGCTAATCAGCTTAATGAGATATCATACAATATTTTGTTGACCTAAGCAGAACCACACTTATTGTTTTGCAGGTTTGACCCCTGCAAGCAGCCATAGCTGCTTATACCTCTCCATCTGGAGAACAGATGGATGTGCATTAAAAGCACTGTTGTTTATTTATTTTTTACTTATGCATTCGCCGATGTTACACATACGGAATGAAAACACATTTAATGGCGTTACAACGCGGTGTGAAAACTGTGACATATTTCACCCAAAAGCCAGCAGAACAAAGAGCGGGCTGTTCACAGAGCAGTGTCGGTGTATCCACAGCATCTTCATGTTGTTTCCACCGTCCTGGAAACTGTGAAGAGCGCAGACAGCAAAGAGCAAAGCGATTCACATCAAATGTAATACGGCTCTTTAATGGAATATTGTGCCAAGACAAGTGTCGTGGCACCGAGATAAGAATGTTGTGTTTACTGGAGTAACCCCTTGGTTTTAAGTGCTATTGTTAATATCATAATTGTAGTATTGCCGTGGCTTCCCGGCAATGCAGTTGCTCCATTTCATTAAGGCGTGTAATTGGAGGAATTCTGATAGGATGGGCACAAGTAGCTTAATTATACACTGCTCACTGTGTTTACAGAGTAATTATTCCATCCAAAACGGCTTTACAATTTGAAAAAGTTCTGAGTCGCAGCATCCCCGCAGGCCTTCGGCGCTGACAGTTCACACTGGTGTTTTTATTTCACTAGGGCACCTATCCTGCTCCTCTCCAGCCCCACACTCATCCTTGGAGTGTCTTTACATGATTTTCAGTTCAAAACAAAAATCCTTTTTTATCTGATCCTGTGTCTCTATGACATCACAGAGATCCAAGAGCAGAAAAACTGAGTGTTTAGAGCATTACTTGTTGATAACGTGTACATACACCTGAAATATGACACAACTGGCATCCACATTTCCAGACACGTGGTTGGATGAACGCCCACACACTATCGTTGAATGTCTGTAAAATATTAAAATACGTCAAAAATGTTTCTAATACGTTTTTATTTTTCTGTTTCTTCAGGATGGAGGACTCTAGTTTATGTCTTGGTGTATCGTCAGTAGTGCCTGACGCTGAAGCCCACCTGAGCAATGCTGTTCTAAACGGCCGTTACCCAATCAGTCAAAAGCTTCACCAGCTCACTGCCCAGTTAGGACACGCCTTTCCCGACCTGCACCGCCCACAGCAGATTCCCGAAGAGAAGGCGGCCACGCCGTTGGATGAGAAGACACACCACGCAGCCCTGGCCAGTCAACCAATCAGCAGCCAGATGGCTCTACTAGCCAATCAGCTCAATCGAGACATAGACGCAGGGGCACTGAGTGGGTTAAACGGGCGTGTCGACCTGCAGCAGTTTCTCAATGGGCAGAACTTGGGCATCATGTCCCAGATGAATGATATCGAAGACGATGCTCGCAAGAACAGGAAGTACCCGTGCCCACTGTGTGGCAAGCGCTTCCGTTTCAACAGCATCCTGTCTCTGCACATGCGCACACACACGGGAGAGAAGCCATTCAAGTGCCCCTACTGTGACCACAGAGCGGCTCAAAAGGGCAACCTGAAGATCCATCTCCGCACCCACAAACTGGGGAACCTGGGAAAAGGCCGTGGCCGAGTTCGAGAAGAGAACCGGCTGCTGCACGAGCTTGAGGAGAGGGCCATCCTGAGAGACAAGCAGATGAGAGGGAGTGGCAGTCTCCTCCAGACCGCTCAGACGCCACATCTGGGCCCCAACAGCAGCTCAAACACCCATCAACAGCAGTTAGGGTCAACCTGCGCCCCCACCCATTCCTCCGGGCTCGCCACTCCAGACACAGTTTCTCAGCCGTCTTCCTCACCCAAGCCGGCCGGCGCTCAGGACGACCAGTCTCTGAACCCTACTGTGGGCTTCCGCTGCACCTTCTGCAAAGGGAAGTTCAAGAAGCGCGAGGAGCTGGACCGTCACATCCGCATTCTCCACAAGCCCTACAAATGCACTCTGTGCGAGTTCGCCGCCTCCCACGAAGAAGAGCTGATAAGCCATGTGGAGAAGGCCCACATCACAGCTGAGACCACGCAGGGCCAGGGTTCTGGTGGCTCCGGGGGCATGCAGATGGCCACCGAGTTTCGCTGCGAGGTCTGCGGCCAGGTGTTCAGCCAAGCCTGGTTCCTCAAGGGCCACATGAGAAAGCACAAGGAGTCCTTTGAACACTGCTGCCAAATCTGTGGCCGTCGCTTTAAGGAACCCTGGTTCCTCAAGAACCACATGAAGGTGCATCTGAACAAGCTGGCCATCAAGAACAAGCCACCCCAGCCCAGTGAGCAGGACATGGCCGCCGTCAACAGCATGAGCAATCTGGCTCAGGAAGCCCATGCCAACCTTTATTCCCGCTACATCTCCTGTCTTCAGGGAGGCTTCCTTTCACCAGACAAGCAGGGCCTCAGCGAGCAGCACCAGATGTTGGCTAAAGCGGGGATAGCCATGAAGGAAAAGGAGATGTTAGGAAAGCTGCTTGGACCTATGGCAGGTGCAATAGGCCACGGGCTAGGTGAAAACGAGAAGCGCTCACTCCTTGGCTGTCTCAACCTCGTTCCACCGCTCAAGTCGAGCTGCATGGAGCGCCTCCAGGCGGCTGCAAAGGTGGCAGAGATGGACTCGATCAATAGCTACCAAGCCTGGCAGATAATGGCTCGTGGAATGGCTATGGACAGGGCTTTCATGCCCAAGGATCAGCAGCAGCAGCACCATATAACTCCGGGTCAGGAAGATGAGATGGCTGGTGCGGGCTCCTTGGCTTCCTTCTCAAAGGAGAAACAAGACTACTCCTTGATTGCTTCCGGTGATAGCTCCAAGCAGAAGCAGCTCTCCGAGGCCCTGCAGGGATCCAAGGCTTCCAGTGGAGCAGTGATGTCCATGAAGGAGGATGGAAGAGGCTTTGACGGTCACCGTGATCTCATGTCCCACCATGGTAGTGCTGAGGCTCCTGGAGCCCTGGCTGGCTTGGGAAGCCCAAACATTGACTACAGCCTCTCCGGCCTGTCCGGCCTGAAGGAGAAGCCTTCAGAGTGCCCAGACTGCGGACGTGTCTTCAGAACCTACCATCAAATGGTCGTCCACTCGCGAATCCACGGTAAAGACAGGCGAGGCATTGACGAGGCACTTCAGCAAGGACTGGATGAACGCCGTGGATCGGCCAGTGACCCCGAGTCCCAGTCCATCAGCCGCTCCACCACTCCCGGTTCATCCAATGTGACAGAGGAGAGTGGCGTTGGCGGGGGACATTCCCAGACAGGAAGCATCCAGGACGACAGCCCCCATCCCTCCTCACCATCTTCAGGTAGGAGAACTACTTACTGAATCAACTAGAAGGCAGTGGAGCGAGCGTCCTCCATGTCTACCAGAGAAAGTGATGTAGATCTTTTCCTGTGATCCGCCTTTCCGTGAAATTTGATTTCTGTTCTAGTCAAATCTTTTAAACACATAAACAGCAGTGATCCTCAGCTTTTATTAAAGGAAGAAGACCTCGAGTGATGTTTGCTTTGGGTTTTTTAAGGCGGATCAAATGTAAAAAAACGTTGAGAAGAGATGCAGAGTCACATACAACACGACCTGTTCGTGCCTCCAGTCTCAAACTTATGCAGAGGGTGTAGTTCCCTCTGAGACCACATGGGATGCTCTGTTTGCTTACCTAATCTTAACCTTTAAGCTATCGTTAACCTAATCTTTGATGCTTTACATCATAGGTGTCAAACTCTGGCCCGCGGGCCAAATTTGGCCCGCAGCCTAATTACACTTGGCCCGTGAAGCCATACCAAATTACTGTCAGAGCTGGCCTACTACTATTATACAGCTAATATATATATTGTTTAGTATTAAGCTTTGCTTGTTCCATATTCAGTTTTTCAGCAAAACGTGTTTGAGTCCAAAAGATTCATTCTCATATCTGGAGGAATAAATATATTTCAATAAATATTAACGTCAGGCCGCGACTTTGTTCCTGTTTCGAATTTTGGCCCACTGTGTGTTTGAGTTTGACACCCCTGCTTTACATGATGGGTACATGTTTTTATATATAAAAACAGCTGATGAATAGCAAAGCAAAGTGTGTTCTCATCGTTGACTGAGAAACTAAGTCGACACTCACCGTGACCGTAGTTTGTGAAATAAGCACCTGAGCAGGCCCCAGAGGAGTCGCCCCCCTCAGAGTGTTAGAAGGCAAAGCAGGATGCTACGTCCATCTTTGTGTACAGTCTGTGTTAACGCTGGGCCGCTGCTCACTGTTTGACTTTCATTGAACTAGCGGTGCACGCGGCACATAGAGTCAGCTTTGCTCTGTTGTTTCTGCCATTAAGACTCCAGAGAACGCCATCGTGCCCGTTTGCGGGTTAGCAGTCTGTTTCCCGGGAGTGCGGGGACGAGCTCGTCTTAAGCACAGCGATTAATAAATGTCTTTAATAAACACGGCGGAGATGAGCGAACCCCTCCCCTTCCCCCACCCAGCCAACGCAGGCCGGCCGGGGCTAGATAAGTGTATGTTTAGTGGGATTAAGGGAGGCTCATTGCTAATGATTACACAAGTTTTTAAAGGTAACTTTTGGTTGCTCCTCAGGGCGCTACGCTGGCGTTAAGAAGCGCGTGCAGTAATTAGGTCACGAATACGCGATAATCAGTCGGTTTAAGCTAAACAAGACACTAATTAAAGATATACATATAAAGCAGGTCAAAAACATTAGCGAGCTTCATTTGCAGAAGCAAGGATGTGCTTTTAAGTCTTTTGAGAGAAAATATAAATATATATAAATATAAATCAGAGTGGCTTAGCTTAAGGCTGTAAGCAACTTAATTCCACCAGTGGAGACGAAATTGTTTATTTATTCACAGAGGCATGAAGTCCTTATCGTGCCCGTGTAGTGTGATGGGTTTGAACATGGGACAGGCTATGTTTATTTTAATCTAAGAAATAATAACAGACAACCCCCCACCCCAATTAGGAATTAATGAAAATGAGAGTGAGATAAAAACCTATTTTCTTTATAGAGACTATTAAACATAACACTTCTCAACAGGGTGGGGGTGTAGCGGATGTAATTATCTTCTGAATTTTAATGCTGGAAGTTTCTCCCCCTCTCTCTCCGTCCCTGCGTCTCTTTTGACTGGAGCACTTTGAATCTGACGAGTACAGCTTGTGGCATTTCAGCAACTTCAGAGGTACTGTACGCAAAATGAATAAATGCACAAATTCAAATAATAAAACTCGCCGTATTTACCGCCAAATGGTAGCGGAGAACAAAGGGTCGCATTAGATTTAGATGAGTGGTTAAATCTGGCCCTGGGGGCACCACCTTTGGAGGATTAAAGACAGAAACGTACGTAGAAAAACAAATTAAAATAGTGCGCGTTGCTGCGTGTGCGCCGCTCAGTCGCAGCGCAGCACGGCCGGGTTTGAAGCCGTGCAGAGGAAGTACGCAGACTGTGATGTGGACGGATGGAGTTTTTATGTGAAATTGAGAAGGAAACAGACTTGACATTGAAAGTGCTTTAACAGAGCCTCTTTTGCCACTTCCTGTTTTTTAATAAGAAGGAGCAGCAAACTTGACTCGTCGTTGTTCACAACTTACACAATATGAATCACGTTTGGAGCTCGGGGACTCTCAAATTAGAAGCTTTGATGTGTGAGAAAAATGTGTCTGAGTCTCATGTGGAGAAAGGTGTCATGCTTCTCCGCTGCATGCGTGTGTGCGGGGTTGCTTTGTTGCGTGTGTGCACATATCACTCTCGAAGAGTGAACAGGATGCCGTACTGTACCATTGTGTTAATATCTGAGGTTTGAAAAGCAGAGCTCGTGATTCTCTGTCGGCGTGTACCTGCGAGCATGTGTGCGTGCTCGCCTTCTACCCCGCCACCTACCCGCAGCAATTTAGAGTTAAACTTAAATTATAGTAATCAACAATAACATCTCAACTGTGAAAGAAGGTCAGCTCTGGCACTTTTGTCTTTGAGACGGCACTTGTTTAAAAGCAGTGCGTGCAGTGTGGAAGAAAAAGAGCAGAAAAACAAAAGCCTTTGTCAGAGATGTCCTTTAAAGACCTTCCTTATTAAACGCAGCTCTGCGGCACACCTTGAGCATCTTCCTTATTGAATATTTTTGAAAGAAACAAAGAGGTAATTACATATATGCCCATCACCATCCTTTTTTTTACACTTTTTTGTTTGGTTATCCTCGCGCCGACTTCCCCGTATTGTTTGCTGTGTGGGGAGGAAACGGCGTGCAGTAATCACGTTAGGAAGCCTCAGCAACAGGTAGCGCTGCCACGAGGACCCGGTGCCACGAAGGCACCGCTGCCTCCTCTTTCTCCCCTCTCTTCCACACAAATAAACCGGCGTTGCACGATGGCGTCGCTGAATGCGTAGAAAATTGGCTTTGCTGCGTGCTTGTAAGGCCTAAAGCTGCACGAGTCCTCTGCAACCATCCCGCTACCCTGAAACCCAGCTCCTGGCTCTAAAAGCACCGTGCATGCTCCCTCTGGCTCTTTCTTTCTCCTTCTCGCTCTCTGGAGAATCCCCCGCGTCTTCATTTTCTTCCTTGCGTTTTAACATGGCAGGGATTAGCCGGCATATCCCTGGTCTTACCACGGCTCAAACAAGCAGGCAAAATGCTCGCTCCATACAAATTGAAATTGGATTTGCCAACTTGACGCCTTAGGTTATAAAGCGTGGATATTCATCTAATTGCGACAGTACAATGGGGGCGTAATTACACGTGCAGACAAACTGTTAGAGTGTAATTACTGTGCCATTAAAACAGGAATAAAGTCGAGCTGAACAAGATCCAGACCACTGTGGATGTAGCTAGCTGACATTAGAGAGGAATGTCTCCTTCGCTGACTTCCATGGAGATCGAGCTCCAGGTCCTCGGGTGTTCTGACCGCGTACGCTGTCCGTCATCTTCAGCTGCCTTTGCGACAAAACTCGAAAACTATTTCAAATTTCCCCAGTTTTCTGTAAAACATGGTGTCGGGGCGAGCAAACTGCACCATGTGACCCCCTAAAATAAAGAACGATGCATTTGCTGTCATCACGACTGCACACTTGGGTTTGGAAGCAGTCGTGAAGCCTGGACTGAGCATGCTCAGTGTTGCTGCCAGAGCTGAAGATGCGCTTGTCAGTTTGTGAAGGATTAACTGACAGCGTACAAATAAATAAAGAATTAAAAATAAAGAATAAAAACACGACACGAGCTGCCGTCTGTTTACTGTGAAGTCCTATTTTCCCTCCAGTGTCAGTGAAGCAGCGACGTGAGGTCTAAAGTCAAACGTGACGTGTTTACAGTGAAACTCGACGCGTCTGCCCTCGAACTGAAACTGAAAACCAAAGAAAGTAAAAATGCACGAATGATACAAACTGCGAGCAGCTGGTTTCCTCTGGCGCTGGTACATTACAGTCAGGCCTCCCTGTTTTTTATTAGCTGGTTTTCCTCGCTTGTGTAACGTAAACAGACGTCGCGGCGACTGCGAGGAGCACCGGCACAGTAAAGGTGAACTCCTCCTCACCTCATTTGGCCGGCAGGTGTCGGCAGGGTGGTGCTGGTGGATTCGGGGATCGGGTTTGGCACCCTCTGTGGAGTAATCTGGCCCTGCACGCAGAATCGTTAAAAACAGGCGCTTTGAATCGAGGCCAGCCCTCGGTGAAAGATAATATATGTGTGTAAAAGTATGCGCATTAAAAAATAATGAATTACGGCTCTTTCCCCCGTTCCTTCGCCTGTGCGGATGACTTTGTCTTTGTAATTGACATCCGCTCCTCGCACTATTCTTCTTCGCTCTATAATCAGAGAAGTCGTGGTTACAAAACCTGAGCTTTCTGCCCCCCGCTCATTTGAAGAAGTCTGGCCTGTCATATCTGTATTTTTTATGTGTCACCAAACTTAAATAGACAGTCATTGTGTTACAGGCACATTCATTCCCTGAGCTGTATTTTTGTACAGTAGGTCAGGACTCTGGTGTCTGCTAAATGATAAAAGTTCTATTCAAACGCACTAATTGTCAGTGTGCTGCTCTGATTGACATGTCTCGGATAAATGCAGACTTAGTATTTTTGTACACGCTTGCACAATATAAAAGGCCAATTTATTTCTCTGTTCTTCTTTCTCATTTGATTTCTTTCTTCCTTTTCTCCTGCTCTCTGCCTCTCTGCCCTACCCCGTCTCTCAGACTCAATTTGTAAATATTACCACGGCAGGAATTAGCCCGGGCCTTTTTTAAGACAAATTTCAGTCGTATTCCAACGACGGAGGCTCCTCGGCATTCCTGGGTGGCTATCGGCGTCTAGCCTCGTCCTTATGAAACATTTATCGGCCCGTTTTATGTCTTAATGATCACGTTAGGATTCCCCGCTCGGTTACGAAGCCGGGACGGCGATGCCGAAGGAGAGGAGATGAAAAAATGACAGAGGGGGAGATGACAGGGCATCACAGTCCTCGGTAAACAGCGGCACATTATGCCATCCACTCGTTTCAACTCCAAATCTGTGCCAGAACACAGCTTACCTCTGCACACACACACACACACCCTCTGTCTTCCCCATTTCTGTTTTATGTTTTTATAATTAAAACATAATATTTATCTTTCCACAACAGAAGGCTGCCTTACACTGTCAGGTAGACTGTTTGCATATTAATATTCTTAATACATCAACAAGCTATCTTCTCCGGTGTCACTGCTAAAAGTGAGCGGCGACCGAGGAGCTGACTCACAAACGGCGCTCTCTACTCCACCAGTGCAGCAGGAGGAGGACGCCTTAAAAAGAGGAGAGAAGAAGAAGAAAAGGAAGCAACAAAGACATAAATTAACATCACAGTCACAACTTGTGCTGCCGGTGGAGTGTGTTTACTTAGTCTCAGCATTAAGATGCACATACAAATGCACAGATCCCCGCTAAATAAGCGCTCCCTCCTCCTCCGGGCGCGGCGACACTGGCTAAAAGTTTCTCTCTTGGATTGTGTATGTGTGTGCTTAACGGCGGGATGGGGGGCGGCTGAGGGTGAACGCCAAGTTCCTTTTCTCCCCGTCTGGTGACAGCTGTCTGACTCCGTCAATGCGGGATTCCTGTGAAATGAGGCAGGGCTCTCTCGGTCGGGGAATGCAAATGACGGCGGCGGACGATGGCGTTGCCGGTTTGAGCGCAAACGACCTGCGCCGGCCTTGCGATGCCGGGATCTTTTTATTTCTTTCCCGTTCCTCCCTCGCTTCATCATTCTCTAATTTTTCCCGCCCCTCCTCGTCTTCCTCCCCCTCCCCTCTCAATCTCCTCCTCTTAACCCCAGTGACAGGTCACATAAAAAGCCTTTTGTGTCAGCATCAGGGCGCTGACATGAGAGCAGAAGGCTACATGAAAAATGTTCTTTTTTCCCTTAGCTGTTGCTATCTCGTCATCGTGAAGAGGAGAGCGAGGCAGGGAAACGAGCGAGGAGCCAAAAGTGAGAGAGAGGAATTAAGTCCAGGGATTAAGATCTCTGAGCTGGGTTTTTTCCGTCCTCTCCCCCTGCCACATTCCAATTGTTCTTAAAATATTTGGCAATGTCAATTAGTAAGTGAGCAGAGCTAGCTGATGAACACAATTTTCCAGGCGACTGAGCACCCTATTGTTGTGGAGCGAACAGCAGATTTCTGAGGTCATTATCATTCCCTGTTAGCCGTGCCCAGCTGCTCTCCTCTTGGCTCCAGCCAAACTCTGCTCTCCTCTCTCCTTTTCCCCCCTCGCTCTTATACATCATCTTTCCCCTCCCTCTTCCACCCCGCACCCCCGCCTCCGCCCGGCCTGCGCCGTGTTCGGGGCTGGTTGGTAGCGAGGCAGCAACAGGGGGCCTTCAACAAGAGGAGGGAGGGGAGGGGGGCGAGGACGAGGAGTGCGAACACGAGAGGGAGCGCGGGGGGAAAACAGCTCGGTGACATAAGATTGAAGAAACCTGAGCGAGCTTTTCAGGAATAAAGCGCTTCATTTTCTCCCGTCGCCTTGACCTCCGTCCCAAATGCAAAAACGTGCATTTTTTCGTGACCTCAGAGTGGAAGAAACACGGCGCCGATTTCAGATTAAAACCGAGAAAACCAAAGAGAAACACCTGCCCGCCGCTGCAGTTTGATTCAAAAGAACCGGCTTCTCTTTCATTCTGCACAAAGCATCCAGGTATCTGCATCTAAACATCCAACGGCGTCTTTCTGTTTTGTTTTTAAGAAAAATGATGAAAGACGCCTTTGTACAAAAGTACGAAAACAAAAAAACTGCAGAGAAGGAAGGAAATCAAAAATCTCTCACTTGTTTCTGCTTTCCACTCGTACATCCTAATGTGTTCCCAGAGGCCTATTCACCCTCCCCTTCTTCCTCCACCCTACTGTAACCCCCCCCCCCACTTCCTCCACCACCCACCCACGGCTGCTCACCCTCCCCTCAGAGCTCCCCTCGCACCGACGTCTTTGCAGATTTACACCAGAGCAGGAAAAAAAATCAGGGTTAAGAGCGCTCCACACCTGTGAGGATCTTATGATTTAATAAACTCTTCTAAACTTTTGTTAATTTAAACAGCTAAAAAAAATGAATGTAAGAGAATTAAAAAAAGAATAAATGAAGGTTGGTGGAGGGATACCTGCTCTGCGGTCAGTCCCACCTGTCGGTTATCTCCGTCCTCCAACCTGTAGAAAGTTTGCATAGTTAACACTGCGTTAGCTATCCTCTGTGTGTGTGTGTGCTGCAAAAAGAGAGGAGGAGGAGAAGAAGAGAAAGAGTGAGAGTGAAAAAGGGTGAGCGGCATCAAAGCGTTGCTCTCAGCTGCAGCTGCCAAGCTTCCTCGTCCCCAGTTAGCAGCCATCCAGCTGTCAGGCTGCGCGAAGAGGAAGAGAGGGGGGAAATCTCTCACCAGCCATATGGTCCCCGGTTCTGTCAGAGACACTCCACGCTCCGTGGGCAAATGGCAAACTCATATATCTAATCAACACTCTTAATATCCAGACCTGAGACCGAGGATATTTTCAGAGCGTTGCCTTTCGGCGGCGGCGGGGATGTGACCTGGCACTCTGGGTTTATTGTTGCAGGAAACACTCGTGGAAAAACCAACCCGGCCCAGTGGCCCCGAGCACGCTGGCTCACGCTGATGTAAGAAAAAAACAATCGCACAAAGGCAGGACAGGAATATTAATTCTTTAAAAAATAGTTTTCTGTAGTAGCCGCCGCTTTAAGGAGCGGCGTAGCTTTAAGGCACCATTACTCCATCAACAGGAAGCAGCAGTGGGACTACTTTCAGTGGATTCATACATCCAGCAGGTGAAACAGAACCTGGTTCTGCCGGAGGTTTCTTCCTGTTCAAAGGGAGTTTTTCTTTCCCACTGTCACCAAAGTGCTTGCTCTCAGGGAGTCGTCTGATTGTTGGGCTTCTCTGCATTGCTGACGGTATAGAGCACGCTGAGGTGACTGCTGTGTGAGCTTTTATTTAGCCTCCTTTTGTGTTATTTTCTTATATCCTGGTTACATTTTTGAACTCGACCTCGTCACAGCATGAATGCCCGTTACACGCTGCTCTGTGACACCGACGTGCACACCGGATAGGCTCGAACCCTCCTTTCAGTGCAGGAGGAGCTGTTAGCGTTAGCATGGCTCGGCCCAAGAGAATGGGCTCGAATGTGGCTTTGTGCTGTCTGTTAGCGGGATGCTACACCTGCTCGTCTAATCCTGGCAGGCCTCCGCCTCCAGTCTCTCCGGCTGCAGAGTAACACGTGCCTTATGGCGTAACAAGCCACACTGAATCACGACGAGGTTTGTTGGTATTACAGTGACATCGCTGTGTAAAGCTTGGAAACAACCGTCGCCCCTGCCTCGCCGGGACGGGGAAGTGCGAATCCCTCCCCAGCTGCAGAAAACAGCTTTGAGTGTGCGAGGAGGAAGCATGCAGCAGCGAGTGATGTATATACAGAGAGAGTGACGTGAGGCGGAGCAGCAGAGAGAGATTTAAATAGAAATCAGGAGATTTGGATCGAGGGGGGGGTCCAAGTCCCACAAATCTTTGCTCAACCCAACAACCTGAAGCAGAGGCCATTAAAGCAGAGAGCCGAGATATCAGCTGAGATGGATACGGTGGCAGCGATGGTTTGGAGGGATGGTAACTTTAATGGCCCCACTGGGTTTTTAATGAGTGTTGTGCCCCAAACAAAATGAGCTAATTAGTGTTATCATCCATATATCAGACCTACACACACACACTGCTGTGCATGCTCTGGCACTCGCAGCCTTTTCCATGAACTTACTAACATCTCAGATTCACTCCTTTCTCTCTGATTTGTGTCGCCAGTCACACCTCGTCCTCCTGCAAACACCCCGCCCCCTCCCCGAGCGCCAGGGTCGTGCCCTGTTTGCGAGGGGAGCGATTATGTCTACACTGGTTTAAAATCGCGATAACAATACCACGAGCGGGCGTTTGGGGACACGGAGAAAGAGGTGCTCGGGCCAGTATCCCGGCATTTGGAGCCCCCGTTACCTGCGCCGGCGTAAGCCGTGTGTTTGTCACGCCATCGCCTCCGGTTGACCACGCTGCCCCACCAGCCCCCCGCTTTATTTCTCTTGCGCTAAGCCTATTATAAAATCAATAAACAATTGAGCTTTTTTCCAGTCCTTTTAAATCTTTTTCTCCTCTATCCTCTGAGATGAAGGGGAAGCATGCAGGCGGCAGAGCGAGGGGCGGGGGCACAGAATCAGTAACCCCTTCCTTCCTGACCCTCGCACACGTCATTTGCACTTAAACGCAGCGTGGGAAATGCGCAGGTGAGGCCTCACGTGACCGTGGCTCTGACCGCTCCGTCGTCTCTCCTCTCAGTTACACGGAGCTGCCGCCATGATGATTGAGGGGTTTTTAATTGTCACGCTGTGGAAATGTAATAACCCTCGAGTTGTTAAAAATCAACAAACACCAACTCTGATAGCCGATTTTCAAATCAGCGTCAGAACTGTGGCGTTTACACATTTTAATTCGCTTTGTCAGTTTAAACTCATATTTCAAACTGGGGCGACAGCACCAACTTCTTCTCCCAGCAGTCACGCACGAGTCGGAAATGAGCGCGTGCAGCTCTGTTTGCTCTTCTTTCTCGCCACGTCCAGCAGCAAGCCGTTTGTGGGGGAAAGCCTCGCCAACAAACTTTGGTGAAGTCACGGCGGCGTGCGGAGCAGCCGCAGACGCTGACATCCTGTCACACTTTAAGATAAACAGTCTTCTGCGCTCTCTTCCACCCACCCTCCACTGGCCGGACGTTTGACTGCAACAGATTTCAGCAAGCTGTTGATTGTGTCGTCTTGGACTTTATTCGTCCTGGCCGACCCTCTCTTCAACACGACCGCTATTGGCCGACCCCGGCCCACACCCCCGCCCCTCCCGCCTCCAGCCAAGCCTCGATCTTTGGAAAGCTCTCGTCAGGATGGCCTAAACTAGGCTACACGTGGACCGCGGACGTGTCCGCGCTCTCCCACGTGGTCCTCGGAGACGGGGGCTCACAGCGTGCCCAGAGCGCGCGGACGCCGGACGAGCATTTGGCCGGCGCGCTCGCTTTTCCCCGGGTTTGTCCCCCTCGGGGACCCTGTGTGGGCCGCTGGTGGTGACTGTGCTTCAGGCAGCATGGTGTGGCCATGTGTGTCACATCCCCCCTTGTCATCCCACCAGACGGAGGGCTGTATCATGGCTATCATCCTGTCACACTTGGATGAAGCTTCTTCGCCTCAGAGTTTGACAGTGACTTGCCTCAGTGACAATTAGCATCAGAAGCGGCTCTCTTATCCACCTGGTTCAAAGGTCTGCGCGCTGAAGATTGGCAGGCGTCTAATTTTCTGTCTCCCGCTGCTGTCGCCGCTCCCTCCGTGTCTCTTTCTGCTCTTCTTTTGTCGTGCCATGTTCACCATCCCTTCCACGGCACCTCCGGTCCCCGCGAGCGGGGCCTCGCGCCGCCGTATCTCAGCCCGATTCAACAGGAGGGCTGCGCAGAGAGGCGTCGGTGCTCGCTGCCTGCGCTCGCTGTGTTTTCCTCCTTCTTTCGCTTATTTCCACTGGGAGGAACACTGACCTCATTTGTGAGGACAATAACCCCCTTGACTTTGGGGATTAAGACATGAAACCTTTGTGGATTAATTAGGTTCAGAGCTGAATTCATTTTGTCGCCACGCAAAGCAAAGAGAGAAAGAGGCAGGAGCGGGACACGGGCCTTTTATGAAATTGCTATTTGTCCAGATATAGATATATTAAACACACATGTTGGGGCTGATCGCATTTACATCCTCCAGCAGAGTGACTCTCCGGGCAAAGCTTCAGCACAGGAAGTAGGGGACCGGTGCTGAGACAAAGCTGACCCGCCCAGCTCATCTCTCTCCGCAGGGTGGCACGTGCGAGCGTGGGCTGCCCGACCAGCTTCGGTCTGCACCGAGCCCCGCCCCGGGCCGCAGCCCCGATCTGGGCGCGCTCGGCCCGCCGTCGACTCTTAAGCCTGTCGCGCAGAGCAGCGAGCAGCGGCGCCGACACTGCCGCAGGAATCACATTATCTCAGTTGTCGTGGTAACAAAACAAAGTGTTTGTTTTCCAAGATGCAACTGCAATTTAGACGCTTTACACCTCTCGTGTGTGTGTGTGTGTGTGTGTGTGTGTGTGTGTGTGTGTGTGTGTGTGTGTGTGTACAGGTTCTTACTATACTGGTGGGGACCAAATCCTGTCCCCACAAGGATAGCAAACCAGACGTGTGTGTGTCAGTGTGTGTGTGTGTGTGTCAGTGTGTGTGTGTGTCAGTGTGTGTGTGTGTTTGTCAGTATGTTTATGTCAGTGCATCAGTGTGTGTGTGTGTGTGTGTGTTTGTCTGTGTGTGTGTGTGTCAGTGTGTGTGTCAGTGTGTGTGTTTATGTCAGTGTGTGTGTGTCAGTGTGTGTGTGTGTTTGTCTGTGTGTGTGTGTGTGTGTGTGTGTGTGTGTGTGTGTCAGTGTGTGTGTGTGTTTGTCTGTGTGTGTGTGTGTGTGTGTGTGTGTTTGTCTGTGTGTGTGTGTGTGTGTGTGTGTGTCAGTGTGTGTGTGTGTGTGTGTGTGTCAGTGTGTGTGTGTGTGTGTGTGTGTGTGTCAGTGTGTGTGTGTGTTTGTCTGTGTGTGTGTGTGTGTCAGTGTGTGTGTGTCAGCATATGTTATTTGCGTGTATCTTTAGCTCGTTTGTGAGACGCTGTGTTTACAGGATAAAGGTGTTTGTTTCAGCAGCTGAAGACGTGTTAAAGCATTTTTCATGTCGTCTCGTGCTTGTTGTAAATAAAAGCGACTGTTGTCTTATTAGAGTAACACCTTCTAAATGCGACAGCCCCAGGTAGAGCTCCCTTAAGGACCGAGTGTGGAACATGTGCTTGATGAGATGCCTTCCTCGCTTTCATTTACAGCTCTCCTAACGAACATAAGTCTCATCGTCTCTACCTACGCGAACACGCCTTTCTCTTTCTGCCCTCGAGTTACCGTCGCCCAGTGTCCCGCGCAGCGAGCATATGTTTATGCTCGTGATAAGGTGGTTATAGCGAGCGAATGTCTCTCTTATCCGCTCGCTGTCGGCGCGTAAACCTCCGTGTGAGCATCTTAGAAGGACTCGCTCTTAGACCCGGATTAGGCCTCAGATTTCTGCGCATAAAGCACACGGAGGCCTTCATGAGACCTGGTCTGGAAGGACGGGCTCTCAAAGGAATGATTTCACTGAGATACAGCCGTGCAGCGTTGCAGACATGAACCCGCCAGTCTTCCACACGTGTAAACGGCTCTAAACGACAATGAGATTCCATAAAAAGTGCAAAGAAAATCTCTTCCTCAACTCACCTCAGAGGCTCGTGCAAATAATCTCAGCATGCAACGCAGAGACTGAAGCATTCAGATGCAGAGGTCACACAAACGTCTTCTTAGATTCAAAAACAGCAGCGTGTGTGTGTGTGAGCACAACCGAATAAAGTCACATTGTGCATTAACAGTGAAAGACTGCTCGCTGTGATGAAAACGACTAAACGGTTTTAGCCGAAACGTTTAATCACAGGAGCTGTGCTGCAGTCTCTGCAGCAGCCTGACCTTTCCACTGTCGACCACATTTAGTCCTTCTAACAGGCACCAGATGCATGTGAACGCCTCGGGCGCAGGCTGCATTTTAGCCACATGCTAATCACCTCTTAGATCAGCTCTCTTGGGCCTCGGTCACACGTGTACTCGGCAAGTAGTCGCTGGGTGAAATCAGTCGTTGCTTCGGTTACTTTGTCTGCAATAACTCACCAGCAGAAGTAAAAGTGCTCGGCGAGCAGTATGCAAGAGTTTGCAGCCAATCAGAGATTTTTACTCCAGCAGCCGGTGGTTGGCAGATGGTCGCTCTTTTATAATTACTCCGGTACATGAAGCCCAAAGGAAAAGTTTAAACCAAAGAACCGTGAGGCCAAAATGCCTGTTTCGTGACAGATTTCAGAGAAAACGACGAGGGCGGATGTCTGGTGCAATCTACATACTGAACTACAGCTGCTTTTTAACAAAAGACTATAAACAAGGAGACAAATGATAAATACCCACATAAAGCAGCATCGTTTGAACTGACAGATTTACTGAAAGCACCTCTACTTTGAAACAGGCACGAAGTGGAATCGGCGCCTTCCAGCGGTTCGTTTGAGCTCGGATCACATCAGCTCGTTTATATGGAAGTTGTACCTGTTTTGCATGCCTGCACATGCCCGAAGGTGAAAGCTTTACGGCCGAAAAGCCTGTCAGAGAATTTCTTTGAAACTCGAACATCTTTGAGCTTTTTGTTTAGCATGTGGCTAAAACGTAGCCTCGGTGGTTTGTTGGTGATCGGCTGGTTGAGAGGTTAACAGAAGAAAAGCTCCTTTGGGGATTCTTTTGTTTGATGGGTGCAGCTCAGTGATAGCTCCCTAAATTGGCGCTGAGCCCCAATAACTGAGAAGGCCTCGCTCGAAGGACGGCTTTTTCCAGAGCGCCGACTTCTTTCGAGGACATCGAGGCAGACTTTCTGTAATTTCAACAAACGCACTACGCAAGGACACAGAGGCTTTCCGGAGACATTTAACCCCTGGGCCTCCAGCCATTCTCTCCTCCTGAGAGCACAGGTTTATCCCGGGCTTTCACGCAGACACTCACATTTTCCCCAACGGTCCCCCCAGCCTTCCTATCCCCCGTCTTAAGACACGCGGCTAAGTCAGGGCTAAGCCACAAAACGCCCTCCCGGGAGGGCGGATCGACCAAATGCCACCTCTCCTGGCAGGCCTCGCAGGTAAGGTGTAATTGTGCCGGCGCAGTCCTCTCCGAGCCAGCGCTCTGTCCTATTAGACACAGTGATGAGGAGTGGATTTTCAGGGCCAGGCTGGGAAAGCTGCTTCGGTCAATCCTCCCTGCCGCTCAGCATCGTAGTCTGATCCTCGAGCCCAGCCCTTACTTCACGTTTCTACCTGTTTTGCTGGTTCTTGACAAGACGGGATTTGGTCCTTTGTCTTCCTGGCACTGCCTTTTTTCATCTTTTGGAGAGAAGGGCAAAGCGAGGATGAGGGATTGAAAGTTTGTGGAGGAAAGTTTTTGGAGGACGTTTCTGGATTATGTTCACAAGGCACAAGCTGCTCACAGTGTGAACATGGCACATTGTCAATGAGATCTATTTCCATGACGATTATTTTTATACTCCAACAATCAGGGAGCCGACAGCACAGTACCACAGGAGGAAAAACAGTCCTTCTTCCAATTCGATACACACTCGGTAACATTTTAGCTGTAAATACTAACAAAGCCATGAGGGAGAATATAGTGACAAGATATCAACCTTCCTCCCGTTGCCGCTCAGCTGAGTGTCCTGTTGAGTTGTCAAGAGCGATTGGTGCCGATTCCGATCGGACTCGGCTCTCCACTGTTCAGCGTTGCGGTAAATGCAACATCTGATGGCTTTCTGAAATCCAGCGTGTTGGACAGGTGAGACGCTGCAGCCGGCGTCACTTTTGAGATGCGAGTTAGCGCCGTGTCACCCTTCCCCATCTGTACGCTTTCAGCGCGGGTGGGCGGGTGCTCGCACGTTTCCGACTGCATTAAAAAGTCTTGTAAAAAAAAAAAAAAAGAACATTTGTGCAGTCTATCGAGAATATGGCAACTCAACAGCAGATTTGGAATTCGCTGCTATATTCAGTGTCACTATTTGACTCGGTGTTTGGCAGACCGGAGCAGGGTGCAGATTGAGAGACAGTGTCACAGGGAGAGGGAAATGTCGTGCCTCCTTCATCTGCCATTTACACTGCTCCCACTTATTGCTTCCCTAAGCTTTTCCCCCCTTTGTTCCAACCTGAAAGAAAGCATCAGTCGCATCCACCTCCTGCTTTACATAGCGTCCCTGACAGGCTCTGTCAGATACATCAGTGCGTTTCGGCGCGTACGACTCGTCTCCCGACGCCTCGCTCGCTGCTCAGTGGGCTGCTGGAGGGCTTTCTGTGAGACAGAAGGGCTCGGCTGCAGAGCGGGGCGAGAGCCAGGCGTCTCCATGATTTTTTCGGGGTGCATCACCATCTCTCTGCAAGTGCCAAGCGCACACCGAGGCCGTGCCATTCGCTGTAGAGAGCGTGCGACGGGGGCACGCCGTCCTCCCTCTCTTCCAGGCTTCCACGACGAATCTGGTTGCCACATTAAAGACAAACGCCGCGAATAAAATTGTAATTCAGCGAAGCTGTAATGAATGCAGCGAAATGGTTGTCTAGTGAAACATTTTGTGAACTCGATTAGAGGTGCTAAACCATTTATTCGCAAAGTCTGTTATTGCAGACATAATTTGTGTGGCAGCACAGTTTACCTAATTTTATTTATGAATCCCCTGGTCAGTGTTGCTTCTACGTGAACGAGCGCGCGGACCATCTAAGGAGGAGGAAACGCGGAAATGCTGTCAGGAGCGTCTCACGATGAATTAACCTGTAAAGCTGCTTTGTCTCCCTCTGCCCGTCTGAATTAACACCCCATCGCACTGATCAATGGCGCCCCGCTAACAGCGTTAGACGTTTTGTTTTAAAATACCAGTGCCCAGCTGGTGACTCCTCGCACTCATCTGTTTGTCTCTGCTGCCGGTTCCTGCCTCCCTCCATCCTTTTCTCTCTCACTGTGTTTGTTTTCCAGGCTGGAGGGAGGGGTGCGCTGGTGGGGCTGGGTATTTGGCCCGCATCCTAGGTATCACATATCTGACCGTATTTCAAGCCCAAATGAAGCATGTTAAAAAAATCCCTCTTTCACTTTAAAGGTCAGACATTAGTGCTGGTAAAAATTGATCTGTGGATTTATGAATTTAGCCCCGTTGTTGGGGCTCCTTTGTAATGGAAGATTCAGTGGGGGAAGCTTAACATTGCATTGTTTTGCTTTGACAACGCAGCCACGAGAGCCCGTGCAGCTGTTCCCCGTGCTCACAATGGCAGATTAATTAACACAATCATGTGGCGCTGGCTCCAGCTCAACAGCCAGGTCTGCTCAGGGATAGATAGGTAAATCCTATACATGCTTTTCCAGGCTAGCGCCAGCGCTGGTGTGATGCTCCGCCACGGCGCCGTAGATTTGGTCATCGACTGGTCAGCTGTAGGAATGAAATGGTTTGCTAATTGCGCTGATGTTGGAGGGTGTGTGCGCAGTTTTTTCCCTGAAATCGTTTCAGTGGATGCAGAGAAAGCAAAGAAGCCGTGTGTGCACGTGTTTGTGTGCACGTGTTTGTGTGCACGTGTGTGCACGTGCGCGTGCACGGCCGCTGCCATTAGATGGAGCTGTTCTAATTAAGATTCTGCCGGCCGACCTGTCTCTCTTACTTACTCTTACTCTTACTTGCCTGACATTTTAAACTGTCTATTATGCCGCTTGGCTTTCAGGTGCAATGCTGTGTAAATGGCAAGTCAAAAAATTATGTATCTTTTACATACAGTTATCCATCAGGGAGGCGGCGGGGTGGGGGAGGGGGGCTGACAGATCGGGCCGGCTTTTTAAATTATTACAGGACTCTGTGATCTTTCTCCATTGATTATATCACTCTCTCTGCTGTCACTCTGTCCTCTCTCCCTCCTTATTTTTTATTTTTAATACTTCGTCGCCCTCCGCCGCGCACGCACGCGCACCTCTCCTCCGTGTTTCGCACGAGCATGACCGCAGTTTGTCAATATTTTACCCTTGGCCCATCCCGTGTTGATATAATGATCACTTAACAGTCAAGAGTAAGGCGAGGAGGAAATTAGGGCGTCGGCGGCAGAGAGGACAACAACACTGAAGCAATTATGTTTCTTTCAGCCCAAGCATTCTCACGTTAATGAAATCCCTTATCGTTGGGGGAAGAGGAAGGTGGGGAGAGGAGGACAGGTGCACGAAATGTACGTTGTTCATTTATCTTATTCTCTGAAATGAACGGAAGGAGCGCTGAGAATAATGCAGAGATAAAGTCCGGGCAACAAGTGTGCGTAGTATTTTTTTCTTATTGCTGGCCCTGCATTTTGCAGTGAGAGGGAGGGAGGAGAAGGAGTTTGTGAGGCAGATGAATGAGAAGGGAGGAGGAGGGGGAGGGCACGGTGTATCGCACGTTAGCATCTTCCTAAAGGACAAATCGAAGACGTTCCCCAGGCTAACATTTGAAGTATTTACCTTCCTGCTAAACGGCTGCCCTTTCCTCTGGAGATGAGATCAGTCGGTCCCGGAAAGTTTCACACATCCGGCTCATCAGCAGCTCCGGCTCATTTCTTTCTGTTTCATTTGTAAGATATTCCTATTAAATACAGTTTTCCATGCGTAGTGCACCTGTGGGGTGGCAGAGCGGCCATCTGCCCAGGGCTCCTCCAAGCTGCATGGACGGATGGGTCAAATTTCCAGTCGCGTCAAACTTCAGGAGCTAATTTTTTAATTGCAGGTTTGATTTAAGTACATTTTTGGAAAATGTCAGTTCTCTATTCAAAAAGTTCACTTTATTACCCCGACTCCAGGAAATGTCTATATTGAGGCGTTAAGCAGCGCCACCTAGTGGCTGGAGGTGTTAATAACTGTGAAAAACAACAGTGGGAACGGTTCATCCGGAAATCCCGGTGAATGAAATGTGATCGTGCCTCTGCTTCGTTGGATTTCTCCGTGTCGGCCTGTTTGCGATGTCGTGGCTTCACTGCCGTTTCAGAGGTCAGAGGAAAAAACGATGTTTGCACCAAACAGTGAATATTTCATGCTCGTCAAACGATCACTAAAGACAGCGGCCTCCGCCTGTGTAACCCGCGACAACAGCTGCAGAGGCCCTGACTTCCTGTGGTGACAGACAGCGAGGTAAACCGCCCCGACGGTGGAGGAATACAACCACAACGCACTAGTTCTACTTACTGTTCGCTGAAGTGAGAGGATCAACCAAAAGAAACATGGTAGACTTTTGGTTTTACTGCAGAATGGTGTTTATCGTGTCACCTGTGCCCGGATGAGCTGCGAGGCAGTTATTAGACACCTCCGGACGGATCCTGGGGTGGAGTGTTTGAAATGTGGAAGCACTCGAACAGACCAGAGTGAGGAAGGGATGAAGGTCGGGATAAAAACTGAGTGAGGGGAGAATATCTGGCAGCGTGATTTCAGCAGCGATACTGGATAGATGATTAGTGATCTGGAGGGTCGGGGAGGGTCGGGGAACCCTCACGGTCTGAAGCTTATTAGAAAAAATCATAAAAGTTTTTCCGTCGACAGACGGCTCAGCGTGATGTCCGGAGGGGCAGCAGGTAAATACTCAGCAGCCTGGTTTGTTCACTCGGGTGCAGAGCATGGACCTGTGTGACTTTCATATCACAGGTAATAAACCAAAGAAGAAAGCTCCAGCTTCAAGACTGGCACGCTGAGTTTTCACGCTCCGGACTGCAGAAGTAAAAACACGAGTCAAAACTGAACGAATCAGAGTAGAGAAAGCACAGCGCCCTGCGCTCTCTATTCAGACTGTAGGTGTGTGAAACAGGACGCAACCTCTCAGTGGCACCATGTGACGAGCCCTTGGATGAGAACAGGCTGGTGTTCCTCATGGTCCTCGCAGCATTCATGTCTGAACCAGCTCAAAGTCAAATATTTGTATATTGGGGGCATTTGTTGCTCCTTTTGCAAAGGTGTTATGTAAGTGCAGTTATCACTGTCACTGACAGATGTTGCTGTGGACATGATTTATTTCAGCTCTGGGAGTGCATCTTAAAGACCAGGTGAGGATTTTCCAGAGTCGCATACCGCGGGGATGCCGTTGCATAGAGAGGGAAGTGTTGAGCTGCGCTGACGCTAATGTCTGCTTCGAGCCGCTGCGCGAGGCTTCTCTCCATCACTCCTGTGAAGGAAAGCTATCTGATTGAAAACAGATCTGGGGCATTGGGGGGGCTGGCCGTAGTTCGTTGGATTTAATGACCCATTTCCTCAGCTGCCTCATGCCACAAGCAGTTAAACGACAGTCAGGGTGCCCAGAGGTCCCTACCGTAGGGCCGGGGGGAGTACCGAGTACACTAGCGTAGAGACAGAGTGAGTAATTGAGAGCGACATACCCTGGCTACCAGGCAGCAAATCAAAGCCCCTTTCCCCAGCAGGAAGTTAACTACCATCCACCGTCGTCTCGAGTCAGATGTTCAACACATTCCTCCAGTTATTCTGCGATCGAGGGCTGGAAGTCATTTCTCCCAGTGTGGCTGCAGAACGTGCGTCCAGCACATAGACCGGTCCCAGATGAGTTCAGAGATTTCAGCAGCTGCAGCTTTTCTGTGGAGGATCACAGGAGTTTCTTTTGCCTTTCAGAATGTGGGCACATCACTGACATGCAGCTTAGACTCCTGCTGCAGCTGTAGACCTGTGATTTTGATTCATGCCCTCTGGAGTAATATACAGCGCTCAGCAGGTTTATTAGACCGCTTCACAAAAATGTTAGAATCTGTCAGAAATGTGTTTACATTTCTGTGGTTAGGATTATTCAGCACACAAACTGAAATCACATCTTTGTACCTGAGATGGAGCCGACGCTGGACGGATCAGAACATTCAAACACCGGTCTTCCTGTTCAGGTAAATAACGGTAATTTGGCAGTAATAATAATAATGGCTGACTATTTTATTCAGCTTCTTAGGAAAACAGTTTGGAAATTAATGGATGGCAGCAATAATTATAGTTCAGTATTAAAAACATCGTCGTGACTGAAGAGCAGGCACAGACGCTTTTGGATTAACCACAAACAAATTACACATTTGAATTTTACTGTGTGTAACATGGAGCTGGAGCAAACATCGCTCATCTCTTCCTCTCGACTAATAATGGCGAGTGGATGGAGCGGGAGGTGGAGCCAACAGCGGTGCTGTACACCCGCCTGCTGCCCCGCCCTGATCTCGGCTCTGTTTTTAATCACATAAAACTTTAATATAAAACACACACAAAAACAAACGCAAACAGCACGTCAGACACGTTCAGCACCGTCACAGGCGGGCTCAAGATGGCCGCCGGGTTGGTGGCGCGCTCCTTTACATATTTCAGTTCTTTGCGGGCAGCACCGTCCGTCCAAATGGAAAACTTGAAAACCTGAAACATGATGGTGGCTTTTTATTAAAAAACATTTTTCATTTTTATTTTCGTCTTCCTGATAAAGGGGAGTTCTTCCTCCCCACTGTCACCAGGCGCTGCTCACAGAGGGTTTTCTGATTGAAGCGTTGTTGTGAGCTGTCGCTGCGTGAGGAACAATCAGCTGAAGACGAGCGACAGATGCAGAGCAGATGTGCCTCTATTAAATATATTTTTGAACCTTCCCGTGTGATGCCGGGCTGCACCGTGTCACTAACGCTTCAGTGCATGAAACAGTTTCATGGATCCAAAATGTTCCTTTGAACACAGAGATGCAAACGACACGGTGCCGTTAAACACACGTCAGAGGGTGTCGATGCGACCTCGCCATGTTCGGGCAGCGCCGTCGAGTCTGGCGATTAACCCCCTCGACCTTCCGTGCAGCGAGGAGGGACCTCGACAGACGGAGACGCCAAACTTCCTCCGCCACAAACTTCTGTCCTATCGAGCTAACCATCAATTATTAATGTCCGCAATCCTGCTCAGATATAGAAAAGCTGGCAATTACGCGCTACTCTGTCTTTTGGGTTTTGGCCGCCTCCGTCTCCGGCCCGCGTCTGCCTCTCTGCCCGTTCAGCTCCCCTCTATAAATATAAAACAGCTAGCTCCTCTTAGCACACCACGACTTCTCTCATTGCAGATATCCAGATCCAGATTAATTTGTAATTAGTCTTGAGTTGTTGAGCCTCTGAAAGATAAAGGATTCCAGCTCCCGTTCTGTTCGCCCCAAACACTGACGATCACTTAAAAAGAACAAACGCTCTCGCTCTTGATAAAAATAGCTTAAGCTTGGACTTATTTGTTTGGCGACAAATGCCAGACGCATATGTCTGAATGGCTCGGGTGATGCTAGAGCAGAGAATAAATGAGTTGGTCTATAATAAAACTCGTCATTGTGTCTCTTTTGTTAAAAAAGGGAAGGGGGGTGTTAACTCTTCATCGGCTGAGCGAGGGCTGGAGTTTGTCAGAAAAGTCGTCCTTTCGCAGGTGGTGGATCTGTTTTTAAGGTGGTATGAGTGTAAAAACAATGCACTGGAGTAGATTTGAGTCGTTTAAGAGGACAGGGGGTGCACGCAGGGGGGCGAGGGCTGCTTCAGTCTATTAATAGTTGAGTCATCAGTGCCTCAATGTTCCGAAATGGCAAATTGTTAGATCCCCAATGGTGATTATTACTTGCTGTCAATGACCTTCATAACAAATTAAAATTATGCGACTGGGACAGAGCGTGCTCTTTAATAGGCGTTATGCATGGGATTGCGTGTGTGTATGCATGTTACTGTGTGCATGCAAATGTGTGTGTGCTTTGTATGCGGGCAGCCTGTGGGTGCAGGCCTGTAGCATTTGAAAACTGGGCCTTTGTCTCATTTATTCTTAAAGTGTGTCTCTCTCCGTGGTCATTGTGTCACACACACACACACACACACACACACACACGCGCGCACACACGTGCACACACACACACACACACACACACACACACACACACGCACACAAGGCAAGGTGTGTAAATCTTTTTATTTCATTTTCTGAGACACTCGACAAGTTCATAGAAGAGGAAAAAGGGACGCGTCCTTGGTCTGTGGATTTACTGCCTGACCGGGCTCTAGTCCACGTGGCGCATGCGTGCGCGGCGAGCAGCAGATTTACCCGCCGTTGCTGCTCTTCCACAGAGACCTTGTTAAAAGTGCTCGTCCCTCGTGGTAATATATGTCTTTAAGTGCGCATTTATGCTCCCGAGCTATCGATCACTGCACATCCCTCACCAGATAATTACTCCACCTTAATATGCATCCTTAATGAGGCCTAATTGATTCGTTTTCATTGATGGAGAATAACGCCACTAATGGCTGCGGTGTGTGTACAGTATGGACTCTGACCAGTGGCAGATGGATGGAGGGTGGGATGGAAGTGCTGCGACTGAGTTTGATGATTGGCCTATTGTGCCCGCTGTTGATTTAGCGTGCTCGGGAATGAATAGGAAATCAATGGCGGCTTAGGGAGGAGTTCTACTTTATCCAGCGTTAAAGAGACAGCGCGTGCAACAGGGTGGCTGTCGTAGGTGGCGGGAGGTGGAGAGGGGCTCGCACCGTCAGCTTTCTTTTTCCGTTTGCTCTCCGTTTGTCTTTGCTCGGCTTTTATGTCCCGCCGTGGCCGCTCTTCTGGTTTTCTGGTCTTTCCTGTCTTCCTCTGCCTTCCCAGCTTCCCCCTCTTCTTCCCGTTTTCCCTCTTGTTTCTAATCATCTTGTTTCCATTTCAACCGCTTTGTTCTGCCGCTATTTTCATTTCTGTTTTTATCGCTCTTTCACCATCGTGTGCGTTCTGCCCTTTTTCCTTTCCTTTATTCCTTTCCTTTCTCAGCAGCCTAGTCATCCTTCACTAATGGTAACCACACCACTTCCTGCCAACACAGACTGAGAGGGGGCATGATGAATATACACCCTGATTATTATAGCATTACACACACAAACGCGCGCACACACACATGTTGGAGTGTGTGTGTGTGTGTCTACAAACACACATTAGTAACTGCTTTTGTCTTCTTGTCCTAAAAGACACCTACCTCTGTCCCCATCTGCCTTCTGTGCTCTCATGCATGCATGCAGACAGTGGTGGACAGCACACACACACACACACACACACACACAAACACACACTCATAGACCCTCAAGCATCATCCACAGCCTCTCGACGGGGCTATGATCACCCTGCTAGAATGATAAAGTTAGTGAGACATCAGTGCTCCCTCAGACATTTCTGTGTGTGTGTGTGTGTGTGTGTGTGTGTGTGTGTGTGTGTGTGTGTGTGTGTGTGTCTTTTTCCAATGCTCTTTGAAGCCTGAAACAGACTTGAGTAGGGGGGAAACAAAGGTGGGCCAGTGCCAGGGAGAAACTTATGGCACCGTTCCTCTGCTCGTAGCCGGGCAGAGGCATAGCCTTTACTGAGGGAGAGAGCCACCTTCTGTCAGCTGGGGGGGGTTAAAAAGAGAAAGCAGGGGGGAGAAGGCTCCTTTTAACACCCTCGGGAGTCACCTGCTTCCTTGCAGGTTTTTTAGAATACACGTCCTTCATGTCTGAGTAGTTTTGGAGGAATCACCGTCGCAGCAGAAGATCAGAAATCATTCAGAAGTGCTTCAGACAAACACACTTCCACCCTGCCAGCCTTTCATTACCACCTATCTCTCCTCCGTCCTCGCTCCTCTCCTCGTTTTTCCTCCTCCTCCTCCTCCACAACTCCAGTCTTAGTGCGGGTGTTCACTAATAAATATAAATGTTTGTGATTAGCATCTCTGCAGCACAGGTGCATGTTTGTTGCGAGGGGAGGCTTGTTCATTAATTTTCAGCCATGAAAAGTGCAGCGCGCCATGAAAGCAGAGTCCAAATCGCACACACTGATAAATGAACGCACAGATTGTTAATGTACCATTGTAAGGCTGCTGCCTCCACCAGCTCTGAAAAAAACACAGAAAACAGGGCCTGCTGCCAAAAGCAGGGCTGAGTGCGCGCACACACGCGCAGGCTGAGAGGTGTGGCAGGTCGGCGTTCAGCTCAAAGCAGCTTCTTTATCCTTATAGCAGCTCGGGATTATTTTCACTATAATGTAGGACCCCCCGCCCCCCCAGACTCTGATTCGGTGAACCGGTTTCTGCAGCCATGTGGACCGGGCCTCGCAGATTTCAAAAAACATGCTCAATAATCCTCAAAGTGTTCTTCCTGCCCCCGTCCTGATGGTCGCCGCGGTGGTTTCATACGTGGATTAACCCCCGCGGGTCTCTGCGGACGCAACATGTCGTGTGCGCATTATCAGAATTACCGCCTCCTGCGTACTTTAATTCGATAATGTGCTCGAATGTAAAAAAAAAGGCATCGTCAATATGTGTTTTTGGAGATACAGTTCATTCGCGGCGAGGACGAGTAAACAAAGAGAAAGCGAATAAAATGGGCTGTTTTTCAGGAGCTGCAAAAATGTTTTATTAGGGGAGCGCCGAACACCTGCCTTAAAATGTCGTTTCAACATCTCCCGAATGCCATTTTGCTTAATTGACTTGGAAATGGCCCAAATGTATTGCTGAATGCGGTCTAATTAATATTAATAATAAATGCCATTATTAACATCAAAGAACATCTGGTGCCCCTGTTTACCCCACCGCCTTATATGTAACACACTCTGCTGCTGTTTGAATCTCACAAACACGTGTGTGTGTGTGTGTGTGTGTGTGTGTGTGTGTGTGTGTGTGTGTGTGTGTGTGTGTGTGTGTGTGAAAACCTAAAACCTCAACAAACTTCCTTCTCTGCCTCCTTCCTCCTTGGCGGCCGAGCGAGGTCAGAGCAAGAGGTGAGGACGGCGTTCGCTCTTTCCCGGCCTTCCTCCTCTCCCGGTCCTCTCCCGGACCCGGTTGCTGTAATACCTCGGAGACGTCTCTGATCCCGGGTGTATTCCCGCGGCAGCAGGAAAAACACGACGTGCGCATTAAGAGAGAGAGGCGCTCCTCTCGGTGCTCATAAATCACGGGCCGAATAACTTTAATCTAAAATTTCATTTAGTAGTGGTTGTCAGGTGGTAAAAGGAGGGGCATAATGCAGTGGTGTTTAATGATAATTGGTGTTTGGTTAATAAATTCTGCGAGTTCAGATTACGTTCTAGCTGTGGCTGGAGTGCTAGCATCAGCAGTGTAACTAAACCTCAAATTGATTAACTCGCATGAACCAGACGCTCACAAAGATGGCAGTGGTCCAAATCAAAAAAAAGAGGAGAAGAAGAAGAATGAAGGGGAGGGGTGTGAGAGAGCGAGCGAGCATCAGGCCGGATGGTGTTGTGTTGCTCTGCTGTAAGGAAATCAAGTCCCCCCGGGCGCATTTTTAAAAGCCTAATGCCTTTCAAATGATGTCATCACGTTTACTCTCTCTCCCCGTCTCACCCAATCTCTCTTAATATCTTTCCCCTTTTCAAACTGTTTCCGCCACCCCCAGCACACACACACACACACACACACACACACACACACACACACACACACTGGTCCTCCCCTCAATCAGTTATTTGGCTGCAGGGAGAGGCCGCCGGGCTTCGACGGGAGTCACGTGACACATTAGAATAATGGCCGAGCAAAAAGCAAAACATCTTGTGTTTTTATGACTGATGTGCTTTTTTTCTCCCCCCCCCCCCCCCCCCCCCCCAGTTTTATTTCCTGAAAGTGATATCATACTAATCAAAACCACAGAGCGTTTAGAGTGCAAAGTGTGATTGAAAGAGCGCCATTAAGGAACTGCCAGCACCCCCCCACGCCCGCCGCCATCCTCCAACCTGCACCCCTGGCATCGCACACGGCCTCTGCTTTTATTTTCATGTTGTTGATGATTTTTTTTCCATTAATGGGAGCTGGGTGTGGCCACTGTCCCAGGGGCACGCACACACATCAGTTTGTATCTTTGTCAGTCAGTTGCTGTGCTGCCTCCTCGGTGGCGTATCCCCCTCGGTGGCGATGCTTCGGTGGTGACGTGCGGTCAGAAGGGAGTGAGGTGTCTCTTGCACACACACACACACACACACACACACACACACACACACACACACACACACACACACACTGTGAGTCAGAGGGGAAGTGTGTGTGCGTGAGTGTGAGTGCAGCCGACAGCAGGCAGAGTGACTGATACTCAGCCTGCCTCCCAGATGGCCTGCTCAACTCTGCTCCAATCTGATCTCGGAGCCTTTGTTCTGGCATGTTCCATTACGCCGCCGTGACACCAGTAAAGGCAGAGGGGAGAGGAGCTGGTCTCAGATCAGATACAGCTGAATTATACATGTATTTCTCCTTTTTCCCCCTCTGTGATATTCTTGTAGGAGCACAGTCGCAGCGCTGCGTTTGTCATGTTTCTTCCTGGGGTGGAGGCAGGGGAGGGCTCACGCATGCAAACCGCAGAAGAAGAAGCGGCGCGTCGAATGTTTAATGAATAAGAATAAAAACAGATTTTCACATGAATTATGATCATTTTGGCTGAAATCAAGCTCAGCACGAGCCTCTGACACAAGCGATGCTTCGACATTCGGCGCCGTTCTCACCGAGCAGCGCAGCCAGCGGAGGGTCCGCTGCCCCGTAGGACACTCGCCGACATGAACAAATAAAACTGTGACTGTGGTTTAGCTCGCAGTGACGGCACGATGGTGTTCGTCCTTCTTACGCCATCTTGGGTCGTTTAGAGTCACCAACCTCACCGGTCGGTCTCAGAAAACCGGCCAGCCGAGCCACAGGATGCGCGACACCAGGAACCTATCAGAAACAAGCTGCCACGCAGCCTCCCACCACCAGCCGGCAGCACCTCTGTGAGCGTCATCTGAAACCAAATACGACAACGTGGGGCAGATCAGACTGCGAAACCCATCTCTCATTGGCTAACGACCTGCCAATCACGAGTCTGTAGCCAACCTTCCTCTCGGACACCGAGATCAACAAAGCGTCCAAAGCAGAAACGAAGCTCTCCTGCTGCTGAAAGAAACATCTCAGCGAGCTTTGTGTGTTCAGACCAAACAGGAAGCTGAGATTTGAGCTCAAATCTGTGAGAAGGAGAAGTGTCGGTAAAACTTTCAGGTTGGGTAGAAAAACCTGAAAAACAATCATTTTTTTCTGTGCAGTTTATTTAAAAATGTTAACACGCAGACATTTGTTAACACAAATGCCTGACTTTGTGTCACAATGTCACAACATCCGCACAGAAGCAACCAACTGTAGGGAAATGTAGTTTTTGTGATTGTAGTTCACAGGCTCACCTGTGACCGTCGCATTAATGTCGCGTCTCCAACAGAAAATCTTTGCATGAAAAGAAAAAAATCAATACTCAGGACAGTTACGGCGGGGTGTCAACAGGCGGTCTGAGCCCCCCCTCTGCTGCGGCGATGCCTAATATATGGCGTGACCTTCAAAATGTCATAAATGTGTTGTGCAATAAAGTGTCAATATTTGTGGTTATATGGAGCCGGCTGACTTTTACAGTAATTGGAACAGCCGCATTAAACCTGCGGATCAGCCGACTGATTAAAGACGCGCGGGCCGGACGCTCGTCACGTGTGCGCACGTCACACGCCTCTACGGCCCAACGCACCTCTGTGTGCGCTCTGTGTGTGAATGTGTGAAGCCCATTTATTATTGAAGGGCTGTTATATGCCAGGAGAGCACACTCTCATCCTCTCAGTAGTGTGTCTTCCTCTTACAGGAGCACTATTAACCCTGACACACAAGGACACGTCTGTGTGTGCGCTGAGTGTGTGTGTGTGTGTGCGCTGAGTGTGTGTGTGTGTGTGCGCTGAGTGTGTGTGTGTGTGTGCGCTGAGTGTGTGTGTGCGCTGAGTGTGTGTGTGTGAGTGTGTGTGTGCGCTGAGTGTGTGTGAGTGTGTGTGTGCGCTGAGTGTGTGTGTGTGTGCGCTGAGTGTGTGTGTGTGAGTGTGTGTGAGTGTGTGTGTGTGTGTGTGTGTGCGCTGAGTGTGTGTGCTGAGTGTGTGTGTGTGTGTGTGTGTGTGTGTGTGTGCGCTGAGTGTGTGTGTGTGTGTGTGTGTGTGTGTGCGCTGAGTGTGTGTGCGCTGAGTGTGTGTGTGTGAGTGTGTGTGAGTGTGTGTGTGTGTGTGTGTGTGCGCTGAGTGTGTGTGTGAGTGTGTGCGCTGAGTGTGTGTGTGTGTGTGTGCGCTGAGTGTGTGTGTGTGTGTGTGTGTGTGTGTGCGCTGAGTGTGTGTGCGCTGAGTGTGTGTGTGTGAGTGTGTGTGAGTGTGTGTGTGTGTGTGTGTGTGCGCTGAGTGTGTGTGTGAGTGTGTGCGCTGAGTGTGTGTGTGTGTGTGTGCGCTGAGTGTGTGTGTGTGTGTGTGTGTGTGTGCGCTGAGTGTGTGTGTGCGCTGAGTGTGTGTGTGTGTGTGTGTGTGTGTGCGCTGAGTGTGTGTGTGTGTGTGTGCGCTGAGTGTGTGTGTGTGTGTGTGCGCTGAGTGTGTGCGCTGAGTGTGTGTGTGTGAGTGTGTGCGCTGAGTGTGTGTGTGTGTGTGTGTGCGCTGAGTGTGTGTGTGTGTGCGCTGAGTGTGTGTGTGTGTGCGCTGAGTGTGTGTGTGTGTGTGTGTGTGTGTGCGCTGAGTGTGTGTGTGTGTGTGTGCGCTGAGTGTGTGCGCTGAGTGTGTGTGTGTGTGTGTGCGCTGAGTGTGTGCGCTGAGTGTGTGTGTGTGTGTGTGTGTGTGTGTGTGCGCTGAGTGTGTGTGTGCGTGCGCTGAGTGTGTGTGTGTGTGCGCTGAGTGTGTGTGTGTGTGCGCTGAGTGTGTGTGTGTGTGTGCGCTGAGTGTGTGCGCTGAGCGTGTGTGTGTGTGTGTGTGTGTGTGTGTGGGGTCTGGTGTTTTTCCTGCTTCTAATCTGTGTTTTGGATTTTTTAATTTTAGCCCCATCTGGGGTGGGCAGGTGGGCCAGTGTCTGCTACACGATGCCGGGAGTCTTTGCCAAAAAGGGATCTGTACAGTAGACCACTCAAAATATGTTTATGAGTACGGCTACAGTATGGTGCAGACCGAGTGCTGGGGGGGGTTTATATAATTATTTCCTCTTTCCAGGACGGCACACGTAACAGGGAGGGTGCAGCTGATGGAGAAAATTATAATTCCACCTGAAATCACGAAACCATAGGAACAGATTTCACGTCCCAGCTCAACAGACAGAAGACAAACCCCGGCCCCCTCCCCTCCCCCTCCGTAAAAGAAGCCTTGATAACTCGAGCGGGGGGGCGGGGATTGTTTTTTGCCTCAGGGCGCTGAAGTGTCTGTGTCCATGTGGACAAACTGAAGATTTTTCCTCCATTAAAGGGAGAAAAGTGGACGTGTGCAGGCCAGAGGCCAGCTCGTCAGGCTGATGTCACACCTACTGCAGCTCTGCTGCGTCAGGCGCAGGAACAGGAGGGTTTGGCTTCAGCAGCTGCCGCCGGGCTGCTGTGACATCATAAAGCTGCTTCCCTGTTGGGTCGTTCCCTCTCAGATCGAGTCACCTCGGGGCTTCTGCTCCCACGTGTTATAAGTCTGAACATATACATGATACACGTGTCTGTCATATAAGGAGCGCTGTGCAAACTTCATATACCAAAAACACTTTTGGTTGTTGTTGGAAACTGAAATCTGAGGTTTGAACCCTGAAGCCTAAAGCTGTGACGGCTCCTTATCGCGCTGCTGTTACGCTAAAATAAGCTGTCTGGCTTTTTTCATGTGGTGCTTTAATTATGACTGAGAAATTATTTTTTAACATATGTGCCAGTCTGATAAATCTTACATATAAAAAGAGGCGTTGCAACTTTAACATGTGCACATTTTTGTACATAAAAATAAGAGCAGCAAACGAAAGCGAAGATGAAGCTAAAGCACGGTCGTGCAGACGGCGACTTTTTCTCCAGCGCTTCACTTTTTTTTTTTTCCTGAGGTCGGGCGGGTTCAGCGGAGCAGGACGAGGCGTCGCTTTCATGTTTTTCCACTCTGAGCTGAAATTTTGCTGAAACACATCCGAGCCTTCGAATCCAGGAGTCCATAAATCGGTGAAAGATTACACACACGTGCGAGCGCCCGGAGGCGGCGGTTGGTGCGATTCGTGAACACGTCCCCGAAACGTGCACGTCTAACCAATCGAAACTCTGACATGTGAGGCTTTTATAAACCGTCTTGTCGTGCGTTGGAATTCAGGACGTGAAAAGTAAAAGCTCAAACTGAACAGAACGATTATTTTCCATCTCCATCTGAAAGTCTGAACGATCGTGGCGCCTCATTCCTCTCACGTGTGAGCGCAGGAAGCATTAAATCCTGTGTGTGTGAAAGCTGACTCAGCAGGGAGCATTAAATAAAATACAAAAACATATATTTATAGTCATCCTCTGTTGTATTTGAGTAGATGTCGACTTTTCGGGGAGGTTTTCTGTGTGGAAATGAAATGATTTCCACGAAACAAACAAAGTGGTGCCTGAAATAATTCCGCTCAATGCTGTAAATTTCCTGCAGATGTTCTTTTAGTTCTCCACAGATTCGATTGGACTCGTCGGTGCTGCAGAAGTTAAACATCTGCCTCTCGGCCCTCGCCCTGCCCCCCTCTCCTCTTACTGTACGCTGAATGAAACCGTCCCGCCGTGCAGAGCGGCGATGACGGCGTATTGTCCCTCACAGACTTACATTTAGGTCGCCTTTCACTTCCTGCTGTGATAAATAGGCTTCAGCCTGATAGCGGCGAGGCTGGATGGACTCGTGTGTTTAGTGTCAGTGTGGAAGAGGACTTGCTGACTTGGGTCTTTCCATTCTGTAAACCTTATTTGACTCCCCGACAGAGGAGGAGGAGGAGGGGGGAGCCGCAGAAAAGAAAAGATTAGGCTCCTGTTAGCGACTGCTCCTCATTGTGCTCCCGTGGGTGCCTCCGTGGGTTTGATTCTTCCTCTTTCTTTCTGCCCCCCCGCCTTCCCCCGCACACACGCCCAATCGTGTGCGGCACAGAAAATAAATAACACTTACTTTCTGCTGAATGGCGAACAGTTCAGCGTTGGTCTAGGCCATGTTAGCCTGCCCGTACACAAAGGCGCCACCGGACCCGGCATGATCCGCCGCGTCCTGTGAAACGTCGGGTTCGAGCTTTGACGAGCGGATTCATGAGGCAAAGCTGCCGGAGGACGTCCGCGGACGTCTTTCCGGGCTGTTACAGAGACCAGATCTGCTGGTGCGAGCGCAACAGACGTCCCAACGGTTCACAGCTGTCTCAGTTTCAGGTTAATTCACTGTGTGTCCTGCTGAAGATCGTCAGAGCCTGAGGGCGTGTGTGTGGATGAAGTTCCACCTGCGTGGTTGTTCGTGAGGCCAGAGTCAGATCCCTCTCTGAGGCACCGCAGGAAGCTCTTTGACTGTTAGTCAGAGCTTTGCCGTCACCATGAGAGCACAAAGAAAACATCAAATGCTGTTTTGCACATAAACTATATAAAAATTAAATGAACTGCACTATATTTGTTAATGAGTGGAGATATTTTTCTCATTTTAGTTTTTTATTTCTTTCATTTTTATTATTGTGAAACACAATAAATGAATTTAGGCCAGTGTCCTTATTTTGAGCACGTGCAGGGATTCATGAGATGTTTTAAAGAAGAAATTTGAACGAATGTAATGCTGCTGATTGTTTGAGTGTGTATTTAAATACTGAGCATATTTAAGTTCTAAAGTGTGATGGAAGCCCGCAGAGATCAGATGAATGAGTCCTGCAGCCGTCCCGTAATTAAAGAAAACATAAAAAAAGCTCCAGAACAAAAGCAGGAAATGAATTTGGGCGTTTTGCTGTGAGATCTCGCGTTGAACCTCCCGCACGGCGACGTCCACCAAATTGTGCAGAACCAGAAAGGATATTTTTAATTTTACAGCTTCCAGATATTTATCAAGTATCTGTTGTATATTTTTCTCTGATGCGTTTCTTCTCCCGGCCTTTAAACACGGCAAATCAGCGCGGCGAGGCCGGCGTGTGCAGCGTGACGCCGACACCCTCACCTCAGATTATGCTGCTGTCAACACATTCCCAGGTTGTCGTCACTCATCTTTAGATTTGCGTTCGGGGGGTGATCGCGTTGATAACAGACTGCTGTTGCACTAAACTGTGCATCATCGTTTTTTTGG
The DNA here is from genome assembly GCF_965226115.1 of Aulonocara stuartgranti. NCBI lineage: Eukaryota > Metazoa > Chordata > Actinopteri > Cichliformes > Cichlidae > Aulonocara > Aulonocara stuartgranti. The sequence continues at coordinate 1,006,504 of NC_138939.1, read as the reverse complement.
CGTGCGGAGGAAGTGGCGGAGGGCGGGGTCAAAACTGTTATCACCCTATCATATCTCTGACAGCTACCTGTCAAAATCGGGTCGCAGCAAGAGATGCGAGGATATCCTGCGATGCTGACGAAGCCAAACGCGGCCCTCTCCCTCTTTTCTTCTGTCTCAGTTTGCATTGTTAATTCTCACTGCACTCCAGCATTAGCTTAACGCGAGCGACGACAGCAGCCAGGATAAAAAAAGAAAAACAGGTTATGGGGGGGTGTTTCTGAAGAAAGCTTATGAACTGTCAGCGTTCTGTCAGGAGGAAAACAGCGCGGTCCGTGAACTCGTTTGATGCGTTTGACTTTGTGTGGCGTTCGCACACCGAGCGCAGGAAACGAGGGACAAAGAGGAAGAATGTGTTGTGTTATGATGTGATGTGTGCAGGGCTGGCACTCAACACGCCTTCCATTTGTCTTCCCCTCCTCGTGTGTGTGTGTGTGTGTGTGCTCCAGATGTTGGCGAGGACTTGGTGAAGACAGCGGGGAGCATCCAGCCGCCTCTGCCCCAGCATCGAGAGCGCTCCCTGGGCTCGTCCTCCAAGGACTGCCCTTACTGCGGCAAGTCCTTCCGCACCTCCCATCACCTGAAGGTCCACCTGCGGATACACACAGGTCAGTGCCTCCACCCTCCACCCACCCGCACACCCCCCGCCTGCTCTGCGTCTCTGCAGCTATGAAACATTTATTGGACTTCATGCAAAATTTACTTCAGCGCTTGTTCTGACATTTCTTCTGGGCTCAGGCTGACATATTGGTTTCTGAATATCGGCTCGCTGGAGTCAGTCTCCCTCTGTGATGGAGAGGACGCAGATCCATCGATAATCTATCAGTTTGAACATCGATGCGGGAAGAAGACAAAGAAAGAAAGGAACAGAGTACAGGCCGTCACAAACCCAGTCATCCCAGTTCAGCAGTGTCAGGTCTAGCAGGCCTGCCTCGGTCCTAATCTGTCTCTGTCCGTGGGATCTAATCCCAGAGGCTCCGTGTTATCAGCTGCTGGATTTGAGCACGTTTCCTTCAGACTCACATAAATCCAAATTAAGGAAACTGCTGGCGAGCGTGCACTTCCTCTCAGTGTCCCTCATTTAGGCTTAAGGCCATTGTTATTCCACTTTTTTTCCTGCTCATCATTTCATTGAGCTCTAATTAACACAACAAGGGTTCAGTGTCCTCCAATGACATCACTCAGAGGGCAATTTCACACTCTCTAACTCTCAATAACTTTCGAGGCAAAACAAAGCCGGCCTGTCCACCGTTCGCAGGGATGTTCGTGAGACCGTGTGTCGAATAGATTTAGCTTTATGTTTCGGGCGGGTGTGCTAACCCTCGGAGCGGCGCCGTCCCCCCGGTTGTTTTCGGTCAGAGTAATGATGTGGACCGTGGACAGGAGCCAGGGCGCTAACCCTCTGCGAGGTACGAACGCCCCACTGACTATCCAGGTTAAAGTCACATTCAGACTGTGCAGAGGACACCTTACCACAAGGACACCTGGCTAAAGTTTCTCAGGTGTTTCCTGCCTCTCAGCTCCTCAGCTTCCAAACACTGTGGACAGCTCAGCGTTATTATTCACCCGAGGTCTTCCAAACGAGAGTCCTCTCTGGACCACTTTGGCTATCCACGCAAGCATAATCCCACATAAAGAAGAGCGAGATCGATCGTAGTAATAAAGACCTCCTATGAAAAACTGCGAGTTGTTCCTGTGACTGATGCTGCTGGAACAAAGCTGCTTTATGCCATGTTGTTCTGCTAATTCAGCATTACAGCATTAACCCTTAAGCTCACTTGGGTCCCCAGAACACGGTAATAACTCCACGTCAGTCACACGCCATCCTCCCCTGCATCCTGCGTGACGGACCAAACACGAGCGTCCTGCTTTATTGGGTCAGACCTGAAACCGGCGAGTTCACTGAGGACACAGGATGTGCTTTTTCTCACAGGCTTCTATCCAATCAGACTTCATGGGAGTCGCCCCCTGCTGGACAGCAGAGAGAATGCAAGCTTCAGACTCACTTTTCAGACCTGACGATGCATCAGACTCTTATACAGTCCTCTGACTTACTGCGTGAACTGAGCAGATATCTGATCGAATGCTTTTACTGTCAGACTGCAGTAGCTCTGAAAATATCACGACTTCCATGCCTTTACTGACTTTTTACGGGTGGTCGGACTGCGACGCTTTAAGGTCTCTAAACACAACCAGGTCACCTCGAGGCCAACCTCCCCTCCACTTGCTGCTGCTTCTGTGTTACCTGCTGCTGAGAGACCTGAGTTATGTCTGCTTTGAGTAGAGTAGTAATGATCCCCGTGAGGCCCGTATTTTATCGCAGAGGAAGCGGAGCCCTCGGCCGGTCTGACTGAATCCACAGTACGTTTTATTTTCGTCCTTTCGTATCTCAAACAGACAGTAAAATTAAAGGCCTCGCTTGGAGCCTCCACCTGGGGACAAATGTGAGAAGGGTTAGCGGGGATGTTGTCTTTTTTGGGTGGAATGTATCCTTGGACGCGTGCCCGTCGAGCTTAGACGCAACGCGGGGAGAAAAAGAGCTAGATGCATCCCCAACATGTGGCCTTTAAATCACTCCTATAACCTAATCGTACCAGCTCCGCTGTGACATCCTGATTACATCCACGAGATGACTTTTACAGCGGCTAAAGATCCTCTCTGCGCTCTGGTGACAATGCGGGCAGATTCACAGCTGACAGGCGAGCTCTCCTCCGTCTAATGTAATGTGAGTGACACAATGGAGTTGCTTACCGAGCCTGGTCGAGGCAGCATTATGCGACGCAACGCAGAGATTAATGAGCGACTAACACCAGCTTGAAAGGAATGAAGTGAATTTAAATTTCTCCAAAAGTTAAAGAGCTAATGTTACAGTATTAATTTCCTCTTGAACAGTGAGTGGGAAAATATCCATTAGCAAAATTAACCACAGTTTTCTAGGTAGCTAACATTGTGCGGCTGTGGCACTACAGTGTGGGGCCAGAGCTAATGAACACACTGCAGAGGGTGATATTTCATTATACAAATTAATGCTCACATTTTAATGGGAAAGTCACATAATGAATCTAGGCTTCAGTGACAGCAATTAGAGGCCCAGATTGTCCCCTTCTGGACAAGGCACTATTTAGCAGTAAGCAGCTGTGTGTAAAAAATAAAAAGGTCCTCGCTCTTGACAATAGCCACACATAACTTCAGGCAGGGCCACATAACCAATAAGAGTCCCGGCTCACCTATAAATGAGCAGAGGGAGGAGGAGGAGGAGAGACAGGACTCGCCTGTGTCACTTAACCTTAACCTAACCTTGTAATCAGGATGAATCAGGAGGGACCTGTGATCTCCGTCTCCATTCCTCTCGTTCCCCTGAGCCCTCGTCTTCCTCTTCCTTCTATCTCTCATACATTTTCTTTTGTCGCTGCATTTCCTGCCTCTGTCGAGCAGGAACTTCACAGCAACGGCTCTTCTTGAAGGGGGAATTAAAGAGGAGTGGGACAGTTTTGGAATTTCCTGCCGCAAATTTTAGAATTTAGCCCAACGTGTGAAACATTTCTGTAATACTGACCATGTCGTCTGTTTGAGGTCGTATCCTATCCCAGTGAGCCTCTTTACCCTTTCTCTGGTAACATCGTGATGTTTGGGTCTGCACCTTTCATCACAGAATAAGCATTTATAAAACTGTATTTCCTGTTCGTCATCATCATCATCATCAACTTTATTTATAAAGCACTTTAAAACAACCACAGCTGACACAAAGTGCTGTACATTGGAACTGTAAAATAAAATTACATGAGATATAAATAAAAATCAAATAAAAGAAGAGTGAAATCATTAATTAAATAACTACGTCATCCAATAAGAGTTCATTTTCTAAGGGTTTAAATCCGTACACGCAGCTGCCGAACAACTGTTAGCAACGAGCACACAGGAAGGACTGTTTTCCCAGTAACCCAACCTTGTGATGTGACATGGGTGGTGCAAACACCTGAGCACTGGCCAGTGTGAGCTTTGGAAGCTCCAGCCATTTCCAGTCAACACTGGTTCTCGCGTTCCACCCTAACTACAACCCTGATTACCCCCATGTATCAGGGTTATGTACACTAACTACAACCCTGATTACCACCGTGCCCACTAACTAACTAAACCTGATACCACCATGTAAACTACTATAGCCCCGACACCCTCATGTATCAGGTACACTATAACTCTGAATACCACTGGCCACTGTAACCGTTAGCCTGATTACCCTGACAAGACTAACTTTAACCCTGATTACCGCAGCCAGAGTAACGATCATTTTCCAACACAGTATGCTCTCACATGAATAAAAGTTAAAAGAAAAAAACGTTCACATTTGAAAGTCGGAGGGAGGTCTTTAACCCAGTTCAAACTGGTTCTGTTGCATCATATTCCATCAGTGGTTTATGAAAAATGAGAGCTATGATAATGTTTAAATATAAACACAAAACAGCTTCCTTTGAGGCTTAGCCACTATTTGTGTCACATATGAATCTTCTTTCTAATTAATCTAATACGGTTCAGGTAAACTGTCGAGATGTTAGAAATATAAAATTATTTCTTTGGTAACAAGACCTGCAGTATTTTTGTTCAGATTTCTAAAATGTTTTCTGTGTTTATGGAAAACAGCACAGATATTTGTTTTTAACCACGTGTGTTTTCAGAGGTGTGGACTGCACTGATGTGGTAAACCTCAGTGTTTAGCTCCACAGTTAACGCACTGCATTAAGAAATATTTGAAAAAGCAAACAACAACAAAGCTGCAGTTTATGGAAAACAGCCGGATCCTTTTTAAAGCACGTATGTGTGAATAGTTTTCAAGTTTAAATCTTTTTTTATTATTCTGATCGTGTTAGCCGACTAAACCTTATCAATGTTTACCACGAATGTACTTTGTGCTCCTCAGATTTGACGAAAACTGCGGTTTGTTTTGTAATTACACAGTTTCAGTAATTTCATCTTTTTTGAATTATGTGTCTGGTTGACACAAAAAAAAATCAGTAAAAATATTGTAAAATATACCATTTTTTAAAAAAAAACGTAATTTCCTGTGAAAAATTCTTATTTTGCTGTATTTTTTAACCACACATTGAATAATCTTCCATCTTTACGGGAACTTTGGTCTAAAAACAGAGAATATACTGGCAAAAAAATTACCAGTTCAGTTTCTGTTTTTTTACCCAGTGATGCTGTTTGTGCTCTCTCTGGGATTTCTGGAGTTACTAAAGTGACGGTCTGTGCTGCCACTTCATATCTGACCCGCTGTATAACCATCAGATATATTTAAAACAGCTCCGTGTGTTTTTCAGTCCCTCAAACATCTCAACCGCTGGTTTTTACATTTATTTCCATCCTCGAAGCCAAATGGAAATTCATCTTCCAGTATGTCATATCTATTAAACCATTTTAATTGCCCCTCTGTACAGGGCTGGGGTATTTATCTTTACTTGTTTCTATGGTGCTGTCATAATTCACACGAAGCCAGATGAAATCCGTGCAGCAACATGAAGTGCAAACACGCTGTGGAGGACCTCAGGAAGAGGAGGAGGATTTATAAGCGCAGAGGTTGTGTCGAGTGAAGGGTCTGCTTCTTATCGTTCACCTCCGTCAAGGTCAGCGTGTCCACAGCGGCTCAACAAAGAGCAGACAGACAGCAGCGAAAAGTTTACCGTTCTATTTTTAACTCCTGCAATTTCCTGGTTTTGTGGCGGCAGCGATCTGTCATGTGGCTGGGAGGTTGTGCTGTTTGCGCTGATATCAATTAAAAGTGGATTAACGGGTACATAATGACCTTTAGCAGTAAATTGTGTGTAATGTTGCAAGGCAGGATACAGTATATTCCCCAGATGTCACACCAGGCCCCTGACGTATGATGGAGCAGATGTCTTAGCCAGTCCAAATGGCCCTCTAAGACACACACACACAGACACACACAGAGGCTCAGGCTGACATGCATGCATAAACATGTGTTCTCACACATTCCAAATGGCAAACAGACACACACACACGCAGACATGTCGTCTGTCTCACTTGCTCCAGATATTTAAAAATGCTCAGCTTTAATGGAAAAACGGGCACAAAGCGAGCGCTCTCGCAGGGCATCGGCATTCATTTCAGTTTGCCTTCGTCCATAAACATCAGAGGACGGTGTCAAACACGCAACTGCCTCTGCTTTTCATTCTCATCTTAGATATGCACATTCATCTTTATTTCCCCCCCACGTGAACATTAACAACCTCTTATAAGGAAAGGGAGAAAAAAATCAGATCAGTCTAATTTCTGTCTAATTTGGCTCCTAGAATATCATTTTGTCCAGTTAGAGGAATCGAGAATGATCATTTGCATCAGGGACGTTTCCTTATTAAATCAGCGCCGAGCCTCTGTTCGGCAGCTCACAGGAGAAGCACTTATTGGGTTAAAAGCTCATCTCGTATGGTTTATTTTAAATATACTCTATGCTTCACAGACACTCTGCTGTAAGAGAAAAGATATCAAATCGCTGTCTTTCTGCCTGTAGTCAGGGTTATCTGCAGCTCTGCATGCTCTCTTTTCCCTCCTCTCTGCTCTCTTTAGTATTTCCACCTTCAATTTTCTTTTGTATAGCCTCCTATTCTTTTCTCTGCTGTATCAATATTCTATTGAGTTGCTGTTTGTGGCCCTTTATTTGAGAACTCTGCAGTAGGTCTGCAGATCGCAGAGTCTTTTTCTGGAATGGTGCCCTCTAAATAATGATAAATTACTTGAGCAGTATGCCATTTGCTAATTATATCCATGATTTACTACACAGCCCGACTTAAATCATTCAAACCAGCCTTGCGTAACAATGCCTTCTTTTCCTTTATAAAATGGTTTCCATGTGTATAATCTAAACATTTTATTGGCATATACTGTATAGAGAACGTGCATGCAAAACATTTTTTATTTCTTTTCCAGCCGTGCGTGCACAAATACCACTGTGGGAACTTTTATATGTGTATATTGAAAAGGGGGGAAAATCGAGCTTAGCGTTTTTGCCTCTCTGTTCATTGTTTAATGAATCCAAATCTGGCTCCGACTCCAAGCCTATTATAATTGCTCGCAGGATGTGTTCTATTTCAACATCTTTCCAATGGAAGATCCACTTCTGGCAGAATAGTGTTGGTGTTATAGCATTATCAGGAATATTCATGAATATGGATGCGCAGCATAAATAAACATATGTAAATGTTACACAGCAGATTCACCCCCCTTTTGCTGTAGTGTAAATCGCTTTGATCTGTACTGAATCATATTGTTCTTCATCGCGAGGCTTCACCACATCCAGCGTGTGCTTCACATATGTCGCCGGCTTCGTGTTTTTTGCGGCATCCGTATTGTGTGGCGGGGGGCCGCGCGCTGAGCCACGCCTGCTGTATGCTCCTCCTGACAAAGTGCAAAAAAAAGGACGACGTCCGAGAAGCAGCGCCGTCATCGGCAACGGCGCGGGCCAGAACGGAGGCACGATGACCCCGCTGCACGTGCGCGCACGGGAACTCGCCGCGAGCCCGGCCGCAGGCCCGCGCACATCGCATCGAGACACTTCTGTTGTCAGCTGAAAATATTATGTCTTGTAGTGGACTGAAAGCACCATATGGTGAAATGTTTTTATGGTGTTGATATGAGTGATGGCTCACTTGGCGGAGCTGGATCGACCCATATTCAGATGCATACTCCACACCCCCCACACCCCACCCCCGTCCCAATACACACACATCAAGTGGAGCCGAGCCGACGACTGGAAGAGAAAAGACATGCAAGTGTTGGTTGAATGCACAATCGTCTTCATTATCACTTTGTGTTTCATTCTGTGCTACTTTTTAAAATCTCCTTTTTCAGGAATTAAATACTTCCTCTTCTTTATCGTAGTTAATGAAATGCATGTCTTTTTTGTCACTTCATGTGACCTAATTTTCTTTGTTCAGGGAGGTTACATGACCCTCGGGCCCACATTCCCTGCTCCAATAAATAGATTTTGATATCCAGTCGATGTAATAAGCAGGTTAATTATTCACTGTTTTACTGTTTCTCTCGCTCTCTTTCTTTCCCGCCCTCTCAGGAGAGAAACCCTACCGCTGCCCTCATTGTGACTACGCCGGCACCCAGTCTGCCAGTCTCAAGTACCACCTGGAGCGCCACCACCGCGAACGTCAGAACGGCTCCACCACGTCAGGCTCCTCCTCTGGCCACACCCCTTCTTCTGACCACAAAGAGGATCATGGGAAGACGGGCGGAGGCATCTTTGCCCGACCGGACGTCCTCCGTAATGTTTTCAAAAGCATGCCCCCCAACCTGGACTTCAGAGCAGGGCCGCTGCTGCCGCATCAGTGGGCATCGGCTCCCATCGTGTCCTCTCACAACCGGGATCGTGACTGTGGGGACCGCCGCTTTGACTCCGCCTCTTCAGCTGAGAACACGAAGACTGCCGATGGACCTTCCACCATAGTCTCCGCGGACGGCGCCGCCGCCAGCTTCTCTGACCTAAGCCGGGCTTACCAAAGCATGATGGGAAACGGAGTCCACTTTCAGGGTTCTCTCCAGGCTTTCATGGACAACTTTGTCCTCAGCTCCATGAAGAAGGATGTGAAGGACAGCCAGAGTCCAGCCCAGCTCCAGGCCCAGCGCTACCATGACAACGGCGAGCCCAAAGCCAAGAGGGCCGCCTCCGGGGAGCAGGACAGAGAGGAGAAGCCTGAACCCAAACAAAACTCGGAGCCGGGCAAACCCGGGTCCCAGTACGAACCGCTCGATCTGTCTGTGTCTGTCCGACCCGAGTCTGCATCCGGATCACTCCCTGGCACCTCCGTCACCATTCACGATAACGTGGCGTGGCACGGATGCCTCTTCTGCTCCTTCTCCACTTCCTCATTGGAGCTCATGGCTCTGCACCTCCAGGCCAACCACCTGGGCAAAGCCCCTCTGCAGCATGCCGACGCAGGCAAGGACGCTCACCGAGAGGGTTCTCCGACCACCTCCACCCTTCACTCCTCCAACACCAAGGCCTCGGGCGTGGCCCCGGAGAGAGATGGAGACAGAGATGGAGAAAAAGGCCAGGGAGGCTGGAATAACCACATGGAGCAGCCATATAACCCCTTCCAGAGTGAATTCTACAGAAGGTTTGGCGGCTTGTATGATGGATCCCCAAGAGTCAGTCAGGGCATTCAGGGGTACATAGCCCAAGCAGACCACGGTCTGGACCTGCCCAGCCAGGTCTTCGGAGGGGCCTCTTCAGCCGGCCCTGACCAGATGGGCGACAGGGGCTCCTGTGGAGATGCTGAAGATGACCAAGTTGGATCTGAAGACGAGGCTGGAAAAACCGGCGTGCGCAGCACCAACGAGACCCCATCGACCACACCCAAGAGACGGCAGCAAAACCACTCTGACGAAGACGAGGAGGAGGGAGGAGTGGCTGAAGAAGAGGAGGAAAGAGACGAGGATGGGCAGATGGACGTGGACAGAGAGGAAGAAGGAAGTCCCAAACAGCTCCAAGATGATTCCTCTCTGCCCCTGAGGAGCGGAGCGGCCATGGCGACACCGTCCTCTGCCATGACTCCACTTTCTCTGGTTCCTCCGCCCCAGAACCAGACTCTGCCGCTGGAGAAACAGTGGCAGCAGGGCTTGGGCCTCCTAACCCCCGGAGGTCCACCAGGACTGTTGAAGGCGGAGCAGCAGACCCACCTGGAGCAGCAGATGAACATGCTGTCTGTCCTGAGAGCCTACAGCAACGACAGCCTCCCTGCGTTCAATGGCCTGGGCGGTGGAGCGGGCGGGGCGCCCCCGGGGGGCATGAAGAGGTCGGACGCACCTGGTGAGTGTGTTTAACCCCTCCTGGTTCAGAATATTAAAAGACAGCCACACGAGCAGAAAGCGACCCCAAAAAAGACAAATATGAGCACAAATCCAATTTTCCCACCAGTGCGTGCGCACCAACACCAAACACAGCAGACTAACACGTATACGTTTTTGCCTGACACCCACAAAGGAATCTCAGGCACTCACTAAATGTCTCGAGATTGGCTCTGAAGTGATTTCAGCCTTATTTCAAGCAAGTTTAGAAGCTATCATGCCGGCGACTAGCAACAGATTAATCTTTATTACACGTTTATATTACTGGGAGTGCAGCGCCTCCCTCTCGCTCCCCAGCATGGGGGGAATAACCCTGGATGAGTCAGAGCAGGACCTCAGCTCCCCGTGCCATCTCCTCCACATGTCTCTTAACTATCTTAGCTCTCATAAAGCCGGCTCCCAAAAGCCCATTACTTTATAAGACTCGTCGATCTATGACCCTGTGAAAAATGAACTGTCAACTTTCATGATTCTGCTAAGGTTATAGCCGCTCCTTGAGACTGAAGAAGGAAGTCTTTTTCTCTCACTCTCTCTCCTTTTTTTACAATGCTCCTCTTCTGTTTAGGGCTGGTTGGTACTTCTGAGTGTCTCTATAGGAAGAAAATAAAAGCCAGTGTTGGTGTTGAGCTTTAAAAAACCGGCTTATAGACACGACGGAGATGGATGACTTTGCTCCGCTGCTGTCGGTTTGACTCGGTGTGACCCTCGTAATATTAATAACAATCAGGAATATTTTTCTTTGTTTGGAGAACAAAGGAACGGAACATTTTTCAATCAAACGCAGAGAGAAAATAATATAAAACATAAATAAAATAACAGCTGCTGGTGTTATCTGTGGCAGGACACGGCTCTGAATATCTCGATGCAAGTGTATATGTTTCATTAAAAAGAGAAATGGCTTTGTGAGAGATTGCCCTACATATTGTTTAGTCCAAAATGTGGGCTGGCCCCTCTGCAGCGAGGAATGCTCGACCTTTATAGATAAGGCTTTCTCTGAGGAACAAAGGCCTTTCTTATATGTCCTCGTCTGAGACGGCCATTCATTGTAATTAAAAAAAAACAAGTTATTGTGTGTCCGACTTCCCGGCAGATCTCTGGGATGGCACCGAAGATAGCATAGAGAAGAGTGAAAGACTATAGGGAACATGAGTAACATGGAGACATGTTGTGGTGAATGTGAGCGAGTGAATTGTTGTCCCGAGTGTGACATTACTCCAGGTGATTCTTCGCCTCCCGTCCCGGCTAAAGATGCTCTGACTGAAACATGCACGTAGAGCTGGACGGAGAGCTAAAGTGCAGAGACGTTCGGAGGGCTGGGGAAGCTACAGAGCTGTGCTTCGGCTAATGTGACCACGTGAAAAGTTCATGCTGACCGAGTTCAAAGGCCACTGTTTCAGGATGCGCTGCGATAGTTTCTCGTGCTGTTGTTGTGCAAGTGGAGGAGACAAAACAGACACGCTCGTTTCTGGGTGAAATGCACAGTTGTGTTATATGTCCACTTGTAAAACACTCATGTCTTGTTTGGGGGGGGGGAACTGTGGCTGGAAGAGCAGAGCCGCTGTTCCACTGTTGAGGATGAAGGCGGGGGTGGCAAAGACGTCCGAAAAACTCAATTCAGACCTGGCAGAATGTGATTATCTGGAGTGGGTTTGCATTAGGTTTGTATGCAAATACAGCATAAATCATTAATATCGAAATTCTGCCCTGAATGCGCGTGAGCTGTCGCGGGGCACGCGTCGCACGTCTGGAGTGGCCGGCGCTTCATTAGTATGCCCGGAGGAGGAGGGGAAAGGGTTCCGCGTGCTCTGACACGAAACAGATAGAAACGTAGACGGCTGCGTGCACAAGCCACGCCTCCTGAATCGGATTTATCAATAAATGTCATTAAGAGCAGCGGTGGGCCCGAGGTCTCTGCAGTCAGCCGAGGTATCTGGTTACTGAGGTACAGTACGCCGTGTAAAGATTGACATGAACCCGCACCGTTTGCTGTACTGTAGATGTGCTTAACACAATCAATACTTGGCTGCAGTGCAGACCTATCTATAGCCATGCATTATCAAACATGAAGTATTACATTATTCAAACAGTGCTGTACATGCTGCGGCTGCTTGCGAACAATGCTCCTCACATCGTATTACTTACATTACCTCAGCCCCCCCGCCCGCCCACCTCTGCTCCTCTAATATATGACATGTGGACCTGAGAAGGCTGAGACTGACAACCTGAAGAGGAGGAGGTGTTGATAAAAGTGCAGGACTTGGATGAGCACGTTTAGGATTTGAGGAAAGAAAATGGCAGAGCTCAGAGCTGAGCACCTCTTACTGCGGGAGAAGTGTGCTACAGAAGCCGGCGGTTAGTGGATGGAAGTGAAAGCAGAGAGGAGAGTGCTGTGTGTTCTCAATTAGAGCCGTGACTCCCGCTTTCTGAGCGCTCTCATGCCGTGCTTCTCCTCAGAAGTGCTGCGGTTTGTTTGTGTTCGCTGCAGATGGAAACTCAGAGGTTCAGCTCGGCGCGCTCTGAAACTGCCGGCTGTCGGTGAAGGAGCCGCGTGACGTCACCTGAAGTCCAGCCGAGCGGCGTGATGACTGAAACTCTAGCCCCGCCCTGTGTTCGCGCCTGTCTGATTGACAGAACGAGCTGCGTGTAGTTTCAGGAGCGGCCCGTCGGCTCTTCTAATCGTAGGATGTTTGGACATTTGTGATGTCTGGACGTTGCGTTGTTCCCTGCGTGCCGCTGAGCTGCAGTCACCTTATTAGACACGTGCCAGCGAGCGGTGCGGCTGCTCTGGTCCTTTCCACGAGCCAAGTTTCTCTCAGAAGAGACGATGGCTTTCCAAGTGCCTCTTTAGCTCGCTTGGCACCGCGTTACCACCGGCCAGCTTCTCCTGCACACGACTGGGCGGCGCGCTGCTGACATGCCCGGTGAAGCTGAAGCAGGTTTCTTTGCTCCTCAGGTGGTCGGCCTCTGCGCTGGTACACAAATGATTCCAGCACACCAGAACACTGGCATCCGCTGGTCTGAACAACACTGAGATTTGCATCAGACTTTCTAATTGTTGAGACGTCGTGGCAGACGTTTGCCAGGTGGGAGGAGCCAGTCCAGAGCAGGCGCGCCCTCCTGGTCGTATGCAGGTTACTGTCAGAGGTGCCTCCGCCGTGAGTGTCGAGATCACATCCTCACAGCGCGCTGGCACACGGCGAGATGAGCGTGTTCGGTCACGCTCACTGGTGACATCACAGCACACATGCCAAAGACCCCTCGTACATACGTGAGCAACGCCGGCAGCTTTGACGTGGACAAACACTCACAAACATTCACACACACTTCAAACTTTTTGTGATGTAAAATGTGGTAATTGCCAATAATACTGTCCTTATCAGGTGTTTAATGACCAGGATTTGGTTGCTGTTTGTATTTAACACACAGACACACACACGCGTGGAAAGCAGTTCACATTGCTGCTAGACTCCCCTGTGTTCACTAATGAGCCCGACATGTGGCTTACCTGTGTCGCTGCAATTATTCTGTACACTTAAAAGTGAGGCTGAGGGTTCACAGCTGACAGTCCTGGACGGGCAGATGGTGCTTATGAACTCATTTATCAATACTGGGGACACAGGCGGGCTATTGGTCGCTATATTTAATTCATTTTTGCAGTAAAAGTCCAAAGCCGGCCTTTAAAGCCTGTTTCAGGTGCACACACACAATCAGAGGAGCATCTTTGTGTTTCTGTGTTTGCTTCCAGTCTTCAGAGTGCTTCCTAACAGCAGAGGGCATCTATAGCATGGAAACATCTGGATCCTTCCGCTGCTCTTTCTTTAGTGCTCGCTCAGCTCTGAGCCAGAGAATCATTTCACTGGTTCACCATGGGAGCCTCCGGTGGGCGTTTGAGAAACTGCAGCTTCAGTTGTCTCATTATAATCTCCGCTCTGATGCTTAGTTAGAATTTTTGATCTACCTATCCCTTATCTGGGTTTGGGTCGGGGCATGAGCGGACCTCCCTCTCCCCGGCCACCTCCTCCAGCTCACCCGGGGGACACCGAGGTGCTCCCAGCCCAGATATAATCTCTCCAGCGTGTCCTGGGTCTGCCCGGGACTCCGGTTTGAACTATTACCATCTTTAATTTACAGATTTTTCAAAACATTAAAATAAGACCTTTATTTAACAAGAGAATTTACAAAGTGACAATAACACAAGATAAAATTAAAGAGAGGCATCACACAAACAAGAGCCGTGCAGCTGTGCGAGGGTCACAATCAACGCTGTGACATCAGTTAAGCGAGTTTCGGGTTCGACTGCTGGAGCAGACGGTCTGCTTAAATCGTTTATTTGTGCCAAATTGAATTGGAGGCTTCTTGTAAACAGTTTAACCCGATTAGAACTTCAACCAGAGTTTGACCACAGTCCGAGTGACTGAACCGCCCTCCTCCCTGCGTTTTCCCACAGTCCGCGATTCTTCCTCCTGTCTGTCTGCCTGTCTGTCTGATTGCTGGAGGGCAGGGGCTCCTGCAGCGATTAAGCCATCTGGAGGCCTGTCTGCCTGCCTGCCTGCTGGTGAGACGCCTCCCCGGGCTCTCATTGTGTGCAGAGATGACAGCTCTGACGGCTGCTGAAGGCGAGGTGCCATTTCCCACGTGCGTCTACATTACCGGTTTAACTTGTGCAGAGGTGCATTATCACCTTGTCACCCAAAAGTGCAAATAGTGTATTTTTCAAAGAGCAATTAAAGGTAATAGCTGCTGTCAGGCTGCACGGATGGGACCTGTTGCGCGCTCTCAGATGTGATAGCTCTAAAAATATTTCCCCCGCTCGTCAGCCGGTCCTCTCCGAGAGCGCTTCCTGCCGGCGGCCGCGCGTTTTTCCTGGAAGTTCAGCGAGCGAGAGGTGGGATGGAGTTGCTCTTGATAAGGAAACAGAGACGAGTGCCGGGTGATCGTAAACTTGCGCGACAATTATTCTCTTCATTATTTTAGAAACAGGACGGGGAACGCAGCGGAGGCAGCGTGGGAGATCGCATTTACACACTCCATCCATACGTGTGTGCCCGCGTGCGTGTTCACGTGCAAACCAGCTGCTTTTATGTGCACTCTGTATCCCCCCCCCCCCCCCCGGTAGTGTGCATCGTATTCAATATTGCAAAAGTTGAAACAATGGGTTATAAATTGGCCTTCCAACCCGATATATCTGACATGATCTCTGCTTCCCATCTCGTTAGTTTGCTGTTTGTTTCTTTTCTTCCCTGACTCCTGTAGACTTTGTTCGGTTTGAGTTGCTCCTCTTAAGAATGCAGCGTTGCCTTCCCCAGGCGCCCTGGAGATGTGAAGAGGACGCCTCAGAGGAGTTGTACTCGTAAAGCTCCTCATCCTCGGAGGGAGAGACAGAGAGAGAGAGCACCGGCAGGCAGAGACACACAGGCATAATAACTACACTTACACAGCTAGTCGACACATAATGAGACAATGCAGCAGCAACTTCAAGGAAAAACGCAGATATATAAAAAACAACAGAGAGCGAGGCAGAGGGAGAGGAAAACAGGGGGCTGTGGGGGTAAAAAAATAAAGAAAATCAAGAAACTATGTCAACTTTTATTTCCCGTGTTATTCCACATCAATGGCGGCATGCAGTGATACTAATAAAAACAAAAAGTATACACAGGTACAGACACGCAGGCAGCGAGCTGCCGTGTTTGAAACGCTCTGTGGCAATTAAGGACAAATAACGCGTATTATTTCCCGTCGTGACGAACGATCCTAACCAGCCGCTAAAAAAAACGTCCTGATTTCGACATCAAACGCAAACAAATAAAAACGGCTCCAATAAACAAAAGTTGTGAGACAGACATCGCACAAACCGCGGGGGGAATGAGAATAAGAGCAGCGAGCGCTGAGACAAATAAGCCCGCAACATTATAACATTAGCAGTTAGAAAATACACTTAATTCCTCAGCAGAGATGGATATAAACTGCATTGTTGCGTTGCAAATCCCAGCCACCGGATTTAAACTGCTGCATTGTTTTATTAGGGAAATATGGGGGTGGAGGAACAGTGCTTATTCTAATTACAGTGATTTAATCAGGATTAGGGAGGTTACCTGGATGAAGCGAGGGGGCATCTGTGGCAAGGGCACATGCTTTTAGACGGGCCGGGTGCACGCTGGCGGGGCCGCCCCTTATCAACGCTCATCGCCGGCGCTGACTTCAGCCTCCGAAACGATGACTTTCTCTGCCCGTGCACGAGTAAACACTGGCCTGTTTGTTCTCGCCGTCTTTATTCCTTCGCTTTTTTCCCTCCTGCCTGGTTAAACAGCAGGCGGAGGGAATCCATTTTAATCTGATTAATAACTTAGTTGATCACATATAACCCAATTTTCAGTGAGTGCCGTCCTTGTGTGTGCGCGGCCACGCCCACGCTGACCTTTGCGGTCGCCCCGGTAACAATAAGGCACAATAAGCGCCGTTGTTCTGTCGGAAAGCCGGAGAAGCTTTGCTTCATGACCAAAATTTAATGTGGCCCTCTTTGCACAAAAGGCCGGGCCTGCGCAGAGATGGGAACGAGTTTCCCGCCGCATTCACAGAAATATGAATCGGCCTTTTAAAACAGATATGGTTACATATTCGTTTTGAAAGGTACAGTAACGGGCTCAGGCCGCGCTGCCCTCCAACACTGGGGCCTTTGTTCGCTGGCCGGCTAATAACCGCCCCTGATCCTGATCCTCAGCTCTGACTGCTTACGGAAGAATCCCCCCGAACCTCTCTTTGATTACACCGTTATACGAGCTTCATTTTGTCATTTCGATTTCACTCATCGTGTTTAGCGCTGAGAGATTTGTATTCAGGATTGGCAATTACGATTCAAACGCCACAAAGTAAGCCTTGTGAGTTTTAGTGATGACGAGTGAGAGAGGGGGAAATATCCTTCCTTTCTCTGTCTCTGTCTGTCGCACATGCACACAGGAAATATGAATCAAATATTCATGAAGTGGGCTGAGGTTCTCATGCACCCATATGCTTCCTTGTTCAAGCAGCTTGCAGTGGACAGAGGCATCCATCCAGCCTGTAACCCCCCCCCCACCTATCACCAGAACTGCTGCCATCGCCGCGATCATTAAATAGGTCATCTCGAACATGCACTCCTCCTCTTTCTTCCTGTTTCTTCTTGCTTCCTCCTGTTTTTTCCTGTTTCCTCCTGTTTCCTACTCTCCCCTCCTCTTTCTTCCTTTTCCCTCCTGTTTCCTCCTCTTCCCTTCTATTTCCTCCTCTTCCCTCCTGTTTCCTCCTCTCACTTCCTGTTTCCTCCTCATCTGCGGCGTCCTCGCTGCCCTCCACCGTGCCCCTCGACTTCCTTCTAATAATCTGTTGTGAGAAAGACGAGTCCTTCGAGCTCTGTGATTCACTGGCCAGGAATCCTTGTAAAATCAGGCCGCCGTGTATTTGCCAGTTTCCAGAAATTGTAAGTACTTTATGGTTTATAGTTTTTTATTATGGAATGAAAAGGGTGCTGTGAGGGGCTGCTCCGGGGGCAGCGAGGGGAAGGAGGGGGGATTAAAACTGAAGGGATTAGCACCATACTTTAAGATAAATCTTTTTTAATGTGAAACCTCATCCCCGTTCATTCTGGGTAACCACTCTTATTAACTGCTGTGCTTTCATGAGGCCTATTTTTTCTTTCGCCGAGCAACTTTTTAAGCAGAGGCTTTTTTTTCCTCTTTTTTGGACACGCCGCTCGCTCCGCCGGCTCCACAAACAACCTTTTTAAGCATTTAAACACAGAACAATGGCAAAGCACATAGCTGCACACATTAATGCTTTTGTATCTGGGAGCAAAAAGAGAAAAAAAGGCAGAAGAAAGAGATAAGCAGAGCTTGGCTACGCCGGCCCTCCGTCTTTCCCTCTCTGCCTCTCTCCATCAGCCAATCCCGGCTGATCTGTATGCATCGGGGGCTAAACAGACAAACATCATATTCTCAGTCTCCAGACTCTAATTGACTGAACAGGGATTGGTCACACTTTTAAGAAGCGTTCCATAATGGATTTCCATGTTTGTGTCTCTTTTAACTGGCGGTGCGAGGGGAAGCCATAAATGTTGTCTTTATTACTGAAAACAACAGCCCTCCCTCCATCCTCCTCCGTCTCTCTGTTTCCTCGCCATAAAAGACCATATCAGTGCGACGGCCGGCATTCGTTGCAAGGTCAACTCTGCCGACAGATGACAAACGATCTCAAGATGGCCACATCATCTGTCCCGTAGCTGCCGGCCGAGAGCGCCGCCACCGCGTGCTCGTCTTTATCCCTTCTTTTCACTTTATCATCATGTCGTGGGGGGGGCAGAGCGAGGAAAACCAGCCACCTGATATCCACCAATGAGGAGAGTTTTCAGGCCAAAAGGCAAATGAGGATGGGGGCGGGGGCGGAGGGGGGAATCTTTTCAAAAATCGGCACTTATCGTGTTTCTGTATCAGGAAGCAGACTTGGCACGAGCCGGGGATTCAGTATTACGGACAAGCTGCTCATCAGATGGGAGCTGGTTTATTTCTGTGGCCCACCCTCCGCCTCCCCTCCATCCGTCCATCAGTACCTCCCATCCTCCGCCACCCCTCCAGTCTGCTTCTCATCCAAACGTGTCTCATTTCTCCGACCGGACGACTTCTTTCATTTCAACCGTGTGATTGATTTCTCCTGTTTATTGTTTCTTCTTCATCTTCCTCATTATCTGCGTTTGAAGCGCCGCTTAAAACCGCTCGGTTCCTCCTCCAGCGGCGACGGCCACTTTTCACAAAACTCTGACTGCGTTCCTTAATTACGTGACTTCTCTGTAACACGGCCGTCAGCTCGCAGACAGCCGCTCTCGCGTCGTTATTACCTTCCCGTTTGGACGCCGGCTCTCGGCAGGTAGCCGAGCCCCCCCGCCCGCCATCACATCGTCCTCTTCCTCGTGTTCGTCTTCCTCGGTCTGCTCTGCTGTTCTTGGGTAAAAATGGATCTGTGCCATCAGTTTGTCATTTTTAAAACAATAAAAATGTTCTGGTTATGCCCCCCCCCCCCCGCGTCCTCTGACAGTGAACGAGAAGATGAAGCTCCGCTCGTTAACAATCAAATGCTCAGCAGCTTCATGTTAACACGTTTGAAACATTCTGTTTTTGAAACCTTTTCCTCCCGCTGCTTCCCGTCGTCTCCACGGTTACCGTCATAGGGTGTAAATCCAAGCTGCTGACAGGCTAACACCGAGCTAATGGCGCCATTCATTACAGTCCAGCTCCGAGCTCCTGTCTGCCCACAAACCTCACCCCGAGCTTCTGCCTGAGGTTACTTCCTGTTCAATGGGAGTTTTTCCTTCCCACTGTCGCCAGGTGCTCATAGGGTGTCGAGTTTCTCTGTATTATTTCTCTGCCTTACAATGTACAGTTATATACAATATATGACTGAATTAAACTTTAGTTCTTTTTACTGTCAACAAACAATAAAACATTTAATAAAGAATTACATATAAATAAAAATGAGAAATGCAGTGATTTCTGCCTGTCATAGGTCTAAAGAGCGATTACTTTAGAATTGATGTCACAGCTGATATCAGTTTATCACTTCATATACTTATAAAATGATAACTGCAATGTTTTTCTGCAGTAAAGCCGGACGTGGGCCCAGTTTAGCTTCTGTGTAGTCGAGCTAAGCTGGATCCGGGGCCCGTCGCTGCGTCGTCCACTTTTCTGTCTGATAAATCTTCCCCGTCCTTCACACAAAGACAAAAACAAACAAAAACAAGCTGGTCATGTGTGACACAAAGAAAGAGCGTCTCCACCTCGCAAAGCAGGACCCGTCCTAAAATACAGGAGCGAACTGTCAGACTGTCAGAGTTCCTGCAAATGTTTCACAATAAAAGCCTGCATAGAAGAGTTCCTGTGAACCAAAACTGCACAGTAGAGGTCTTTTAATTTGAAAGAGAAGGAATTAAATAAAAGACTTAAAAACCAGGCACGCATGTGAAATATGTTTAAGAAAGATGCGACTGGATTCGTCGATACGTTCGGCTGCTCCACCACAATGTCACAAAATCCACCCAGATGCTCATCAAAACCAGCTGCCAACCAATCAAATGTTACACATTATTATCACCTAAATCTTCGTCAGCAGTGAGGAAAAGCAGCTTAATTAACCTTTCATTGAGTCCGGTGAAACATTCCCAAAGACGGAGCAGGACGCTGTGTTTTATTGGATGTATAAAGTGTGGATTCGCTCACACAGTCTATCGGTTTTTGGGAATGCAGAGGCTGCAGTATTGGATCCTACACCTATTGAAGCTGACGCAGTATAACAAAGCATGCAGGGCCAAAAGTAATGATCATATACAAATATCAATATTAGAAAGAGTATGTGCTAAAGAAGATGCATGGCTATTGATGTTTAAATAACTGTAGCGTCAGAGAGATGGAGAGAGGGGGAAAAATGTGAATCATATTTTCTCACTGGGAGAAAAAAAAGACCTAATCGAACACATCCCACGAGGCGCAAACAGCGAAGTCAAGGCCAGGATGAAAGCAGCTCTTCTGCTCCTCTCTGTCTGCGAGCGGCCCAACAAAACTACAAATAAAAGCGTGATCGGGGCGCGGCGGCGCTTCGCAGGCCGGCGGAGTGTTTGACAAGGCAAAGCGCGGCGATAAAAACAGTCAAAAGTTAAGTCGTCAGACGCTCTCCCCACTCCGCGGTGTGTCTTTTCATTTGTCTGCATATACGCAGCTTTATTTGCATTTCAAATGCTCATATTTGAAGAGGGTGGCTTAAATGCCAAGACGCGAATTGATGACAATCGCCTCGATTCAAAAGCATCGGCAGAAAGCCTCTATCCTCGCCGCTGACATTAAAGCTAAAGCAGAAACACAAAACAAATATATATTTATCTGTGCTGCCTCCTCCCTCAACCTTTCTCTCCGTCTCATTATTTTAGGATCATTTTACATTTGAATATCAGTTGTCGGGCCGAGCGCGAGCCGCTGCCCACAAACTAAAATAAGAGAATAATCAGCGGGCTGCAGAACGCGCGGCCATCGATTCGGCCGCTGCCTTTTTTCATCGCTTTTCCATATTCATTTGTGTAATTTACAGTAAATCCAATAGCTGTCAGTCACAACACGCGAGGACCGAAAAACGCCGTAAATTTACGGTGTTGGGAAACAGCTGCTGCAACATTTACAGCACAGACCACTCTAAAATATTAAAGATGTGTCATCGCAGGCACTCGGCCCTGCATCTGTAACCATCTGCTTTCTATTAACACACTACACCCAAAAAACTGAGGATGAGGCCTCGCACGCTCTCTCAGGCCGTTTCCTCCTCTCGGCGGAGGGGAAGCCGGTTCGCCGCAGACGCACGAGCTGATCGACGGCAAAACGCTTCGAACCTGAGTATTGCGGGCCATGGCCATGTTTGCGAGGCCTCCGCAGCTGAGCCTCTTTTCTTTGCTTGTGATTAATCGTAACTCGCACACCCTCCCATCGATTTCAACACATCACGCCGCCGCCGGCCGCGTGGCCCCTTAGCCTCGAGCCGCCGTGACTGCGAGTGTCGGCCAAAGATTCGGTCTCCTCGCTGATATCTC
The DNA here is from genome assembly GCF_965226115.1 of Aulonocara stuartgranti. NCBI lineage: Eukaryota > Metazoa > Chordata > Actinopteri > Cichliformes > Cichlidae > Aulonocara > Aulonocara stuartgranti. The sequence continues at coordinate 985,005 of NC_138939.1, read as the reverse complement.
GGGGGTGCGGAGGCGTGCGGTGACTCAGACTGTTTGGGGCGATGACATCTGTCCTGTTACAGCAGACACAGAAGAAGAAGATGGAGCAGAGGCTGAGGGCGGCGCTGCTGCTGCAAAATATTAAGTTACAGCAGAACAGGGAGACTTATGGGCCGAGTCAAAGGTAAACAATTACAGCATGGTGAGTCACTTTGTTGGAGCACAGCTAAAGGAAGATCATCTCTCCCTCTTAATAGGTAATTTCCTTTGTCTTGTGAGGATCGGATCACAGCCGGGTGGTCTGCCGAGAGAAAAAAATCACGACGGATCCAAAGTTGGCTGGAAAGCGTCCAGCGCGGCGCTCCTTCGGAAACATTCTGTTCAAATTAAACGAGCGCCTGTTTGCGAGGAATGCGCCGACAGATTCGGAGGGACGTTTCCCAGTTTATGTCTCCTTTTTTCACATTTCGTGCTTTCTGTCATCTTGTCTGTGCTAAACTAGTTGTCCTTTTTGGGGGGGCTGTCACCCCCCCTCCGCGTCGCTCCGTCATCCTCCCTCGTGATGTCACCATCTCGGCGTGAATCATTAGGATATCAGTGTTCAGCCAGTGACAGAAAGAGCCTGATTAACAAGCTCTCTTGTTTTTCCTCTCCTCTTTATCCTCCTCCTTTTTTCCTGAAACGAGGACTCCCGCTGCTCCCAACGACATTTCTTCCCCCTCCTCCCTCCTCATCATCCCTCCTCTTCTTCCCTGTCGTGGATGGCGGGGAGTCACAGGTGTGTGACAATAATTACACATACACTCAGAAAAAAATAATGTCGTTTCCTCCATTTAATAAGTTTGCAGTAAAATAGGCAGCGAGATAGAGAGAGATGCAGAGAGCTCCAATCTTATCGGATACCCCAACCTCTAACTTAATCATATGGCTCTTAAGAGCAGCCTGCCACCAGCTGGGGCTCCGTAATATGCATGCAATATGTGTGTAAAACGATACGCTTTAATTTTGAGCCCACTTTAAGCAGCAACAAAATCTGTTTATATGGGAGACATTTAAAAAGAAGAGAGGGCTGGAGGGAGGGGGCGCGGGATCGGGTTAACTCTTGCTCTCCGGGCCCGACAAACGCCATCTGTCTGGTGTCGGCCGCTATCAGAGCTCGGCGCCGCGCACAGACCGGAGCTGTGTCCACCCTTTTTAAGCTTCCTGTCGCATGGCGCCGGGGTTGCGGTTGGACTTAACATCCAAACGCGCACTTTCGCTCAGTTTTTCTTCCCCTGGCTCGCTGTGATGTCATACAGAGCCTGTGCCTTACAGCCTGATACTAATGTTGGAAGTTTACCCTTCTTAACTCACCTGTATAAAGTTGGCCTTACTAGGGGCGTGGCCTCTTTGACTGACACAGGCGGCCGTAGCTGCTAGCTGTGTGCTAGCTTCACCCGAGCTGGACCGCGTTTGTGCTGGTGGAGCCTTTTTAATGACATCGTGTGACCAGCAGCGTGGCTGCTGTGAGGTCACTGCGATGTCAGCAGGTATGAGAGTGACGCTCCTGCACAGGCTGTGGGTGCAGACGGCGGCAGGATCGCGTCTTTCTGCACAGAATACAACATTAAACTCTGTTTCTATGGCGGCACGTTTTTCCTGTTTCCTGAAACCTCGCCGGCTCTCAGAGCACGGCTGACAAGGTTAGGAATAATGTTCCTCTCTCGGCGTGCCTGCATCGATGCGGGGCATCGATTCGGGGAGTTTTTATAAAGTTAGAGCTGTTAGAGGCTCTTAAAGCCGAACTCTTCTTCTGGTGAGGCACGAGACGCGAGGCTGGAGCGCAGCTACGAGGAGGAAGTGGGAGCGAGGACAGAGGAAACAGAGCTTTTGGGGAAGGAAGGAGGGAGTGCGTGTGTAAACTTCAAACAGCCCGTGATGGCGGCTGTCGCTGCCGCCGCCAGCTCTGACCACTCCACAGATGCTTTTGTTCCCGCTCACTCTCACTCCTTCACCCCCTCCTCCTCCTCTCTTCTTGCCCGGTCTCTTTGGTGATCCAGTGTGAGAGGAGCGGGGGCTATCAAAGCCACCGCTGTCTGTTCCAGACTTCAAAACCCGGGGCCCCCGTCCATCCGTCAGCCCCAATCATCATATCTGCGAGGCCCCGGCGGAAAGCCTCGTACGCTGGAGGAGAAATATTTGATCTGTCCTCTTTGCGAGGATCAACAGTCACACAAACGACAGGGGCGCCCCGGCGTACGGGGGGAGGAGGAGAAGCTGCTGCTGGAGCAGGGAGGGAAACTCCTACGCTGGGCAGCAAAGATCCGGTTTATTAGACCGTTTCTAAAAGTGCCGCAGTGAGACGGCTCACCTTTAAAGACTCAGATTACACGTGCGTGATCACGAGTGAAGCCTTCTTCCTTAAAGGAGCGTCTCCATCATTAACCTTATTTATTTTATTGTGTTTTAGCTTCTGATGGGAACCAGGAGCAGCTCACACATGCTCAGTTTAAGGCTTTCTTTTATTTTCCAGAAGTTTCCTGATTCCACAAAGATCTTTTTTTAATTGATATTAAAACACGAAATGCTCAAATACAATTTCAAAAATAATTTATTTTACACAAACGTCACGTTTTTATTTGTCGCCGTGCGATGAAATATGCGAGTCAAATAAAAGGTCTGTGTCTATCAATCTATTTATCCGTCCGTCTGTCCCGCTGTCATGTGACACTTATTTATAGAGTGTGTATAGTTAGCTCTTAAATCCTGTATGTGAGATCAGACTACGTAATTACTGAACTCATTAAGCACTTTATGTCCACCAGACCTCGTCCCCTGTGTGTGTGTGTGTGTGTGTGTGTGTCATGCAGAGCAGCAGCTGGTTGTGTTACTGACACACACACTGAGGTGGTGTTGGTGGTGAAGAAGATGAATATGTGACTTGAAGTTGAGTCTGTGTTACTGAAGATAATGAACACACACACTGTGCCCTGAGTGTGTGTTCAGGCATGTCACTCATGAGCCCCGTCACTTCCACCCGAGTCACCAGCAGGACTCGGGACACATGGACGGACACGGGGGGTGGGGTGTGTGTGTTTGATTGGCGGGATGGTGTGCAGCGTGCAGTAATCCATCACGAGTGTTTCTGACAAAGAGCTGAAAGAAGACTCCAGACCGGGGTCGTGACCCCGGGGAGGCGGGGGGTGTTCCAAACCTCTGGAAGCTTCCAGAGTGTCACAGTGAACAAACACAGTGTGAGTGGGCTCACGTTTGTTGGTCTGAGGATGGCGGACTCAGGTGCTGCTCAGGACCGCTTTCTGTGATGACGAGCGCAGCGTGATGGCGGGCGGCGGCGGCTCATATTTTTTCTTCATGCTTAAAAACCAGCAGCAGTTTTCAATGTATGGCTGCTGTGATGCATTTGAGATGAAACTGTGACTTTTATTATTATATAATATTTACTCTTATTATTATTATTATTATTATTATTATTGAATAATGCTCTTCGATCTCTTCAATGCAGCTGGAAATTATTTTAATGATTTGCACTGCTGGGGTGAATATATGTATATTAATATTTTACAAAGGTGATAATTATGCAGTAATAATGATCTTTTTAATATTTCACTTTATAAAAAGTGAAAGTTTAGAAAAATCAGAATGAAAAAACTGTGAGTTCCTGATTCTGGGAGTCCTGATGACACAGTGTCAGATTCACACCTGAGGCCAAATCACTTCAATCAGCTCGGGCTGCAGGAAGCTGAGTATTACCCCTCTAACCCTTTCATAATAAAAGATCCAAATAAATGTGTATTTTTTTTTATTTACATGAAATTTGTATTTTGTTTATTTGTAAAGCAGAACGTAGCATATTAGCATCGCTGCATTTAAATACATTTATTGAAGAAAATATAGGATTTTTAGCCACAGTTAATTTGCAGATCTGGTCCCTGGTTATGCTTTTAACACACAGCAACAATAATAAATCAATTTCAGATCAATAGCACAGAAAGTCAAATAAAATTGTCTGATTTTAATGAATTTCCTCTTGTTAAATAATTTTTGTTTTTAGAATAATGTTTAACGTTTGTTGCTAATAAAGTAAGTCTTCTTTTGCTCATTAAATAAGCACACTTATTGCTGTTTTTGCAAACTAAATGTCTGAAGCTGATTTCATCATCCTCGAGCAAACAAAGCCGCTAAAATGCTCGAACTCACTGATTCAATTAATAGCTAAAAATAGCTTAATTATTCATTAAGTCTAATATATATTTATTCTGATTTTAGTCAGTCTATTTTTGAAGATCTGTTCCAAATATCAGCACAAAGCCTGACTTTAATTCAATATTTACTCCATGATGTTTGACAGAAAAACAGAGAGCAAGAGAAAAAAGGGAAAAAGAGTAACGTAGGATTGTGGGTAACGCCGCCGCAGAGACGGCGATGACAGGAAGGAGCTTCATCTTCACACACACACAGAGGAAAATGCCATTTGTGGTGCTGAAGTCCGCTTCAGATGCTCCTCATGCTTCCGGCTCCATGAATTTCTCACTTTAAGGCTGCAGCGGCGTGCGCTGACATCACAACAGACGAGTTTCTGTCCAATAAAACTCTGGCCGGAGTTTGTCGGGCCTGCTGCGGCCTGTAATCGGGGTCGTTTGAATAAAGATGGCGTTTCCTCTGTGAGTGCAGAAATGTCAGGTGTCACTCTGTGTGGAACTCCATGAATTAATCACGCTCCCCTCAGCTGAGTGCAAAGTCGGGACTGACGTGCACGTGCAGGAGTTATTTCAGAGCTTGAGGAATTTGAAATCTTTGAGAGTTTATTGGCTGTCATGTTCCCGTCTGTGATGACATTAAAGAGGAAAAGAACATGTGATCCGACTCGAGTGTTTCAGTCTCGGGGGGTTTGGGTAAAGATGCTGCCTGTGCGTGCGTGTGTGCGTGTGTGCGTGCGTGTGTGTCCGCGCTGCAGCAACCAAACAAATGATTTCTTCTTTGAGTGTGGAAATGTCGGGTGTCACTGTGTGTGTGTGGTAACAGATGT